>NW_027185593.1:1621551-1641285 GCF_028583685.1 Petaurus breviceps papuanus | reverse complement strand
GACAGAGAGAGAGAGACAGAGACAGAGAGGGAGGGAGAGAGACAGAGACAGAGAGAGGGAGACAGAGACAGAGAAGAGACAGACAGAGACAAAGAGGGAGAGAGAGGAGAGAGGGGGAGAGACAGAGACAGACAGACAGACAGAGACAGACAGAGAGACACATGGAGAGAGGGAGAGAGAAAGAGAGAGGGGAGGGAGAGAGGAGAAAGACAGAGAGAGGGGGGGGGCTAGGCATTGGAAGGCACATATTTAAATATGTTTGATTTTCTGGGTAAGCCCAAGTCTTTGTGCATGTGTATTTGGGGAGCAGAGGGGTGGAGAAGGGTGATTCTCTGTGGGTGATAGTGTCTCTGTGAGTATATCTGGGTGTCAGTAGGTTTGTGTCTAGGATTAGGAAGCTTGAAGTCCTAGCTCCCTCCAGAGCTCATAGAGGATGAAGAGAGGCCAGTCATGGCCCAAACACAGGGGTGCTCATGGAAATGCAGCCCTTTGTTGTTCAGTCATTTTTCAGTAGTGTCTGATTCTTTGTGACCACATGTGGGGTTTTCTTGGCAAAGATATTAGAGCAGTTTGTTAGTTCCTTCTCCAAATCATTTCACAGATGAGGAAACTGAGGTAAACAGGGTTAAGTGACTTGCTGAAGGCCACATGGCTAGTAAATGTCTGAAACTGGATTTGAACTCAAGTCTTCCTGACTCCAGGGCCAGTGCTCTATCAACTGTGCCACCTAACTGCTCTGCTTTACCTTACCTTTAGGGTTTGCCAGTCATGAGGTTGGTAATGTAATCATTTTACAAAGTCTCCTTCCATAGAGGGAAAAACTGAGGTTCTGAGAGTTTGAGTGATCAGATGGCTAAAAAGTATCTGAGCTGGATCTGACCCCAGATCTGATTCCAAATCAAAGCTGGGAATTAAAAAACCCAGATCTGAAACTTGGCTCTGCCACTAACTTTCTGTCCTCTTCCCAATTCAGACTTCAATTCTTCTATAAAACAGCAGAATCTATTGCTCCTATTTTGATAGTGTCCATTGAGAGCATGAGTATTTTTATCCACATTTTACAAATGTGAAAAGTAAGGCAGAGAGAAGTGACTTGTTCAAGGTCTCATGGCTCCAGAAGTGGCAGACCCAAAACTAGAACCCATATCTGTCTTCTAGCTCTCAGTTCAGAACTCTTTTCTACCCATTTTAAATGAATGGGTTCTAAGGACCCTCCCCAGTTCTGACATCCTATGTTCTAAGGGCCCTCCCAAGACCACAAATTCTGTGTTCTAAGGGCTCTCCAAGCTCTGACATTCTGGGTTCTAAAGTTCCTCCCTGTTCTGAGATGCTGTGTTCTAAAAGCCCTCCCAGCTCTGACATCCTGTGTTCTAAGGGCACTCTGAGCTCTGACATCTTGTGTTCTAAGACATTCTGAGTTCTAAGGTTCTTTCCTGTTCTGTGATCCTGTGTTCTAGGGACCCTCCCAGGTGACAGTTTTCACTTTGTGTTCCAAGTAACCTTCTAGCTCCAACAGTATGATGAGGACTTCTCCTAGACTTTAGGAGACCTCCCTGAGAGTCCTGGGGTGGCCTTTCCCTGGGGGTTCTGGGGGTGGGAGGGGTGGTTGGATAGGTGAGAATTGCTGAGGCTTCAGAGAAATGACCCCGGGTGTGTATGGGGCAGGGCAGAGATAAAGCATAATTAGCAGCTTCCATCTGACTAACACCTTCTGGTTCTTCCCCCAGCAGAAGATACCCCTAGAGAGCAGCCCCTTCCTCCTCATAGTGAAGACCCAGAGACAAGAAATGGGACCTGGAAACTGAGAGTAAGGACCCTATGGGCAGGGCACTCAAGTGAACCCTTGTCCTAATCTCCCCTCTCACACACCTGCTAGGAGCTAGCTCCTCCCCCCAGGGTCAGCTCAGAATTGAGGGGCCAAGCTGCAGAAGCCAGTCTAGACTCTACGTCAGGAGAAACTTCCTCCCAAACAGAACCATCCCAATGGAGAATGGGCTGCCTCCCAGGTAGGGAGATCCTGCTCAGAGGTCTTCATACAGAGATAGGATGAAGACCACTTATGGTGTAAGTTATAGGAAGGAATCCTCTCTTTGCAAAGCAGTATAATATAGCAGCAAGGTCACTGACTTTGGAGTCAGGAGGACTTGGGTTCAAATCCTCCCTCAGACATTTACTGAGTGACTGGACAAGTCATTTAATCTCTCAAAACCTGTTCTCTCATCTGTAAAATGAAAATAATAATGGCATCGACCTCACTGGTAGCTAGGTGACTCAGTGGGGATTTGGAGTCAGGACCATCTGTTTAAATTCTTCCTCAAAAATTTTCATTAACTATGTGATCTTGGATAAGTCACTTAACTTCTATCAGACACAGTTTGCCCATCTGCAGAATGGAGATGATAACAGTGTCTGCCCCAGAAAGTCATTGTGAGGATCAAATAGATTTATGTATGTACAGTGAATTGTAAACCTTAATACACTATATAAACTCTAACTAATGTTGTTATTATTAAATGAGATAATGAAGTTAAATGCATTATAAACCGGAAAGCACTAGATTAATATTGGCACTAGATGTTGGGTAGAGTCCCTTTCAGGTCTGGGATTCTGTGCCAGGGAACCCAGAGAGGTAGGTAAAATGCTTTGTCTTTGTTTTCCTAGCACTCGGCATAGTTCCAGGCCCTTTATGGAACCCCAGAGTTTCAGAGTTGGAAGGGACCTCAATGGTCAAGTCCAACCCATGCCCCCAAGGGAAGTCCTACTATAATAGATCTAATAAGATCTTGCTACACAACATTGAATGGCAAGGACAAAAGGGACACAGAGCCCAGGATGTTACAGTGGAAAAGAACCTTAGAATATAGACTCTCAGAAGTAGAAGGGACCTCAGAACATAGAACATTTAATGCAGAATATAGAATACTAGAGCAGAAAAGGACTCCCCTTTGTTTTACAGATGAGAAAGGACACAGTAATGGACCAGCTCTTCTCACTTCTTTCCTCTTTGTGAGGGAACTATGGATGGGGTACCAGGGAGGTAAGAGAGAGAGGGACAGAAGAACCTGAGAGTCCATCAGTCTGGCCACTGCCCCAAGTAGCAAAACTCACTGGAGATGTGTCCCTCAGTAAATCTTTCTTAGGCTGGGCACTGCCCCCTGCCCCACTCCCCCAACAACATGTTCTGTATGCTTCTGAATACTTGGCACATCTCATGGGGGGGAGGGGGCTGGCCTGCAGCCACGGAGCAGCTGGCTGCTTCCTCTTTATTTCACTCACTTTACCTCTTTTTCCCAGGGCCAGTGCCAGTTGGGTTTCGGGCATCCCCTGAGGGCTCTCTCCAAATGTATTTGTCTGAAAGCCTTTGCCTAAGGAAGCAGGAGAAACCTCTCAAGACCATTAGGGGGAGGGAAGACAAGGGTACCTCCCTATTAAATCCTTCCAGGGCCCCAGTTAGGGGATGTGCCCTCAGCGATTCCCAGGAGCCTGGCACAGGTGCCTAGATGGGAGAGCTCTGGGCAGGGCAGATGGCAAGTGGAGAGTCAGTGTGGCTTCTCCAACCCCCTCAGCCTGGCACACAGCAGGGGTGACCCACCCCCTCAGGGCTTTCCAGATGGCAAAGAGCCAGTGCCCCCTGGCAGAACAACCAGAGCTCTCCCCAGCAGGCAGGAGGTATGCCCAGACCAGGGAAGAACAAAACAAATGTTTACATACAAATATTGAGACTAGGCAAGCAATTAACAATTATCATAAGCACTAGGTGCCAGGCTCTGTGTTAAATGGCCGGAAGACACCTGGGCTTGAAATCGAAGATCGGGGCTCTGTCACTTAATAGCTGTGCGACCTTGAACAACTCTATCTCTTTGAGGCCTCGGCATTCTGCGTTCTTATTGGTACCCACAGAACTAAGAATAACAGCATGACTGAGAAGAAGGATCCTCTCTGTTCCCCGTCCCAGAGGAGAGGAGATGGGAATTTCAGGACAGGGAGATTCCCTTGGGAACCCGGTATTTCTGGGTGGAGCTAACTGGTGTACCCAGGAGGGACCGCTGGACAACACTCCCCCTCCCCCCCGCCAAGAGCTCTTAGCCTTAAAATCGCATTCCCTGGCCTACTGGGCGAAGGCCCCTCCCCCACTTCGGAAAGGGTGAGAGTGTGGACTGGATATGTGGAGGCCAGGAGGGAGAGGGTCCCCTTCTCCTCCCCCAGGACCCAATCTGGGCCGATTCCCCTCTCCACCCTCCCCCTTCACTGGCAGCTGAGCCTCAGCCTCCCGCCCAGGCTGTCCCAGACAGCCCCAGGGGGCTTGGCAGGGGAGCGGGCCACCCACATTTACATAAGTCAAGCAGGTGGGGCTTCCTTCGTCTGACTGGCCAGGCTCGAGTCTGGCGGCATAATAAGGGGGGAGGGGCGGGGCGGGGCGGGGAGGGGCCTGGAAGAAGAGGAACCCCTTCTGCAGCCCAGGGAGAAGGGGCCAAGGAGCTGGGGCTGGAAACCTTCTCCAACTTGGTGGGTGGCGGTGGAGTGGACAGCCCGTGGAGTGTAGAAAGAGGCTTGGACTGGGAGGCAGGACTCCTGACCTCTATCTGTCCTGCCTTTTCCATGGGTAACGCCCCTTGCCTTTCTGAGTCTCAGTTTCCCAATCTGTGAAAAAGTGGGGAGGGGAGTAGTAGCAGATGATCTACAACGAAAGTTTGCTTTTTTTTTCCCCCCTAACTCTAACACTCTGTTCTAAGGCCTCCACCCTCCCAACTCAGACTTTCTGTGTTCTAAGGTCCCAATCCCAACATTCTGTGTCGGAAAGGTGGCTTACCCGATGTCAGCTCAGTAATAATCCGCAGCTGTCATTTGACTCAGGTCCCCCGATTCCAAATTCTGGGCTCCTTCTACTGTACCTCACAGGTGGATAGCAGGTTAGGAGACATGCATATCTGTCCTTACATACTCTGGATACAGGGAAAAATTGCTCTGATGATACAAAGTGACATTAATGGGCTTGTTTTAAATGTGACTTCTGCACAACATAGGTAGGGTGTGACACAGGAAATTCTTCCCAAGAAATCTTATAACCTCCAGTTAAGAGCTCCAGTCCAGCCTGTGCCCTTCATGAGTCAAGTCTTGACCCCACTGGTCACTGCCCTGCTCAACCCAAACAATGCTAGGCATCTCACCCCCACTCTCCCAGCCATGACTGACTCAGTTTCTCTTGGTCCCTGGGCCCTTGGCTACCCCATTGCCCCCAGGCTGCTTCTTAGGTCCCAGTCCTTCCTTGCCGGTGTCCCTATCCCTTTCCCGGTGGAAAAGGAATGCTAATGAAATAAAGTCTACAGGAACACTGAAAGGAGCCACCATTTTTATGTCATTCTGGTATCTTTAAAAATCCATTGGTCAATAAAATAATTTACTATCCCTGGGGGGGAAGGGGGTGACCGTGCACAGAAGTGATCAGACCTTAGATATCTCCTACCCCCACCCCCAATCCTTAATAATAATTAATGCCTAGGTATAAGTCCCAATCTGACAACTACCTTCAGATGTTGGAAGGGCCCAGTCATAGAATGGTGTATTCTGATGACCCAGGAGAAATGAGGAAGATGCAAAACTTGACCCAAGCTTGAACTTCCCAACAGTGAGATCTGTCCAAAGTGGAATGAGCGGCCTCAGAGGACCAGGGGCCCCTCCCTGGATGGTCACTTCTCAATGGTGTCCTGGAAGGAATGTGCTGGCCTCTGTGGTCCCTGCAGAACTCAGGCTTGACAGGAAGTATCAGGTGGTAATTAGAATCAGAAAACCTAAACTCACATTGGGACACTTATTAACTGTTCGACTGTAGGTCCAGTCACTCACCTGTCCTGAGCCTCAGTTTCCTCACCTGTAAAATGACTGCTGTGAGGATCCAGTGAGAAAATAGAAGTAAAAATGGGGCAAATCTTACAGCACTATATGAATGTGAGTGAACAGCACACTGCAGTGAGCAGAATGACAGCTGGATTTGAAATCAGGGGATGAAGGTTCGAATCCTGACTCTGCCATTTACTACCCATGTGACCTTGGCAAGTCAGATGACTGTCTGGGCTTCAGTTTCTTCAACTGTAAAATGAGGCAGTTATACTAGAAAGCCTTCAAGGGTACTTCAAAAGATAATTATCATCCGCTATGGCATACACACTGTCACATTCAGGGGCCCAAAGTCTTGCACACAAGGTAGGGGGGAGGGAGGTGAATAAGCATTCATGTAGGACTAATATTATGTGTCAGACACTGTGCTGAGCACATTACAGATATTATCTCATTTGATCCTCTCAGCAATCCTGGGAGGTGGGTGTGTTAACATCCCAATTTTACAAATGAGGAAACTAAGGCAGACAGGGCAAAGAGACTTGCCCAAGGTCACACAGCTAGTAAGTGTCTGATGCTAGATTTGAGCACAGGGCTGCCTGATTCCAGGCTCAGTGTTCTATCCATGGTGTTACCAGTTGTCACACAAGCATACAAATTATAGTCCATAGCCCTATACAGTCACATGGAGTTTCTCACTCATTGTCAGGTTCAGTTACAGAGAGACAAAGCCAACCACACAGATAAACATACTCACAGCTCCATACTCATGCGCACACCCATCATGGATTGGAGTCAGAAGAATTTAATTTGGAACCTGCTTCATATAGTCATTTCATCTCTCCTAGCCTCAGTTTCCTCATCTGTAAAATGATGGGGTTCAACTAGATGATTTCTGAGGTCTCTTTCCATTTGACATCCATGATCTATGATCTTGCCCTTGCCAGAACTCAGAGTGAGAAGCTGGTTGGTTACTATCCCCCACCCCTTGCATTGGGAAGCCCAAACAGCTGTCAGTTACCCCATCCCCCAGTGAAAAATGACCAAGCCAGATGGTCCTGGAGGTAAAGCCTGGGCTGCCCAAATTGTGGTGGGGGGGGTGGGGGAGAGCAGCTGCCTCCTTCTGGCAATAGTATGGGTTCCTCCCTGGGACTCAGGGACAGTCCCTGGGGCAAGAACCCAGATGGAGTGAGGAACACAAAGCATGTGGGATGCCCTGTCTGGCTCATGGGCCATTTACTGCCTGTCTCTCTTGCTCCCAGCTGAGGAAGGATGGGAGAAACTGAAAAGGGCTGCTGGAAACAGGATTCCATTGATCTAAGAATAGCTGACGTGGAGAGGGCAAACTCAGGGTTGAACTGACGCCCCACCTATCACCCACAGAGAGACTGGGCACCAAGACATGCATCGTCATACACTCACAGAGACACACGCACAGATTAGCAGACACTTGAAGAAACCCGCTGGGATGCAGAGTGCCCTTCTGCTACTCAACACAGATTCCAAGTAAGCAGTAATAAAAGTTTACTCTGCCCTGTGGTCTTACAAGCATTGTTTTACAGGTGAGGAAACTGAGGCTTGAGAAGACTTGCTCCAGGTCACAGGATTAATAAAGAGACCTGGGTTTTGGAATCAGAGCCCAGATCAGCTCCTTACTGTCAGAGAGACTTTGGGTAAGTCCCTTTTCCTCTCTAGACCTCATTTCCTTCATCTGTAAAATGAGAGGGCTGAAACAGATGGATTTCAAGATTCCTTCTAGCCCTAGAGTTATTAGACTACATCTCTCATCTGTACAATTAAGAGATTGGATGTTGGTCTCTAAAGTTTCTTTAGGCTATTCTCTCAGATCTTTGCTATGACAGCACCCTCCCTCACTGTTGAAAATAAGACTGAGAAGGGGACCTTTGGGAAGTTCTATATATGGTTGCCCCAGCTCCCTTCATTTCATAGAGCCTATGGAAGGTTCTTGACTTGTCCCAAATCACACTGCCGTGGTCAATGGCAGATCCTGGCCTCACAGCCAGGGGCTTTAAGAACAGGAATGATTTCTGTCTTATCTACCTCTCCCAGCATGGTAAAATGTTTGCTGGTTTTATCTATTGTGTTGACAATCCCAGAGTTCCTGTCCAGGTTATGGGAGGCACAATCCTACTGCCAGGCAGACACAGGGTGACTGTGACTGATTCCAAAAGCTCAGAAGTGGTGATGGGTTCCTCCTACTGGAGCCCTTAGTTTGTCAATCTGTATAATGGGGAGACAGTTCTTTGTGCTCTTCGAGTTTCTTGAGGTGAGAGCAAACTTTAGGATGACAGAAATGTGCTAGGTAGAGTGGGTTGGGCGCTAGGAGACCTGATTTCAAGTTCAAGCTTTATTATGGGCTAGTTTTATGATTTTATGGCTTTTTCTCAGCCCTCATACTTACTGACCTCCCCGTAGCCTCTGACACTATTGATCACCCTCTTCTGGATACACTCTCTTCTCTCTAGGCTTCCATAATACACCTCTCTCCTAGTTCTGCTCCCACTTGTCTGATTCTCCTTCTCTGCCTCCTTTGCTGGACCTTCATCCAGGTCATAGTACTAACCATGGGTGACCCCAGGCCTTTTTCCTGGAACCTCCTTTCTTTCCCTCTACATTATCTGGACAGCTAATCTCATTAGCTCCCATCAGGTTGCAGCCTAGGGCTGACCAGTCCTGTTTCCTTGTAGTTTAGGTTCAAATCTAAAATTAAATGAGACACTCTAAATTCCATAGTAGTTGTGATTCTATGACTAGGTCCCTCCCAGATCTGATTTTCTTTTGCTATAAGAATTTTTGATTTTCATTTTTTTTTTTTTAGGCAAATGGGGTTGTGACTTGTCCAGGGTCACACAACTAGTAAGTGTCTGAGGCCAGATTTGAACTCAGGTCTTCCTGACTCCTGGGCTGGTATTCTATCTACTGCAATACCTACCTGCCCTTTTGATTACCTTTTATTAATTTTTATTGGGAGGTGGAGTGATGATTAGGGCTGTTTCTCCTAGTTAGGTTATTGAATGAACTGAAACCTGTCTCATGGGATGTGCAAGGTTGTTGAAGGTCTCAAACATTTCTCAGATAAGAAGCCAAAAAAGAGTCGAGGTTTCTTGAATTAATTTGATTTACCTTATTTGAAGGATTCTGCATCTGACTCTGTAAGCATGTAAATTTCCTTTCTCAATCATCCTATTGGGAGCCCTTTACATGTAGTTTAATTTGGAACCTGGCTCAGTTTACCTATAGGATCTGTTTAACTGTTTGTTTCCTTAGGGGATATACAAGATTATGATCCATTTAACTAAATTTGTTCAACTTTTATGACATTGTAGACAGCATGGGATAATGGATGTGTTCAACCAGGCCTCTGTTACCTTTATGGCCTTAGAACCTGTAAAGGTTGTTATATGTTAAAAGAATATTTCTCTGTCTCTCTGATGTAATTTTCTATATAAAAACATCAGAAACTCTAATCTTGGTTTGGGTTATTTTTTTTTTAATCCTGAACCTATGCTTAACTATAATAAAACTGGTTTTAATATATAATTATAATTTATAAATATATATATATATATAATTTAACTATAATAAAACCCTTATAATTTCTGTGTTGTGGTAGATTTATTTCATAGCACATGGAGCCAAAGAGGAGATAATTCTCCCATAATGTATATTCTAGGTTGGTCAATCACTTGAGGAGGGAGGGGGAAGAGGTGAGGAGCAGGAAGGCTGTCTATCTGACCACAGGTTTCTACCTCATGTTCTACCTGTCGCTTGCAGGAATAGGAGAGGTCTATTCACAATGGTGAACATTGTAACATATGTAAAAGTGCATACAGTATAAACAAAAAATGAATAAATACATACATATATATATATATACCAAGCAGTTAAGTACAAAGGAGTTGAGGAGGGAGGGCAGTGGCAAGTGGCATTTAGGGGGATAAAGAAAGGCTTCATGTAGAAAATGGTGCCTCAGAGTATTTTTTTTTTGGAGGGGGAAAGCAAGGTCATTAGGTTTAAATGACTTGTCCAAGGTCACACAGCTAGTAAATGTGTCAAGTGTCTGAATCCAGATTTGAACTCAGGTCCTCCCGACTTCAGGGCCGGTGTTCTATTCACTGAATCACCTAACTTCCCCCTGATAGGATTCTTAATGGTAGAGGGTGACTCTCTGGGGGGAGAGATAAGGAGGGAGAGCATTCTAGGCATGGAGGCCAGACAGTGAGTGCAAAGACAGAGAGGGGAGATGGAGTAAGGCACAGAATGAAGGCCAGTTTGGCAGCAGTAGGCAGAATGGACTGGAGTCAGGAGACATCTGTTGAAATAACCTAGGGGAGAAGTGAAGTTGGCCTGCTCTAACACAGTAGCAAGCTATGGGATTGGACAGAAGGGGTCAGGTGGGAGATGCTATAAGGGGAGAGAGAAAGGACAAGATGGGGCATTTGATTGGGTGTGTGAGTTAATGGAGAGGAAGCAGTTCAGGATTATGCCCAGATTAAGTGCCTTAAAAGTAATGTAATGCCAAGCAAAGGCAATTTCCCAAGCTTCAAAATACCAGCATAGGTGCTCTCCATTTTATTCAGTGAAAAATTAAGAACAGAGAAGATCAAAATATGACATCATTCAAAATACAGCATTTACTAAGTGTGATTCAATAATTTCCAAGTACTACCTGATTTAATCAAGTACTACCCCACCCCAGGACATTACATTCATTTAATCATTCACAAAGTCCCTCTTCTAAATACTACTCCACCCCTAGGCTGTACCTTCATTTAGTCCATCACAAAGCCCCTTTGTGAAGTCAAATGGAGATTAGTTTCCAATCATAAGTAAAGTACATTCATTTGTTCAATCATAGAACACAAAAAGGTCAAAAGTTCCCCACCCCTGGATCACAATTGAATCTACCCCAGAGTTATAACAAGTTTAAGCACAGCACTTAATACCCAAATGGAGGTCTTTTCTTCATCTTGACAGGAGGCAAGTTCTCAGCAATCTTTGTTCCTGGGGAGACAAAGCTTAGCAAGGCCACAAGATATATTGCCAGTCTCTTCATTAATTCATTCTCTGTCTGCAGAACAGTCCTAGGACCCCTGAAAACATTAGCAAAACCCCCTTCCAGGATTTCTGTAAACATACAACAAGAAAATCCTTCTTCAGGGCTTCTGAACCAACAGCAAGGTTCCAAGCCTTCTGCAACAACAGCACTGTCCTTCACCAGTGGACAGTATTCATTCTCTGTCTGCAGAACAGTCTCTGGAGCTCTGAAGCAACAGCAAGGTTCCAAGCCTCCTGCAACAACAGCACTGTCCTTCACCAGTGGACAAATCTGGCAAAACAACATCAAAACAGACAGACAAAGTACCAGCAAAACAGCCATGTCTCCTCAGTCCTTGGCAGCTCCGGGAGCAGGTCTCAAAAGTCCTGGGCAATTCAAAGTGGTCTTCAGCAATCCTCTCAGTCTCTCTCTGCCTCCAAAGGTGCTGCTTCCAAAAAGTTTTTCTGCCTCTCTCTTGTGTCTCTCCAAATCTACATCACCAGCTCCTCCCAGTCCAGCCCTCTCTTTTCAGATCAACAAGTCCATCCCACAAGTGGGATTCACAAGCTCTGGGTTTTAACACCAAAAACCAAGCCAATACAGTGGGATCTTTATATTCCATTACTATTACAGTGCCTCAGACACTAGGAAGATGGCAGTGCCTTGCACAGACACAGGACAGTTCAGAAAAAGGAGGAAGAACTTGGGGGAATATATGAGAGATATGGGAAATAATGAGTTCAGTTAGAACTTTTTTATTAAGTCAAACATTTATTGAACACTTGATCATAAAGGACATTATTTTTATTCATCTAATAAGCTAAAGAACATGAAACTAAATAAAACCTAATTTGGGGGTAACAATTAGGCTTTACTTAAAGGGTACAAACTTTTAAAATGAGATATGAAATATCAATTTCACTTCTGAGAGGTAATGCCTAAATTCACAGGACCATACCCTAAACCGAGGGTTCTCCTAGGAAATTTCAACAAAAGCTGAAGGTCTGTAAAGCCTAAAAGCTTGACCTCAACACCAGTTACATGTGACTTCCTTCCACCAGGACTCACAGGATCCTGCATAAGAGGGATGATAAAAGTGGAAGATGCATTCCAGTCCTTCTACAAGAGACATTTGAGAAAAATTCCATTGCAGCCTATAAAAGGGCTTGGACTAGGACTATGTATCTGGACTAGAGAAGAGTAAGCCTGAGGCCTACTAAGGAGGTTGTAGTTGTTGACAGAGAAGTGGACATTTTGACATGTCCAGGCCCAGAGGTCACCTCTGTGTCAGCTCTGATTAGAACCAACTCCAGTTTATTCAAGATGTTGACGGGGTGACTAGGTGGTGCAGTGAATAGAGAACCAGCCCTGGAGTCAAGAGGTCCTGAGTTCAAAATCCAGCCTCAGATACTTGACACACTTACTAGCCCTGTGACTCTGGGCAAGTCACTTAACCCCAATTGCCCTCCAAAAAGCAAAAAAAAAAAGATAGCAATATTTTGTAAGCAATCAAGTCCATAAGCATTTATTAAAGATCTATTAAGCACCTACTATGTACCAGACACTGTGCTAAGCCTGGCAATACAAAGAAAGAAGAAAGACAGTCCCTGTTCTCAAGGAGCTCACACTCAACGGGGAGAATAACAAGACCGGACTCAGTATTTGAATATTCTGACCATTCTTAGTGCTTGTGCAGATGTATAAAGGAAGAGAGAAGCACGTGATGGTGGAAAATGCTGTCAGGTCCCTGATTTCTCCAATGCCAGGACAGGACCTGAGAAATTCACATGGGGGATTATCCAGAACTGAAGAATGGAAGAACTAGTCAAGGGAGCAGCAAAGGAAACACCAAGGTATGTTCTGGACATAAGCTACACAGAAGAATGGAAGAATCCTCTTCCGGACCCCAGGCCTTCTCAAGAAAAGTCATGCAGTCAATCAAGAGACATTTATTAAGAATCTACTGCTTATTAGGCATTGTTGTTTGTAGTTTGTCCTTAGTTCTCAAAGAAGACTGTGACATCAGGAAGAAGATGCCATGACTTGCAAGTAAATTGGATTTAAGTGAGGAAAAGCTGTGCAAAGTCACCAGCCTCACTTTGTCCTCTGGAGCCATCTGGGTTTAATGGCCAGCTATGGATCAGGACAACTGGAGATGCCTTAACCCCAATTCCCTCTGCTTCTTATTGATTGGCCAGCAATAGGTCCCTACCCAGGCACAACTTAATGGTTATTGTTTGGGCTTCGATGGCTCAGAGTTAATGTAAATAGTAATTAGGCACTGTGCTAAATCTAGGGATACAAAAAGAGGCATAAGACGGCCCCTGCCCTTAGAAACACATGAGCTAATGGAGGAAATAAGATGCCAACAAATATATACAGAATAAACAGAAAATATCTAACAGAGGGAAGCCTATCGTTGAAGAGTCCCCTAAGAGTTATGTGTTGATGGTGATGGAAGATTTCTGCCACCATCTGAAAGAATTGCTTGTCACCGATATTAGCACTGAGTCTAACAACTCACATGTATCATCTGACCAGAGAAAAAACTAGCTAGATCCAGATATCTGCTGACTACTGGACTTTGACTAAGTGAACTAAAGTGGATCAGCATACTATGCCAAGAGGTCAAGATGACCTCTTGCAAAGCAGCCAGTGGTTCTCCATTTTGGATTTGTGTAGCAAATACTACCAGATTCTGACGGCAGAAGAAAGCAGAGATAGCTTTCATTATTCAGATGATTTGATCAGTTTGAAAAGACCACCTGCCCCTTTTCAATGGAGAAGGCAGTTGGTGACATGAACTGCTTGGAAGTGTAAATGCACCTGGATGACGATATTGTCTTTGGAAAGGCACTTGAAGGATGAGAGGAAAGACTAATAAAAGTGATGGCCAAAGGAAGCTTTTTTGAAATTGTTAATGAACAAACACTCGTTTTTTAAAGCATCTGTCAGAAAGATCAGCCCCAAAGTATCACAGTAAGAAATGACCACTAGTCCAGAGAAGATAGAAACACTCCACAGATGTCTACATACAAACAACTTGTGAGAATTAGACTTTTCCAGGATTTATTAGCTGCTGTGGAGATATTGTGAAGAATTATGTTTCTGTTTTAAACCTCTCCACACTCTGTGAAGTTAGAGCATATATAAGGAACCAAATACCAAAGGACCAGAAATGTCAGACTGGCTAAAATCCATGGAAGCCATGGAGATGGGAAATGTAAACAAACATTTAGAGATTTGGTCAACTGCCTAACATGGGCATCAGTATTGGCCTATGAGGACCCAAGTGAACCCTTTATGTTACACGCTGATCCTAGCTTTAAAGAGAGCAGAAAAATGATGGTTATCAGAAACCCACTGCATTTGACAACAGAGAACTTAGCAGACTCTGGTGGAGAGAATGAAGCTGATGCCTTTGCACAGCATTGTCCTACTGATATCCAATTCATGAGCAAGTCAAGACATCACCCTTGTGATGTCATTGGTCCTCTTTGAGAATGAAGGACAAACAAAAACAGAGATTCAATATGCCATGCACAAACTGGAATTGTTGGCTTTGAGGTTGACTGTTAGCAAGAAATTGTTTCTTGGATGTCTCAAACTGGACGTCTCCTGCAAGCATCTCAAACTCAATCTGTCCAGAACAGAACACATTATTATCCCTCCTCTCTTCCAGACATCCTTCTAGACATCATCCTGGAACCAGGCCTCCAAGCTCTGCGTCTTCCTGGACTCCTCACCCTCACTCATCCCACATATCAAATCCATTGCCAAACTTTGTCATTTCTAACTTTACAACATTTAGGCTTTAGGCTTCCTTCTCTTCACTCACACAGCCATAACCCTAATCCAAGCCCTCAGCACCACTCTCCTATTTTTAATAAAAGTAGCCTTCTAATTGGTCCCCTGCCTCAAATTTCTCCCCACTCCAATACATCCTTCACCCAGCCACCAAAGTAATGATTCTATAGTATAACAATATCTGCCCCCCCCCCCAAAAAAAAAACCTCAAGTGGCTCCCTGTTTCCTCCAGGATCCAATATAAACTTCTCTCTCTGGTATTTAAGGCTTTTCATAACCTGGCCCCTTCTGAATGTAACTTGAGACCCAAAGCCCATGGGTATGGGACTTTCCTCATTGGTATAGATCAATGCCCATAGTCCGAAGGAGAGGTGGGGCAGAGTTTTGGAGGTTCAATCTATTTAAGATCAAGTCTCTTCAATTCCATGATTCTCTTGAAGTTTCTTGATCTCTTGGTGTCTCTTCAGACTCTCCAGTCTATTTGGGTCCTCCTGGTTCCCTGAGAGAGAAGATGGATGAGGCTAACCCTACTTCAGGTTGATGAAGGGAAGATAAGACTCTGGGAAGAAACCAAAATGGGAGGAGTTTGCAGTCTCCATCCCTAGCTTGCTACACTAGAGACTCTGGGGAATTTCCCCTTGGGTGAGATCTGGGACCTCCAAGTTACCTTTCATCCAATGGGAGAACTCCTTTACTTTGTATTATGTTACAGATTCTCTTCTGTGTGCTTTTCTCTGATTTTTATTTTGCTACCGGTATCAACTTAGATAAATGGGTTTCTTTACTACTAAGCATGTTCATTGTGAAAAAGTGGTCAAACCTTGAATATAAAGCTTTGTGTGAGTGTGTGTGTGTGTATGTGTGTGTCCTCCTTTCTCCATTAGTGAATATTGATCAGAAATTTAGTTTGAAAGCTACATCCCCCAGACTAAAAACATTCAAGAGAGCAAATAGATAATAATTCTAGCTTCATCCCTCTGGCCCCAACCTCCTTCTCCTCCTCCTGGCAGAAATTTATATCTTCTTTGGAAAAGGAGGGGAGGGAAAAAGAGGCTGGAAATGACTGTCCTGCCCCCCCGTTGGAGACAGGCAATGATACCTCCATGCAACATGTGGGGGGCAGCCCCCTATACTAGTGATCTGTCCAGTCTTCTTACATCTTTCTTCTCTCCACACACTCTATGATCTCTCTACATTGGTCGCCTCGAAGGTCCTTGAATAGAGGTCCCCCGCCCCATCTCCCCTTCTGAACCCACCACTGGCTTGTTTCATCAAGAGTAGAGTGTGGTCGGTCACCGAATTAATCAGAATTCCTAAGCGATTCAAAGTTGATTGTTTTTAACCGTACGACAATCCTTTATTTTTAATAGTAAAATCCATCCACTTTGCAATACTTTAGGTGAATTTTCTTTTTCTAGGGGTGTCCCAGGAGCTCCTGAAGCCCCAAGGTAACTGCTCGTCCACACGTCCTGCTCGGCACTCGGAAAACTACAACTTCCAGCATGCCTAGGAATGCGTGTGGGGAGCGCGGTTTGACCCGCCTTCTCTCCGGGCCGCTTCCTGTCCGGGACCTTTCTCGCTCTCTGATTGGTCCTAGGGGATGCCCGTCGGTGACGAAAATGGTTAGGATTGGTCTGGGAGCCCGGTCTATGGCGCGGAGTCCTCGTTGGAGCCGAAGAGTCATTTAAAGGTCCCGGTGGGCTTCGGGCTCGGTGCTCTTGCAGGGTTCAGTCCGGCCAGCTGAGGGGCGGCCTTCGGCGCCAGGGGGGTGGGGGTGGGGCCCGGGGGCGGGATAAAAACGGGGCCCCTCCCCCCCGGCGGGGGGGTGGGGGGGGGGGGGGAGAGGAGGAAAGACCGCAGGGAGATGATAATAATTAATATTAATTTATAGTCATCCTAACAATTGCTGACATTTACATAGCGCTTTGAGCTGCCCGAGCGCTTAATGCAGTGGGCAGGAGGGCGCCGTCGGGAGGAGGGTGATGATGATTTACAGATGGGGAAACTGAGGCCCCGAGAGGTTAGAGGGACCTTCTTCGGGTCACACACAGCGGCTGGCAGGTGTCAGATCCCAAGTGTCGGAGAATGCTTCCTCCAAACTGCCTCTCAGCGTCTCCCCCCATTTAGAGGGTCCCCGCCAATAGCGGGGGTGTTGGACGCGGAGTCAGGAAGACTGAGTCAGGCCCAAGGAAGGGAGAAACCTCCCGGTAGGACCCCGTGTACTGGTCACTCGGACTCCTACCCCACCCTCCCCATTTCGTTTATGTGTGTTTCATCTATTGTCAGTTACTTTGTTAGAAATTAAACCCACAATGTTATTGTGAAAATTCTCTGAAAGGGTCCTAGGCTAGGGACCTGCAGTCCCCTGGGGCCACACTTTGAGAACTGCTGCCCCAGAGAGCCAACCTCGGTGTTCAAAAGACCAGTTTTGAAGTCCTCCATGCCCTTGGTTGAGTGCTCCTGGGAAAGTCACTTAACCATGCTCAGTTCGTGCTCAGTGAATTCCCAAATACCAATGAAATCACAGGTATGAGAAGGAAGGAAAAAAGGAAGGAAGGTTGGTTGCTGGTAAGAGTGTGAAATGAAAGGATGTATGGAAGAAAGGAAGGCCACAGGGGGCCTCAATGTGAGGGCAGATTTATTTATTAAAATGTATAGAGCATAGGAATGGAGAAAGGGGTTGTAGATTTGGGACCAGAACTTGAAGCTGTGTTCCTTAGTCCATGGTCCCTAAAAAATGCGGTTCTAAACTTTTTTTGTTGTTAACTTCGGTTGAAAAATTTATTTAAAGTGGGGTGAGAAACTAAGGCATCCTGTCGCCTAGATTGAACTGAACTTGGGGTCATCAAAATTGGGGGTGAGAGGGAAGGAGATCAGAAGGAGGCCGGAGATTCCTACTCCTCCCAAGGCTCTGCCACCAAACCCCAGAGACGTCCTCCCTCCAAAGCTGGACTCTTGCTCTAGTCCCAAGAATGCTAGACACCTGTGTTTGATGCTAGGCTAGTGTAGACACAAGTACTATGGGTTTTCAGAGATTAGAGGGCCTGCCTAAGAGGGACTAAGTGGGGTTCATTTGTCCTATTGGCCAAGCTCTACTTAGCTTCAGCTCATTAGGGGTGAGGGGGCGAAGGTGCAGAGTGGGTATTTGG
Organism: Petaurus breviceps papuanus; assembly: GCF_028583685.1. NCBI lineage: Eukaryota > Metazoa > Chordata > Mammalia > Diprotodontia > Petauridae > Petaurus > Petaurus breviceps. The sequence continues at coordinate 1,623,435 of NW_027185593.1, read as the reverse complement.
GCAGGACCTTTGGCCCTATTCAGACATCTCAGAAGGTTCCTTACACTTCTGCAGGTCCCAGGCTGGTAGCCTAACGGTGACTTCTTCCCTCCCCTCACACCTCTTTACCCCTCCTGCAGTTGGTGCTGGTGATAGCTCAGATTCCCCCAGGCCTTAATCTGGCCCAGGCTTCCCCTAAGCCCAGAGCCTCTATAAATAGTCTGTCCCAAGGCTGGGACCAAGAGCAGCCTGGGCAGGCTGATCAGGTTTCTTGGGCCCAGGATGATCTGCCCACACAGTCAGCCAGGGTGGCTTTTGTCTCCCTACAAAACGGAGGATTCACATAAGGCTTCTCCCCCCAGGCAGTCATGGGTGTCCAGCTGGTCGTGAGCCTTATCACAGCCAGCCTCATGCATAGGATGGCCCCGCATTTCTCCTTTGCCCGATGGCTACTTTGCAATGGGAGGTAAGCCACCCCCTCCTGCTTCCTTCCCTCCCTCTTCCCTTTCTTTTCTCCCACCTTGCTTCCCTCCCCACTTCCTCCAAGGTCTTCCTCCCAGATCTGACATCCCCTCCAGACCACTAAAGCTTCTGGACCCTGCCTCACTCCCCACTGGGTGCTAAGCCACCCTCCTTCCCCCAGCTAGGCTCTTACTTTGGGTCCGTAGCCTGGGACTCTTTAGGGGGTGGTGCACACTGCCCCACCTCAGTCCACTCATCTTACTGTATCTCCGTCCCCTGGCCCTCTACAGCCTGTTCCGCTACAAACACCCGACAGATGAGGAGCTTCGGGCCTTGGCAGGGAAACCGAAGCCAAAAGGCAAAAAGGAAAGGTGAGCAGCCCTCTTCCCTCTCCTTCCCTCCCTGGCCCACTGCGCTTGCCTGGGGGGTCAGTTGTCCACAGGTCTCAGGAAGCAGTGCGGGACCAAGGGGCCTGTTGGAGTAAGCACTGTGCACTGGGTGGGTGTTGACAAGGGGGCCTGAGCCGTCCTTCCCTCTGGCCCAGGAGGGCCAATGGCCTCAGCGAGGAGAAGCCTCTCTCTGTGCCTCGGGACATCAACCTTCAGCTGGAGACGAGTCCCATCACGGCCATCGATGCTCTTGGTAACCACAGCCCCTGAGGGTGGGAGGGGGCACCCCTTTTTGGATTCCCTTCTGGTCTGTGCAGGCCTCTGCTTTTCCTTCCTCTGTAAAGTGAGGGGGGTGGACTCATAGGGTCATTGAATGACAGAATGGATGAAGAAGCATTTATTGAATGCTTATTATATGTCTGGCACTGGCCTCAGCTCTGGAGTTCCAGATCTAGATCAAGAAGGGGCCTCAGAGACCCTCTAGGCCAACCTCTTTTTTTTCTGCAGTTGGTGAAACAGACCCAGGGAGATGAAGGGACTTATCTAAGACCATGTGTACCTGACTGATAAGCAGGATTTGAGCCCAGCTCCTGGGCCTCCAGGGCCAGGGATCTTAGCCCCTGCCATCCACAGAGTCCGTGGTCTCTCCCTCCCCTCCTTGTTTTTTCCCTGGGCATTGAGGTGGGAAGGAGGAGGGGAGCTTGACTGGCCTCTCTGAGCCTCAGCCGGCTTCCCTCCTGGCTCCTGCCCTAGTACTTCGATACTTTTCTGAGTATCAGTGGTTTGTGGACTTTGCACTCTACGCCTGTGGCGTCTACCTCTTCACTGAGGGCTACTACTGCCTGCTGGATCCTGCCAAGGAGGCCAACATCGGGGCGCTCTGGTGTCTTCTCACCGTTCTCTTCTCTGTGTATCCTATGTGCCTGCTCCCTCCAGCTGGGACTGGGTAGGAAGGAGGTGTCGGTAAAGCCTAAAAGGATAGAACATCAGAGCTGGGAGGGCCCTTCGAACCCAGAATGTCAGGGCTGGGAGGGCCCTTAGAACACAGGGTGTC
>NW_027185593.1:1615153-1621541 GCF_028583685.1 Petaurus breviceps papuanus | reverse complement strand
CCTTAGAACCCAGAATGTCAGGGCTGGGAGGGCCCTTAGAACACAGGATGTCAGAGCTAGGAGGGCCCTTAGAACACAATGTCAGAGCTGGGAGGGCCCTTAGAACACAGGATGTCAGGGCTGGGAGGGTCCTTAGAACACAGAATGAGGCCATTTAGTCCAAATTTTTAAATTTATAGATAAAGAGACTGAAGGGCCCAGAGAAGCCATGACTTTTGCCTGATCACACAGGTGTAAACAGCAGAAGCCCATTCCCAGGTCTCCTGACTGCTATGTCAGGGCCTTTCCTCTTGGCTCCTCTAAAGGAAGGCACTGATACCTCACTGAGGGCCAGGTGGAGTGGGAGGGGGGATCCCAGCTTCAAGGTGGTCCCTCCCCATCTCTCTGCCAGCCTCCCTGTCCCCATCCCTCCCCCTGGCTCTAGGCCTGCTCACCTCACTGCCTGTCACAGTCTGAGTGCATCCTTAGCTGTGTGGCCCCCAGCAAGGTGTTTCTGATGGTGATGCGGCTGTACTTCTCCTCGGAGGAGGGCGGGGAGCGTTCTGTCTGCCTCGCCTTTGCCTTCATCTTCCTGCTTCTGGCCATGCTGGTGCTGGTGGTCCGGGAAGAAGTCCTGGAGTTTGGCCTGGAGCCAGGTCTGTGGGGGTTGTGGGGGCTGCAGGAACAGATCCCTGGGGAAGGAGAGTGGGGGGAGAGATGGACGAATCTGAGTAAGAAGAAGCTTTGAAGGGCCTTGGGTGAGGCCTGTAGCACCAGGCATCCCCTCTCTTGCGTCCCTGATTAGGGGTCGTCCTGCTCTTGCTTGGATCCCTCCAGAGAGGTTGTTCACCAGGCAGCCCGTCCCCTTTTGGCACAGCTCTTTGGTTAGGAGCTTCTGGTATGCAGGGAACTAACATGACATTATGTTCCGTGTGTGTTAGGAAGCTCAAATTTTTCTCCACCCCACCCCATGCCCCAACCTGCACCATCTGTATTAATCTGACTTCTTCCCGCTAGAGCCAGAGAGAATGAGGCTAATCCCTCTTCTCCGATATGTCCCTTCATGAACTTGAAGGTGGCTCTCAGGCTCCTGCCAAAGGTTCTCTTGGCCTTTCCCTTGGCTTTAGTTTTTAGTTTGTTTTTTTTTGAGGGGGGAAGGCAGGGCAATTGGGATTAAGTGACTTGCCCAAGGTCACACGGCTAGTAAGTATTAAGTGTCTGAGGTCGAATTTGAACTCGGGTCCTCCTGACTCCAGGGCTGGCGCTCTGTTCACTGCACCTAGCTGCCTCTTGGCTTTAGTTTTGATACCATGGGCGGGGGGGTTGGTGGCGAGCTGTACCATTGGATGGGCATGAAGGATAAAGAAAGCATGAAGGATATATCATGAAGGATAAAGAAAGCAAGCATCCTATGTGTGAGAGTGCAGTGGTCTAGTTGAGCTGGGGCAACCAAGGAAGGCTTCAAAGAAGAGGTGGTGCTCGAAGGCCAAGCTTCAGGGGAGTGGAGAGGAAGATATGGGGATGGTGAGGCCTCTGTCTCCTTGATCAGTCTGACCCCCCAGCCGGGCTTGCTGATGTTGGGTCTTTGCTGTATCATGGCAGGCCTGGCCAGTGTCACCCAAAACTTAGAGCCGCTGCTGAAGAACCGTGGCTGGGATTGGTGGTGAGTTCATGGACAGCGATGGGGGGAGGAAGGCGGACTTCGGGCTAGGTTAGGGGACCTCATACGTAAGAGTTTCCTGACTTCCTTGTGACCTGGTGCCAAGTACCTTCCAGAAGGCCCAGGGAATGAATATCCTAGAATGCCAGAGTGGGAGGGGCTGACTTAAGTCAAGAAGCATTTATTAATGAGTGAGATGTAAATAGAAACAGTGCCTCGGGAGGGGCAAGGCACATGAAAAGGTCCAGTAGACTTGAAAGAATAGACTTGGACACCCCCTCTCATCCATACCGTGCAAGGTGGGTTGTGGCAGATGGGGCAGGCGCTTCTAGACCCCCAGGGGTTCTGGGACAGTCTGAGACTGGGGAAGGAGTGGGAGCCTGGGGGAAAGGTTGTAGGATTAGATAAGACCCAGCCTTTGCTCATGTTTCACTGTCTAGGCTAGGAGAAGAAGACTCAGTAATCACATATGCATAGTGAGTGCCATAGATAGATGGATGGATGGATAGGTAGATAGATGATAGGTAGGTGGGTAGATAGATAGATGGACGGACGGGCGGACAGATAGATAGATAGACGGATGGATAGATACATACACATATCTCTCCATATATAGATACACACACACACACACACACACACTACATGCTCACCAGATCCCCCAAACATAACTCATTCTAATAGACAGTGTTACATGCTGAATGCTTAACACAGTGCTTGGCACATAGTAGACACTTGAAAATTGTTTGTCGACTGGCTGAATGACCAGTTCTCAGTCTGGGCCTGAGAAAGATTATTCTGCCAGCACGATGAAGAATGGAGGGGAGGGAGAGGGGCTCAGGACAGACCCTGGGGACCCCCACCCCTACCCCCAGTAAAGAGTCATGGAGAGGACAAGGAGCAGCCTGGAGAGCCTGGTGTCTGAAGCCACCAGAGGAGAGCATCTGTGGCAGGGCTTGGGGGTTGGTTAAGAGCATCAAATGCTGTGAGAGATGAGGAAGATGAAGGTTGCAGGGGGAAAAGCCACTGAGTCTGGGGACTGGAAGGTCTTTGGTGACCTTGGAGAGAGAAAAGTGATGGTCAGGGCAATGCTGAATTCCAAGCATCGAGGAAGCAGAGTGGATGGGAGGGGGATAAATGCCTTTTGGTGGCAGAGGTGGGGGGCAGGTAGGGAGTTGGCCTAAAGGACACAAGGCAGGCTTTTTTTTAGGTCGGTGGAGACCTAATCAGGTTTGTAGGCAAGGGAGAGACTGAAGATGAATAAAGGGATGGTGTTTGGGACAAGGGCCCAGGGAAGGAGATCAAGGGTACAGTAAAGGGATTAAATGAAAGGCTAGGGATGTCTTCTGTAGCCACAGGGAAGGAGGACAAGAGTAGTGACAGTGAGAAACTTAGAGGACTGGAATAGAGGGAGGGCCTTTAGAACCCAGGATGTTAGAGCTGGGAAGGCCCTGAGAACCCAGGATGTCAGAGCTGGGAGGGCCCTTAGAAAAGGGAATGTCAGAACTGTGAGGGTCCTTAGAACATAGACTGTCAGAGTTAAGGAGGACCTTAGAGCACAGGATGTCAGAGCTGGAGGGTCCTTAGAACCCAGGATGTCAGAGCTAGGAGGACCTTAGAGCACAGGACATCAGATCTGGGAGGGCCCTTAGAGCCCAGGATGTCAGAGGGCTCTTTCTGCTCCTCTGTTCTGGCCTTTGCTGACTGCAAAATGCTTTCTTCCTGCAGGATCCCCCTGATCAGGCTGACCTTGCGCCTGGTCCTGGTGGCTGTGTGCTCTGTCCTGGGGGCCTGCCTCACGTTCCCAGGCCTGCGCCTGGCTCAGACACACCTGGATGCACTGCACCTGGCAGCGGATAGACCCCTGCTCCAGTTATGTGGCTTGGGGGAGGATGGGGCTTTGCAGGGTCTGGGGGAGCATGGGACCTTGAGGCCGTAGGATAGCAGCTCCCCCCAACTTCCTTGGGGCCAGGGAGGTTCACCCTTGCTTACCTTTCCTGCCTTTTCCTGGAACTGCAGGCTCACCCTCCACACGAGTTTCCTGGCTCCTGTGCTGATTTTGTGTCTGTGGGTCAAACCCATTGCCCGGGACTTCCTCCTGCAAGCCCCTGTGGGAAAGACTGCCCCTGTCCAGCTGTGAGTATCCTGGGCCGGGATGGGGGACATAGTCATGGACAGAGGGAGGAAGGGCTGGCGATGTCTCCCCAGGGGCCACAGAATACATCCCTTAAGCACCTAGTGTGCTCTAGTGCTGAGGACTGGAGGGCCAGAGGCCTGGGAGTGAGACCCCGCTCTGCTGCCCATTATTTGGACCTCTTGTACCCATCACTTAGGTTCTCTAGGTTTCAGTTTTCCCATCCAGTTTTGTGTGTGATAGGAGCAGGTGTCCTGGGAACCAAGCTCACTTTGCCACCCTCTCCTGAGAGGAAGCAGGTGGTGAAGGCCTTGCACCTATTGGGGATAGGGTGGGACGGGGACCTTAGACTGGAGCCCATGTGTCCTTCTTGGTGCCTGTGGAGAGGCTGGCTCCGGGGGCCTCCCTGACCCGCTCTGTCCTCTCCCTGCTTCTTGCAGACTGTCAGACTCTGCCTTTGACTCTGTCCGCCTGTGGCTGGTGCTGGGCCTGTGCCTGCTGCGGCTGGCCGTGACCAGGCCCCACCTGCAGGCCTACCTGTGCCTGGCTCAGCGCTGGGTGGAACAGATGCGGAAGGAGGCCGGGCGCATTGGTGCACTAGAGATCCAGCGCAGGGTAGGGGGGCCCTGGGACACTGGGTGGGGCATCCTAGTACGTATCTGAGAACCAGAAGGGACCTGAGAGGTCACTGAGGCCTGCCCTCTCCTTTTACAGAAGAGGAAACTGAGGCCCAGAGAGGCTCTGACTTGCCCAAGGACATGCAGGTCATCCATGACACAGCAGGGAAGGATGGGCTTTCCCCCACAGGGCAAGCAGATGCTGCTCTTGCCGTAGGCCCCTCCTCAAGCCATGTCATCTCTTGTTGAGTATGATTTAGAATGATAAGTGACATTTATATAGGTAGTCAGGGGTCTTGGGGGATAGAAAGCTGGACCTGATGTCAGGAAGGTCGGAGTTCAGATTCTATCTCAATAGCTCTGTGATCCTGAACAAGTCACTTAACCTCCTTCTGCCTTAGTTTTTCATCTGTAAAACTGGTAGAATAATTGTACCACCCTCTGCAAATTTGAATGCTTTAATATGGTGCTGGCAAGTCTGCCAGATGCAGCCCTGCACCCCGCCAGGAAGGTTTGTGTTATTATCAGACCCACTTTACAGATCAGTCCCTCAGCTGGTCTTTGTTTGAGGCAGGATTGGAACTCATCTTTCTGACTCCAAGTTTGTCCACTACATCTGACTTTGAGAAAATTCCCTTTGCTTGGCTGACTCTGAAATGATGAGCAGATGGTTAGAAGAATGCGTCGTTCAGACTCAGCGAGTGTCCTAGCGATTCAGAGGAGGACTTGCATTTGGGCAACGACGGAGAGCTTGGCTAGGAGGCTGGGAGAAGGAAGGCAAGGACGTGGGTCTGCAGTAAGGATTCTGCCTCCTTAGAGCAGGGGACAGGCTTCGGGGGGGTCTTAAAGGCCAGGCTGAGGAATCTGGACTTTCTCCTTTGAGTTCAGGGGAGCTGTAGCAGATATGTCAGCAGGGGAGGGGGAATATGGGGACAGAGTTGGGCTTTGGGAAGATGATCCTGGCAGCGTGGGAGGAGTGTGGAAGTGGGGAGGCTGTTTAGGAGCCATCCGTAGCTGTTAGAGACCAGGGATGGAGTTGGGTCCATGGGGATGGAGAAGGTGCAAAGACATGGTGTAGTGTGGTAAGAACCATCATTTCCACAACACTTCAAGGGTTTGCAGAGGATCTTCCTTACTTTCCAATCGAGACCCTCCTGTTGGCCATTTCATCCCTAAGTCCTATTTGTTTTCTGCTCTAGAATCCCTCGACTCCTTGTCCCATCATCTCTTGCCAGATCTCAGCTCTGGATTCCTCCCACCATCTGCCTCCTCCTCTCCTCTTAGGCTGCTGAGCAGAGCTGGTGAACGCTGCAGAACTTGGCTGATTGGTGCATTATCAGCTCACCTTCCCCAGCTGTGGCTGGCCCTTGGATGCCTCCCTAATTGGTTCCCCACCTCACTCTAGTCCAGAGCTTCTCCTGCTCCCTCCTCCTGCCCTCTCACCCAAGGACCCTGTCTCTTATCTGAGAAGATTCAGGCCGTTCTAAGAGCTTCCTTTTATGGAAGAACCCCTTGGCCTGTTTCCTGTTCTTGTATCCTTTCCCTCAGGCTGTCGGAGAAGTGGCTCTTCCCTGGCCTGGGCCAACCCCACTCTGATCCCATGCCCTCCCGTCTTCACAGCAGGAACATCCCCACCCCTACCCCCTTTTCTGATTTTCTACCTCTCATTTGTTCCTTTGCTGTGGCCTTCAGACATGCCCCTAATGACCTTTCCTGGAGCTCTTGTCCTGTGTCTCCTCTCTCTTATCTGTCTGGACTTGCTTTCTCTTGGGAAAAAAAAACGAGTTCTTTTTGCTGTTTTCATTTATTCCCACTTATTCCAGCCCTTCTTTATCTGTATCTGTATTTATCCTTATCTTATTCTATACCCCTTCTTTATCATTCACCTAAGTTACCAATGAGCTAGCTAGCTACCTTCTTTTCTTTTCCTTCTTTCTCTCTTCCTCTTCCTATCTCTTCCTCTCCTTCCTTCCTTCCTTCCTTCCTTCCTTCCTTCCT
>NW_027185593.1:1555120-1615053 GCF_028583685.1 Petaurus breviceps papuanus | reverse complement strand
CCTTCCTTCCTTCCTTCCTTCTCTCCATCCTTAGGCTGGAGTACAATAACTACCCCACTCCCCAGTCCCAGTGCTGATGGGCTCCAAGGCTTTCCCCTACTCCATTTCCAGTTGGACTGCCTCACCCTTCCTTAGGCATCCTGGTGGCTCCCAAGAGCTCTCCATATTGACATGGACTTAGTGTGGACGCCTAGGGCAGCTCAGAACCTCTGAGTCCCAGGGAGCCATCAGCCTCAGTGCCTCCCAGGAACAGAGATTACAGGCATTCGCCACCACAGGGAGCCCATTTACCCCTTCATTGCTCAATCTTGTGGCCTTTTTCCAGCCCTCACGCTTCCCCGCCTGTGTGCTGCTGTTGGCGTGGTTGAGCACCCTCCCCTCCTGGACTTTCTCTGTCCCTGGTTTTCTACGTTATTTTTCCCTGCCGAGCCAATCCTGCATCTTCTTTGCCAGATCTTCAGGTCTATCCCATGCCCTGACTGTGAGTGTTCCCCAAGATTTTGTCCTCAGCCCTTCTCTTCTCTCTTGGTAATCTCATCAGCTCCGATGGCTTTAGTTCCCACCTCCATGCCAATGACCCTCAGCTTCAGCCTCTCTCCTCACCTAGAGTTCTGCATCTCCAGTGGCCTCTTGGACATTTCCATCTAGATGGTCCCGAGATGTCTCAAATTCCCACCACCGTCCTTGACTCCTCACTCTCACCCTGTGTAGCCAGTCCTTGATCTTTCTCTCTCCCAAGGATCTCTTGCACCTCCTCCTCCCCCTTCTCTCCTGTCACACACCTTCACTGTTGTCCAGACCCTCCTTGACTCTCACCCTGATTGTTGCAGCAGCTTCTTGCTTCGGGTCTCTTCCCATCCTCATCTGTCTGACTCCCTGCTGCTGCCAAAGGAATTTCCCTGAAGTGCAGACCAGACTGTGGGATAACTGTTTGGCCAACTCCAGTGGCTTCCTGTTGGCCCTGGGGTAAAATATCAACTACCTTGTTTAGCTTTGAAAGCCCTGTACAACATGGTGCCGCCCTCTCCAGTTTCTGGGTATTTCTTTCCTCCTGCACACAGTAAGTCAGCCAGACTGGCCTCCTGCTCTCTCTCCCATCTCTGCACCTTTGCACAGGCCATCCCCCATGCCTGGAATGCCTTCCCTTTTCACCTGGGTCATGGAATTCCTCTCTTCCTCATGTGAGCTGTCATGCCCACTCCTCCATGCCACTCCTTATCCCCTGCCCTTGTCCACCTACCAAACTCTCTTGCATTGAACCACCCTGTACTTTATTCTCATTATATTTGTTCTAGAGACATTTATGTATGGACTGTCTTCCCCATTAGAAGTTCAGCTGCTTGGGAGAGAAGTTAGGTCATTCATTTTACTCCCTTTACCCCAGTCTTCAGCACAAGGCCCGGCTACAGAGTAGGCTCCACAGACTTCCCAGGAATCTTTCCATGGGCCCTTTGATTCCATTCTCTCATGGGGAATACCCCAAGCAATTGATTTCCCTGTGAAATAGGGTTATACCTACTTTATGGAGGAGGAAACAGAAGCAGAGAGGGTTGAAATGACATTCATGGTCATACACCTGGTAATCTACTGGTCAGGCAAACTTCGCTAGGCCCTTACTATGTGACCGGTGTTGGCACTACAGAGACTCAAAACAGAAAGCCCCAGCCTTCAGACACGATTCCATTGGGAGCGCCTGTGTACATATGCATGTATATGTCTGTACCCACACATGAGCTCATACATGTCTGTGTTAGATGCCATTCCATTAGGGAAGACTACATGCATGTGTGTATATGTGCATACACATCTACACCCATGTACCCGTATACAGTAGATTCCATTCCATTGGGGGAGCCTACTTACATATGTGCATATACATATTCATGTATGCATATACACACACCACACATATAAGTATAGACATAGATATGTGTGCATGTCAGATTCCATTCCATTGGGGAACTGACACAGATGTATGCACTCACACACACACATATACATATCCATGTTTATTAAGTTTCATTCCATTGGGGAGCCTACACAGAGACACATACATGCACACACGTACACATATATGTTTGTTGGATTCCATTAGGGGAGCCTACATAGGTGCGTGTACACACACACATATATACACACATGTACACACATACACACGTTTATTAGATTCCATTCCATTGGGGAGCCTACATAGGTGCATGTACACACACATACATGCACATACATGTACACACATATATGCGTGTTAGATTCCATTACATTAGGGGAGCCTACATTGGTGCGTGTGCACACACTTACACACATATACATACATGTTTATTAGATTCCATTCCATGAGGGGAGCAGTTTGTATAGATGCACATGTATACATGTGTGAATTAGATTCTGTTAAGGGGCCTGGATACACACATGTAGAATTGTACATACACAGTGCACACATACATGCACAATATTCACGTGTATACACAGACCCCCCTAATAGAATGGGGGTAAATATTACTGTGTTGATGTGTCATGCATAAATAGTGTAATCACATAACATGCATAGAGTGTATACATACTTACATACATGTCACAAAGTGACTCTTGCAGGGCCTCAGCAGCCGGGTAGATGGAAAGAAGCCTGGGTTTCGCTGGGGGGAGAGGAGAAGAGGGCATGGACAGATGCCTGTGCAGAGATGGGAGGTGGAAGTTGGTGGGGGGGGGAGCTTGCGAGGCCAGATCCACAGATCCAGGCTGGGAAGAGCCATGCGTGCCAGAGAAGTTGGTAGTCGGCCTTCAAGGCCACAGGGGCCCTGGTGTTGGTGGAGCTGTGGTAGTTCTGTGGAGGACAGACGGAGGCAGGGAGGCCATTCAGTGAGGGTGGGATTCCAGTCTAGCTCTTAGGAATCTGGTTCACCTCCCCAGTTTTCAGACCTGGACACAGCATGGTGCAGCATAAAGGTGTGTTTGGGTTCAGATCTTGGCTCCAACACTGAGCAGCTTTGGGACCTTGAGCAAGTCACTGAACCTCTGTACCTCAGTCCCTCCATCTCTGAAATGGGGGTGGTCCCGAAGCACACTTCCTGTCTCATGGGGTTGCTGTTTGTCAAACACTATAGAAGTGGGAGTTCTTCTTTTTATCTGTTGGATCTTTCCCAGCATCACCTGGGAGGGGGGTGTACCTTACACCCCCTGGTGACCCCCTCCCCCCCCAGAAGCCTCCTGGGCAGCAGAGGTAGCTGGGAGCTGGGCCCCTTTTCTGCCTCCCTGACCTTTGTTCTCTCTTCCACTCTCCAGATCACTCGGATTTACTGCTATGTCTCGGTGGTGAGCTTGCAGTACCTGGCCCCCATCATCCTCACCCTTCACCTTACGCTGTTACTGAAGACTCTAGGTATGGGTTGGGCTGGGGAGGGTCCAGCGGTGGACCAGCCCCCAGCTCTCTCCCCTCACTGTCCTCTTCCCATCTCCACAGGTGGCTACTCCTGGGGCCTGGGATCCACCAGCCATCTCCCCAAACCAGCCCCACCACCAGCCCCGGCTGCCAGCCCTGGAGAAGATGAGGTGCAGGCCACAGTGGCCCAGGTCCTGGGGGCCCTGGGTGGCCTCTTCACCCCTGCCTTCTATCGGGGCCTCTTTGCCTTCCTCACCTGGTGGACAGCCGCATGCCAGCTGCTTACCAGTCTCTTTGGTCTCTACTTCCACCAGCGCCTGGCATCTTCCTAGCCTCCCTTGGGGAGGGCTAGGGTTATGTGACTGTGTGCCATCTTCTTCAGGTCTGTGGGCCAGAGCGTGGCCTGGATTGGTGCCAGGGGCATATAGGGAGGCTTGGCCCTTCCACACTGAGCAGTGCTGGGCAGAGATGGTTGCCACCATTTCTGCTCAGGAGTCCTCTTCTCATCCACCAGTTTCACCCTTAGTGCCTGAGACCGTGGACCCCCAGGCTAGGAGCTGCTGCCTCAGCTCCAGTCTTCCTCTCCCTGTGACTTTGACCTCTGCTGACTCTTGGGAGCTGGGCTAATCCCTGGGACCTTTGACAAGGGTAGTGAGAAAGGGGGTCCTGTCAAATTAGCCTTTCCAGGAGAGGGACCGAGAGCATAGGAGGGGAGAAAACCCCCATTTCTGGCTCAGCTTGGAGCCCTCTTTCTCAGAAATGGAGGGAGAGAGAGAAAGAGAGAAGAGCCTCCTGGGTACGTGGGAGGTGGCGGAAGTGTTCTCCTCCATGGGCTGAGTTTGCTCCTTATTTTAATTCAGGACCTTTTACTGTGTCCTGGAACCTTCAGCATTCTGGTGACATCTATGCACTCTTTCTCAGAATAAGGTTTTTAAATGCATAAAATAAAATATGTAAAATTACAAAGGAAATCAATTATATTGAAATACAGTTATCAGAATATATTTTTAAGTTCACGAACCCTTGGTTATGGGCCCCCTTTTGAATTGAATAAAGGAGGATGATGGTTGACAGAGAAGGCTGTCACATCCATCATTCCTTGGGTCAGGAGTTTAGCAAGGGTCTGCCCTGCCTCTAGGAGTATAGTGGGTGTGAGTGTGGGCCCTAAGGATATTTATCGCCCCTTCAGGTGTCATCTTTAGCCTGCCAACCTCCAGGCTTCTCCAACCTGGGGCATTTGGAACCTTAGAATTGAGAGCCAGAAGATGAAATTTAAGGGAGAGGGTTTTTTTTGAGGGTGGGGTCCTCCTGAGACAAGAATGCCCCTCACTCCCTTTACCTGGTTTATGCCTCTTAGGGACAAATCCCATCCATCTTGCCTTTTGAGTGGGTGGGGTCAGAAAGGCTGGAAGAGGGGGGAGGGTTTATCCTAAGCTTCCTCCTACAGACTGTACAGATTTCCCTTCTTTGGGGAAATCATGTTTGATGTACCCATGAGCCTGCTTGGCAGCTGCTGCCTCCAGCTACATCTCACCTTCTTCCCAGCCCTTGCTGCCCTAAGAGCTCTGCATCCTTACCTGGGGAACTCTCTCTTGGTAACAGCTCTGAGGAACAGGGATGTGTTTTCTAGGGGCCTTCTAGAACCACCAGCCCTCTCTGGTGGGCACAAGACCTGTGGTCAGCTGTAACCCTGGAGCAGGAAGAAATGTTTGCTTTCCAGTTGTCTCTCCTGAAGCTCAGAGTACCCTGTGCTCTCTGTTTCTGGCCTGGCAGTGGTCCTGGCTGCCATGGGACTGCAGGGAACCTTGGAGATCTTTTAAAAGAGGAGGAAAACAGGCCCCCAGAGGGTAAAGGTCACACAGGCACCAAAGGGAAGGGCCAGGACTCTCCAAGGAGGAAGGGCTGAAGGTTGATGAACTGTGTTGAGTTCAGGCATCATCAGTGCCTGCTGGAGCGTCCCCAGCAAATGAGACTGGGTGAGACGGAGAATGGGCTGGAGACAAGGACACATGGGGATCAGAAGGTGAAGCTGGGCTTAGCTTGGGGAGGAAGGAGCTTAGGGGGTGACACAAGGGGTAGAGGGACCAGATGTGGCATTCTTGGCCCCAGAGGGCAGAATTAGGAACAATGGATAGAAACTGCACTGAGGCTGCCTCGATAGGAAGCCAAGCTTCCTAACTACTAACTGGGGTTATAAAGCATGGAATGAGCTGCCACATGAAGCAGTGGGTCCCCCGTCACTGGGGGTTTGTCAGAGATGGTGAAAGGGATGGGTCAGACGAGATGCCCTCTAAGGTCCCTTCCCTCCACCTCCCTGGGAAGCGGCAGGCCTGATGGCTTCTTTATCTAATTCCCCTTGTTACCCACGGCCCTCAGAGGACAGACAAGGCCAGGGGCCAACCCCTGTTGCCAGGAGCCTTGTCTCCACTGCCCAGCTATGCAGACAACTGTTCTCATGGGGCTGCCCAGACATGACCTCGGGGGCCCACACAGTGCCTGGATAGAGAATGGGGAAAGAAAATTTCACTCAGACTGTAATTAGACCATGAGGATGGACAAAGACAATGGGGTGGGGAAGGGGGGGAAGGAACAGAGAAGAGAAGAGAGGGAGCAGGAGGCTGGAGCCAGGGCCTGTCCATTCCGGGGCCTCCGGAGCTAAAGCTCAGCCCTGGGACAAACCTGTCAGCAGCTGGCCCGGCCCCACCCCCATCCAGCTGCCCCCTGTAATGCAATGATAACGTCACCCAGGCTGAAAGCTGGGAACTCCCTGGCTTCAGACAAAGACAACTACAGAATGCAAAAAAAGAGTCTGCTGCCAGGAAACAAACTGAAATTCAGTACCCAGGTGCCTGGGCCCACTTGTCTCAATCCGTCATTACCATTTTTCCAGGGCTTTCAGGTTTTAGAAGCACGTCTCTCACTTCCTTTGCCCTGGGAGTGTAAGTGGCACAAGATAAGGAAACTGAGGCCCCTGAAATGAAGTAGCTCTCCCAGAGCCATTGTCTGCTTGGGGCTCTGAGCTGAGGTTGCCTCACTCTCAGACCCTGCCTTACGGAGTACACTTTGCTGCCTTGCTCTTCCATTTTTAAGTGTCCTGTTTTGTCCTGGAATCATTTTGGCACCTCGCTCGCTTGCTAAGAGACCTGCATGCCCACCCCAGCCCATTTTACCATCTGTAAAGAGGATGTGGTAGAAGATGTGCCTCTCTGTACAAGGCATCGGGCCCAGTGCTGGGTATACAAAGACAAAGATGGAACAGATTCCCTCTCTGCCAGGCTGTCCTAAGGGCCTTGGGTCCATTTGCTGTAATGTTTTATGATGCTACTGGAAGGAAATGAAATAATGTTAAATTAGCAATTGGAGGACCTGAGTTCAAATCCAAGCATCACACGGACACTTAAGGTCACTGGGTCTTTTTCTAGTTCTTTGAGGATCTCTAAGGTGCATGCATGGACTGTGGGCACTGTATAAAGCACTTTACAGACAGTTCCAACAATTCTGTAAGGGGCAATAAGGCACGTGGATGACTATGTTGTACACACCGCTAGGATATATACTTGGCTTTTCTGTCTTTGTCTCCCATGTGCCCAGTACCTAGAACAATGCCACGGTATACTTCATAAATGTTTGTCGTTAAATTGGGTTTTTGAAATCATAGGTTTAAAACGCAGAGATGAGTCCAAGTCCTGCTATTATGACTCCACTTTACACAGGAACACACAACCAGTAAGTATTTGAGACTGGATTTGAACTCTGGTCTTCTGATTCCAGGCTCAGCTCTCTAACCACTGGGACACCTAACTGCCTCTGGGAGGTGCTTTCTCTGTTCTACAAATCTCCCCCAGAGGCTGGTCTAGTTTGGCATGTGGGGTGGACTTCTGCCTAGCCTGAAGCCTATCCTGGAAAATTGGGGGCAGGGAGAGCACCAGTAGAAAGGCAGTAACCTATCAGCTACCGTCTAGGACTCCATGGTCGAGGCACACCTCTTAGGTATTTGTGGACCCACACTTTTTTGGCCAGATGACCCAGACTCGGTAACCCCCACGCCCCTGGCAGCTTTACCCTGTATGGGGAGAGAAGGGCAGAGAGACAACCCATTTCTAAAACCAGTTTGGGAAGGAGAACTAACTGACGTCCATTCCTAAAGTCAGGCAGTGTAGTGATGAACATATGTGGCTTAATGGGGACAAGGACAGAACGGGATGTCGAGAGCCAGAGTCCCGGCTTTGCCACTCACTAACTTCCTGGCTCAGCTTAGGGGAGTCCCTTCCCCTTCCATTACCTGGAACTGTTTCCTCACCTATAAAATGAAAGGGTTTCGACTCCATCTCTAAGGTCCCTTCCAGTTTTAAACCTAGGGTTCCATGACCCCCTTTCAATTACCAGACATAAAAGTGTACTCTGTACACGGCATTGGGCCAAGTGCTGGGTATACAAAGACAAAGATGGAAGGGATACCACATATAGAATCCGATTCGACAAGTGCCTGCTGATCACCAGCCCTGTGCTGAGTTCTCTAGTGCCTGTCCTCAAGGAGCTTCCTGATTGGGGATGGGGGGAGGGGGAAGAGAAGAAGCCAAGGCCGAACCCCTGGCCCCCTGAACCCCAGCTGCAAGCGGCCGTTCTTGGTGCCATCCTCATTTAGGGCTGGGGAGAAACAGCGTGTACACAGATAAGAAAATAATTAATCGAGGGCAGGAAGTGTGAATTAAGAAAGGTGCTATCTGAGCGAAGTCTAGGAGGAAAGTAGGAATTCTAAGGGATGTTGCTCCCCCTCCCCAGCGAAGGGGGCAGGGGGTGGGGAGACGGGGGGATGGGCGTTGTGTGCCCAGTACAAACATGGGAGATGGTCGTGTAGAGTTCTTGTGCTTTTACTTCATCATGGGCCCAACCTTGACATTCATAAGGGCCCAGGAGGCTCATCAGCGTTGTCTCGGACGATTCCTTCCTTGCTCCATTAACACCGTCTGCTAGGAAGAGAGTAGCGGCAGTGCCCTCTAGCGCCAAAGGGCCCTCCTTTCCTCAAGGCAGCCTGGGAGCTGCAGGGGGATTGCATCCTCTTCTGATGTTTCACTTTTTCTAAGGCACGTTATGGTTTACAAAAATGGGTTTCTCATATGTCTTTGTGGTGGAGAGTTGAAGTATTATTATTCCTGTTTTACAGGAAAGGAAGTAGAGACTCAAGAGAAATGACTTGGTCAGGCTTACACAGCTGGTAGGTTCTTCCTCTGTCAAATGGGCTGATGCTTTTTATGACCATAATAATCAATAAATGGCAGTGCCCCCTAAAACAAAATGACTTGAAATCATAGGACATAAGGGAGTCTTAAGAGTTGATGTTGTAAATCTCCACATTTTACAGGTCAGGAAACTCGGGTTAGTGGCAGAGTCCACGTCTGATTACAAAGTCCATTGCTCTTTCCCCAACACTACACTGCCTTCAGGGCACCCCTGTCTGCAGATATAGGCATTTATCTTATCTCATAGTATTCTTCTCATTTTTGTGTTTGCATCTATTCCTCAGCCAGGGGTTCTTAATCTGAAGTCCAAGGACTCCAAGGGAGCCATGATTAGATTCCACAATGTTCATGAATTTAGATGGGAAAAATTACAGCTATATTTTAACTCACTTCTAATTGAAATTTAGCATTTCCTTTAATTATTTAAAAAAGTTATTCTGGGAGCAGCTATGTGGCACAGTGAATAGAGCACTGGCCCTGGAGGCAAAAGGACACGAGTTCAAATCTGACATGACACTTAACACTTATTAGCCATGTGACCTTGGGCACGTCACTTAACCCCAATTGCCCTAACTCCCCCCCCCTCCAAAAACTTATTCTGAGGTCCCATAAGCTTCAGCACAATACCAGGGGGATGCACAGCAGAAAAAAACAAGGTTAGTAACCTCTGACCCATCACCTTTCACACAGGTGCTTAATAAATGCTTGTGGAACATTACAAATCTTCGTTGATTGGCAAAACCACACTAACTCACCTAGCATCAAGGAAGCCACGTGGCTTCAGGTACTGGTAGTGACTTTGGGGCTCGGGTAGCATCTTGCCAATATGGGAATAAAAGTTACCAGACACTGCAAGCTTGAACGCCACATCTTCCACATATGGTCCAGGAAGAAAATGCTAAATCTGTTATCAGAAGACCCAGGTGTGATTCCTCCTTCTGTCATTCTGACCTCTCCAGGTCTGCTTCCAGAAACGAGGGCATCAGTAGGGGTCTTTCAAGCCTCCTCCAGCTCTAAATTCATTGCTGGACCTTCAGACTAGAACTTCTCCAAGACACCCCCTGACGTATTTTCAATGTTTTCTGCAGATTTCTAGAATTGGGCCTCTAGTTTTATGCATATCTCATTTCTAGATTATAAATGATGAAAAGGATTTGAAACTTAAAAAGATTTAGTGTTTAAAGGACCTTTAGTGATCATCTAGCTCACCTCTTCATTTTTCAGAGTAGGAAAATAAGGCCCAATGAGATTCTATGACTCATTTATTTGACTTGTTCATTCTGGTTAGATCAAGCTCTCCCTCAAGAGGGAGGAGTGAGTACATGTAGACAAAAACAGCTGTAATAACAGAGTATATTAAGTAAAGCTGCTGATATCCAATAAAGGAATTCTACCGATCCCACAGTTTGTTCAAAAGTACCTTAGGGCCATTGCCCAATTGATAAAAGGTCAAAGGATATGAATAGGCAAATTCTCAAGGGAAGAAATCCAAGCCATCTATGGCCATATGAAAAAAAATGCTTCGGGTCACAAATAATGAGAAATGTAAATTAAAGCAACTGGGGTTTGGCAGAATTGACAACAGAGGTAAATGACAAATCCTTGAAGGACTGCATGAAAATAGGCACATTGATATAATACCCGGTGGAGCTGCAAATTGATCCAGTCATTTTGGAAAGTCGTTTGGAACTATGCCTCAAATTATGTACCACACTGTACACAGCCTTTAGCCCATCAATGCTACAATTAGGCCTGTTGCATCCTGCCCCCTTTCCAACCCCACTCCGCGCCCCCCCCCCCAAGAAATTAAAGGAATGAACAGGTCCTCCATATACAAAGATATTTGTAGTGGCAAGGCACTAGAAATGATAGGAGTGCCCATCAACCGGGGAACGGCTGGACAAACTACAGTATGCAAAGGTTATGGAATACCATTGTGCTGCAGGAAAAACTTGTATGAACTGATGCCAAGTGAAGTGAGAACAAGGAGCACAATTTCTACCATCACATTGTAAAGATGATTTCTGAAAGATCTAAAAACTCTGACCAACCATGATTCCCAAGGACTGAAGACAGGCTGCTATTCATCTCCTGAGAGAGGTGATAAGACTAAATATGCAGAATGAGATTTTTGGACACAGCCAATATGGAAATTTGTTTCGCTTGACTATGGATATTTGTTACATGAGTCTTTTTTTTTTTTTCAGTGTGACTGGGAATGTAAAAGAAAAAAAAATGCTTAACATAAAAAGAATAAAGTACCATGAGTCTCATTACCCTTGACTGGCACATTCAAAAAAAATTCCTGCTCCCTCTATCTCTACCTCAGTGCTAGAACTTCACACCCTACCCACTGTTCTGAAGCCACTCAGGATGAGCCTGAAATTCTGCAAAGGACTGACTTTTAACTATGTGTGCGGCTTCATTCCTCAGAGGCAGAGTCAACATTACCATGACAGTCAGGGAACTTGCATCCTCAATATCTTTTGTCCACTAGATTGGTTTGAATACTATAAAGAAACTCCACAGTGAGGGCAGTGGAGTTCAGGGTCCTGTTCCTTGACATCCTGGCCTAGATTGTGGGAGCCCATGGTTACATGTCTATTAAGTATCAGAGCCAGGGTGGTATAAACTTAGGTCCCTCCTGGCTACACTAGTTAGGACTACTGGCTCTCCAAGACAAACTGGGCTTTATAAATCCAAGTCTAGAATACTGACAGTTGGGAAGTTTGTGAAGGAAAAGAATTCTGTCTTTGCTGCTGCTAGCTTTGCCAGTGAACAGGTATTAACTTACAAGGCTAGTTTGGCAAACTGGAGTCATGCACCAGAGTTAGGGAAACCTTCGTTGTGGCTACCAACCCACAGAAAAGATCCTACTGAAGTCCACATGAGTAAAAACCAAATTAACTTTGTGCTTTTCTTTTTCCTTAAAGAAGAGGAAAAAAGTTTCAGCTCATCTGATTTTTAAAATCAGCAACAGACAACACACATTTTTATTCAATAAATACAACAAATATCTTAATGGAAACTTCAAATTCATATTATAGTCAATTATAGGCAACAAGAGTGGGGATGGAGGAGGAAAGACAGAGAAAGGAAATCAAATTATTTTAATTTTTATTAAATATATTCTCTTGGCACAAATCTTAAAATAGAAACATTATATATATAAACAAAGTATCTTCACTGCATCAAAATATAACTCCAGACCAATAAAAGCAATTGATATGGACACATGGACAGCAATAACACATCTTTACAAAAGGCATTTAACTGTCACGTATTATGTGCATAGGCAAGCTAGGTGGACAACAGTGTCAAGTCCCTGCAAAACATAGCATTTGGGGAGAACCAGGCATTAGGGAGTTGGTTATTCAGAAACGCAGCATAGGGAGGCCCCAAAGGGCCCAAAGAGTACCTGATTCTAAAGCTCTTGAAAGGTTTCAGGACCAAAATCTTTCTGTCTGATCCAATTCTGGAAATTGCACTTTTTCTAAGTAAGTGCTCGCTCACAGAGGCCAGTCACACATGCACACACAGCACCTCTCACTCGCTCTCTCACTCACTCACTCACTCCCACTGTTAGGTCCACTTGTTCTGAGATAGCATCGAAGCTGGTGTGAACTCTGAGCTTGTCCACTGAAGAACAAAATCCCACGCTCCCCCTTGGTCAGGTCCACATCCTCCCACACTTCCTCTAGGAAGCTGACTTCTGGGGTGGACTGCTGCCTAAAGCAGGCTAACCTAACCAGGCTCATTCAACCTTCACGTCAAACTGCTCAGTAAAGAGCCTAAAAATTCTCCAACGAAGAAAATGTCTCCATTGGCTATACTCTCCCATCCAGAGATGCTGGTCGTTTCTACTAAAACTTAGCTCAACCAGAGTATGAGGAAATGGATGGTAACCTGGGTTCAAATGTCCAGCATCACATTTCTGTGGTCTGGCTGGGCCTCAGCAACTGCTAGACCCATGTATAGCACTGGAGACTAAAAAGCCCCAAAGGGAGGCAGCTGCCATAGCAGGACAGAGAGACTGGGGTGCTGGTGTTCCTGGGTCTTCCCTTCTAAAATCTGTCCCCTGATTAGTGATCTCTGACCTGGAAGATGCCTAATCCTGAAAGTGTATGGGGGAGCCACAGACAAATCTTGAGAAGAAAAAAATCACCTTTCTGAATGCTCCATTTCCATGGAAGGAAGGGCTTTGCTTTGGATTTTTGCCATTCAGGCTCAGAATGTGCACAGGATCATTATAGTAAACTCCTTAAAGGACAGACCCTCACTGCTAGCACTTGCTTCCATGGAATAGAGGCAGACAACAGTTTCAAAACTGTCTTCCCTGGACACATGCCAAGTGGCCAAAATGCCTCCTGGGTAACAAAATCCCCTAGAGTACTAAGGTCATAGGGAGTAATAACTGGATAACATAACATGATGTGCTTGGCAGAGAATGTACAAGAGGCCAGAGAACAGCAAAATCTTCAACAACAAACCCACAGAGAAAGGAAGAGAGGCTGGGCCAATATAGAAGAATGAGCTGAGCTCAGAAAACAGAGTGGGGAGAAGGTGGTGTGAACAATATAGCCCTTGCCTTCCAACATGCAGCCCACAGCCTGGGTAGTGGGAAGACTTCTCCCCAATGTGAAGCATGGCCCATTTCTGTCCTCTCTGTTCAGGCAGGTCTGAAATTACAGGATGGGCACACCACATGCAAAGTGTGAACACAGAGAAGGCTCTTCACACCCATAAGCCAAGCCTTGGGCAAAGAAAAAAAAAACTCTATTTAAAATGCATATAAGACACACATGCACACATATACACATTTCAGCTACTTTCATACACAAAGACTTGTGCAAAGATCTCCCCAAACCCCAACCAGAATGATTTTGGGAAATGGAACTAAAATGATTAGTCTGTCACATGAATAAACATGAGGATCGGGGAAATGTTTTGCTGGAAAGAAAATTTGCCAAATGAGTTTCTAAGGTCCACTATAACTGTTATTGTATCGTAGGAGGATTTTCAAATTTATTGTTCAGTAAAGACACCACCTTGGGCTTCCCCCAAAGTCCATCTTTTTTCAATTCCAGTTTACACTTCTGAAGGGGATCGTGATGACTTGCTGGAGATTGCCCAGATGTGATCTTATTTCAGGTCAATAAACAGTGACACAGCCAAATTTAAGCTCTTCTCTTCTCTATCTCTATTTAAAACATGACACAAAATCCTGTGGATGCTAGGAGTTTATACTTCCCTTTTTCCAAAGACAGATTTGGGAAGCAGTACTGGAAGGGGGTGACAAAACACAGCACTCAGACATGAACACAGTGCAAGGCTTTCAAAAAGGAGTCACTCAAAACAAGCCTTGGCTTCCCAGGTGCCTAGAATCATATGAGACAGTGCCAGGCTGGAGGGGGCTCAGTGGGGACAGACTGCCATCCCCTTCCTCCAGTCTTGCCTTTCAGAAGAGGACAGTTCATTCTCTTCAAGGGGTCTTGGAATGGTACTTCACATACCAGTTAGAAGAGATGATTACTACTCCTATACCATCACCTAGAAAGTCAATGCTTCACCAAGGACACCTTCCTAGCTAGTAACAGGAAACTTAACAAGGACTCTGAAAGGACAGCTACTGAACCTTATAGTGAGAGAGGAATACTTAAATATCCAAGCTGATTGTCCTTGGCTGAGTGGATCTTGATTGCAAAATGGGAATTTATCATATTAGCTATTTGGCTTTAAAGCAATTTCTGTCCAGAGTACAAAATCAGAACCAAACACAAAGGCATTCAAATTTCACTGACTGTGCAATGATCTTCATTTTACACTAATGAAGTCATGATACAGATTCTGACCTTTAAAAAAAATCATATAGTTAAAAATACCTACATTGGAAAAGGACTTTCTTTGCACTGTGATTGATCACATGCAGTCCTTTCCATCTGAGCAGCAACCCTCCAGGAGAAGAAAATCTCCTTCCAGGCACCTTCCTACTTCCGGAGTGAGCTGGACACGTGCCTCCTCACTGTGGGATCCTGAAATCATCCAGGATATGGGACATTCTCTTATGCTTCTTGTGCTCTAAGATTTAGCTTAAAATAATTTGAGATGTTCCCCTTCCCCTTAAAAATGTGTATTTGGGGGGGAGGTGCTAAGCCAGGGATGAGAAACCTCCCCAGGAAATATCACAGTGGACATTCCAAAGCACCACACTACAGTGCCAACTCTTCAGAGCAGCACATTAGCGAGGCCTTGTTCTTTAGGCTCCGTGGCCCACTTAAAGCCGGGAAAATATGGCACCTGAGCAATAAGATCAGGTGGCTGTTAAACGACTGTGGGAGGGACCTACTGGAAGGTACCATTTTCTGGGAGCAAATCGAAGATGAGCCTGCTCCATGTGAAGCACAGAAGCCGGTCCATCCACCAGCTGTAAGGAAGCATACTGATGAAAGAGCTCCTAAGACGACAAGGATTTACCTTCCTTGATCTGCCATGTCTGTTGAAAGACTGAATTCTCCTCTAAGTGGTCACTTAGCAGCAATTATATTCAATAAAGGATGTGACCTATGAATTTCAAGTTTACAAAATTCCCTGTTTAAAATCTCAAAAACTTTGACATTTCTAGGGAAATATGGAAGTCTGTGGTATTCACACTTCAGACAATGATATACCAAGAATGAAAGCATTGGAGGAGGGCGGGATATGGTATTTATAGGAATCTACACTTACTTTCTGGTAACCATTTCTCAAGACTTAGGAGGTCTCAAAGTATATTCATCACATGCCGCTGGAGAAAAGGATTAAGTCTGCCGACTTCCAACAGTTCATGAGAAAAACCTTAAGATGGTCCTACAGACCCTCTTGTCTTATTGACTTTCTTCAGAGGCACGGACAGATTAAATGCAAAAAGTCCTAGATCTTGAATAATAATTTGGGATCCTTGATTTTGATGAATCCATCTCCCTTCTGGGAACCAATTTCAAAAAACGAATAATAGAACTCTGAATTTTTCCTTTCAAAAGAATATTAACCTCAATTCAGCTATCTAGTAGACATCCAAACTTTCAAAAGTGAAATACTGTACTTTGTAGGATATTTAAAACCAAATACTCAATTGTATTTCCTCAACACTCCTCAGACAGTGACCATCTCAGGACATCCTCCTGATCCTTGGATATGCTCTGGGCCTGGTTCAGAAGCATAGTCCTCTTCACTAATTTGAGGGTTAGAAACATCTTCAAGGGGAGGAATTCAGAGGACAAATGCTGCCTAGAGCTCAGAGATTACTTGCTGCTCTAAGAGAACTTGGTGTTAGAGAGGATCACTCTTAAGTGCATCTTTTTAGAACTGCAAACTCAATTATTTAAAAAAATAAAGTAACATTTCAAATCACATTTCACAATAATGGAGGGGATAGCAGTAGCATTTTCTACATATACACATGTGCTTCAGTAAGTAATCTGGGTAGCTGAGCATTAGAGCATTAACTCCGGTTACCACCAGCATCATCTAATTTACGAAGAAGAATCTGCATTAGGTCAAAAGTGGTAAAGCTGATTCCCACTGCTATTGGGCCTTTAAGCCAGTTCATGCTCAATCCCTTGTATAAACCTTGGATGACTCCCTCTTCTCTGACAATGTCTTGCAAGGTGCATAGGATGCTATCATAAGTCTGACCCTTTACTCCTGCTGTTTGCATCCGTCGCCGTACAACGTCTAGGGGGTAGGAGGCTGACTGGCCAATAAGCCCAGCACACGCACCAAAAATCATTCGCTCAAAGGGATATGGCTGTGATCGTCCACTGTGTTCTAAAAGAAACAAAATGAGGAAAATAAACAAATGCTGCCTACTCAAGGCACATCATGTATATTTAATAAATATTCATTGAGTTGTATTAGAGGGTAGACAGAGATCTAGGAACCAAAAGGTGACAGGGTGCAACTCCAGGTCCTGTTATCATCTTGCTAGGGTACATTTTAATTGTTCAAAAGGCTCAGCAAACTCTGAATAAATTATAGACTCTCATAAGTTCAACAGTTCAACCTGTATCTGAGCAAGATTCTGCTCTATAACAAAGCCTTTGTAGTGTGGTACAGGGGTCTGTATTCAAACCAATGCCCTGCTACTCATTACCTGTGTGACCTTGGACAAGTCTGTTAACCTCCCTGGTTTCAATTTCCCCATCTATAAATGAGGAAATTGGACTACAGAGTCTCTAAGTTTTGGAAAGGGTCCCTTCCATCGCTAAACCTGTGATCTTATGACCTCCTACTCCCCATTCCATTTTTACTGAATTTGGTGTGCTAAAGTCTTACTGAATGATGCCTCCAAAACAACAAAAGAGGGATGCTGTAAAATAGGATTTCATGATTTGGGGAGGGCTTCAATGATATGACTTTGTATGAGTTGAAGTACACCTAGAACAGACTAATGAAAATTAACTTTGTTGGATTAAAACACATCTTATTGAGGATGGAGCCAAGATGGTGGAGTAAAGGCAGGGACCTGCCTGCACTCTCTCAAATTGCCCTCCAAACAACATTAAAATAATGCCTCAAAATGAATTCTGAAGCAGCCGAACAAAAGGACAGGGCAAAACAATTTTCCAGCCCAAGACAATTTAGAAGCTTGCAGAAAGGTCTATCTCACTGGGGTGGGAGTGGAATACAGTTCAGGGCAGGCTTCCCTGGCAAGCCAGCAGCAGTGGCTTCCAGAGCTCTTAGCCCACAGACAGTAAGGAGTTCAGACAACTGGTCAGAAGGAGGGGATCTTTTGCTGGCACTAGGAGCAGGACTCTGTTGCAGAAGCAGGGACCCTAGATATAGTTCCAGGGCATAAAGAGTATCTGCAGTAACTCACAGACCAGAGCATAGGTCAGAAGAACAGTGACCGAACCTCTCTTTAGATCATACCACCATGGAAGAACTGAAAAACCACAGACCCACAGAGATAGCTCTGAAAACAGTAGCACAAAAAATGTGAAGCTTGGGAAAGCACCTCCTCCATCCTGGGAGTAGAGCCCAACTTTAACATAAAGTTAAAGATAGGAAATAGGGTGAAAAATGAACAAACAACAAAAAAAGAAAGTGACCATAGAAAATTACTATGGTGATGGGGAAGATCAAAACATAAACTCAAAAGACAACAATGTCATAACAACTACAGGTAAAGCCTCAAAGAAAAAAAAGTGAATTGGCCTCTGGCCCCAAAAGAATTTCTAAGAGAGTTCAAAATGGATTTAAAAAATCAAAATAAGAAGGGAAAAAAAATAGAAAAAAAGAATGAACAGTTTGGTAAATATTGAAGAAAATAACACCTTTTAAAAACTAACAAACAGAATAGGTCAAATGGCAAAAAGAGGCACAAAAATCCACTGAAGAGAAAAACCCCTTAAAAAGCAGATTTGATCAAATGGAAAAAGAGATTACAAAAGCTCACTGAATAAAATATTTCATTAAAAATTGGAATTGGGCAAGTGGAGGCTGACTCCATGAGACATCAAGAAAAAATAAAAGAAAATCAAAAGAATGAAAAAAAGGAGAAAATGTGAATTATCTCATTGGAAAAACAACTGACCTAGAAAACAGATTAAGGAGAGAGAATTTAAGAATTATTGGACTATCTGAAAGCCATGATCAAATAAAAAAGCCTAGACATTATACTTCAAGAAATTATCAAGGAAAACTACCCTGATATCTTAGACCTAGAACCTGGGGATAAAAACTTTTAAGGAGAGACAGGGTAAAAGGAGGGAGGGAGAGGGAAAGAGAGAGAAGGATAAACAGGGCAAAAAGTAGGATGGAGGGAAATAAAGAGCTAGTAATCATAACTGTGAATGTGAATGGGATGAATTCATCTATAAAATGGAAGCAGACAGCACAGTTGATTACACGATTTAGACATAAAGGATGATACTATAAGCAAATTAGGGGAGCATGGAATAGTTTAACTGTTAAATCTACAGATAAGGGAAGAATTTATGATTAAACAAGCGAAAAAGAGCATTACAGGATATAAATGGATAATTCTGGTTACATTAAATTAAAAAGGGTCTGCACAAACAAAACCAATGCAGCCAAGATTAGAAGGAAAGCAAAGAACTGGAAAAATTTGTTTACAAGAAGTTTCTCTGATTAAAGGCCTCATTTCTCAAATGTATACAAAATGAGTTAAATTTATAAGAATACAAGTCATTCTCCAATTAATGGTCAAAGGTCAAGAACACGTAGTTTTCAGAAAAAAATCAAAGCTATAGTCATATGAAAAAGATGCTCTAAATCATTACTGATGCAAATTGAATCAACTGTGAGGTACATTTGATTGGTTAATATGACAGAAGAGGAAAATGACAAATGTTGGAGGGGATGTGGGAAAATTGGGACACTAATGCACTGTTGGTGGAGTTGTGAACTGGTGTA
This sequence comes from Petaurus breviceps papuanus, assembly GCF_028583685.1. Classification (NCBI taxonomy): domain Eukaryota; kingdom Metazoa; phylum Chordata; class Mammalia; order Diprotodontia; family Petauridae; genus Petaurus; species Petaurus breviceps. The sequence goes on along the minus strand of NW_027185593.1, from coordinate 1,596,021 downwards.
ACCATTCTGGAGAGCAATTTGGAACTATGCTCAAAGAGGAGTAAAAATGTGCATATCCTTTGACCCTGCAATACCACTACTAGGTCTGTATGCCCAAAAAGATCTTTTAAAAAAGGACCTATATGTACAAAAATATTTATAACAACTCTTTTTGTGGTGGCAAAGAACTGGAAATTGAGAGGATGCTCATCAATTGGGGAATGGCTGAACAAGTTGTAACATATGATTGTGATGGAATACTACTGGGCTATAAGAAATTATGAGCAGATTGCTTTGAGAAAAACTGGGAAAGACTTATGTGACCTGATGAAAAATGAAGTGAGCAGAAACAGAAGAACATGGTACACAGCAATAGCAATATTGTATGCTGATCAAATGTGAACGACTTAGCTACTTTGATCAACACAATGATCCAAGACAACCTCAAAAGACTTATGATGAAAAAACGCTATACACCTTCAGAGAAAGAACTGGAGTCTGAATACAGAGTAAAGCATAATTTTTAAAATTTTCTTTGCTACTCTTGTTTTTTTGGTCTCTGTTTTCTTTCTCAGCAGGACTAATATGGAAATATGTTTCATATGACTGCTTGCCTTCTCAATTAGGGGAGAAGGGAGGTAGGGGAAGGAGAGAATTTGAAACTCAAAAGTTTTTTAAAAGAATGTAAAATATTGTTTTCACATATAATTGGAAAAAATAAAAAATATTTTTTAAAGCCACACATCATATTGCATAAGGACCAAGAAGCATATAAAAAGGTTTCTCTGGAGAAAAAGTGCTATCCCAGGTCTGTAAAAAAGGTCCCCAAATTTCAAATTTAGTCCTGACATAACATTTCAAGTAGGCATCAAATCAATGGTGAATACTTCTGCTTTTTAAAACAAAACAAATCCACTCCCTATTCAGAGTTTAGTGCTTTTCTTTCACCGCTCCTCTTCCCACCAGAAGAAACATTCCTACACCATCTTCCCAAGGCCCTTCTTACCATGGTGAAGTTTCTTTAGTGTTTCGTAGGTGAAGAAACTCAGCCCAGCATAAGGAATAACTCCAATGATTGTTGGCATAAAGCCCCTGTACAAAGTTTTTAGACCTTCTTCACGGGACATCCGGATGAAGACATGAAAGATGTTACTGTACCTGTCAAACAATAAAACCACGTCTCATCAGTGTCCCATATTTTCAGAAACCTTAATAATGGCCCTCATGGACAGTCACCTACTCAATTATCAGAGTCACTGGGATGGAGTAAAAAGATCACTGGGTTTGAAGTTCTAAGACCAGGGTCCAAATGACCATAGGTTAGTCAGTGCAAAATGGAGATAATCATATTTATACTATCTACTTCATAAAACATTTTTGCAAAGTGCAAAATGATAGCATTTTAGCTTAATTACAAGTTACATTTCTATAACAATAAGATTCAGATATCACAAACAAATACAGTCCTTTGGAGTCATTAGTGCATTGGCACTAATCTCAGTAACTAAGGTCACTAACTGCTTCCACCAAAATATGTTAGGTAAAACATTACATGAAGCAGTCAGTTCCACAGGAACAAAATGATAAAAAAAATAGTTTCCTGAGTAGAAAACATTCAGTCTCTAAAAACTTTAAAGACAGTCTTTACAAATACCTGAAACAGAAAGTACTGAATAGCTACAGCACTTTGAGCAGAATCAAGAGAATTAAAGGCAAGATGGGTGCTGAGACCCCTGCTGCCACCAATAATGGGGAGCCAGGGTCAGCAAGAAAAAGAGATGGCTGCACTTTAGGAGAATGTTTTGAGTTTTATGGACCCCATCGTCACTTTATCTTCGCAGGAAGGAAGCTGGGCAGCCAGGAGCACTGGGCTGCAGAAGTAATGACCAAAAGGACAGGCAGCATCATGCCAGGCAGAGGGGAAGGTCCACCATAGTGCTTGACTTCCTGAATGGATACACTAGGAGAGACATGGGTGTACCAGAAGCACACTCCTCTGTCCCTATCAAGATGTGTCCTCATGTTCCAAATATAAAAAGACCTTCCATCATGTCCTAGCAACTGTATCATCTTTTTCTTTTTTTTTTTTGTTGAAACTGACCTTTTAATTTGTGTCTCAGACAGATGAATTTTGTGACATTATGATTGGTCTGTTTAAATGCCTAAAAAACAATAAGCCAGATCTTGCTTAATATAAGTAGACCATTCTGGAGACCTTCCTCTCTCCTCACAAGGCTCTACTCCATGGCTTTGTGCCCCCCACAGCTGGAACGGGTTCAGTGCATGGGCCAGAAAAGCTTTAGGATGACCCCTAGTGCAAGGTTGCACTGGTGACACTTCTTGCTAGAAGCCCAACCAGACCTGGGCTCCAGAGCCCTGGGAGGGGTCAAATGTATGAAAATATGAATTTACATAAGGCGAGAACTGTACTGTGAAAGGTGATGCCTTAAAGTATGTCATGTGAAGTATACCCAAGTACCAGAATAAAACTTCAATATCTATGACTAATGAAGCAAAATATTTTGTTTGAGAACTTCTTGTCTTCATTCAATTCAGGATTATACTTAGAGTCTGGTTCATGCCCAGTGTGCCAACCAGCATGAAAAAGCAATTACTGCCTTTCTCTGTTTCTTCTACCACTTGTGCCCTGTGCCAAGCCTGCTCATAATGCCACAATATGTGGGGGGCTTTGGGAAAGAGATCTTCAAACTAATTTAGTTTGTAATCAGGAGCTGATATTCATGATACAGAATCATTGCTGGTTGACGGTCATTCAGATCCAGGAAATCCAACTCAGATCTGAGGCTCTGTGGCCTAGAGAGAAAGAAGAGGGCTGGAGTCAGTCTTGAAGACCTGGGTTTAGATCCTGTCACAGATATTTACTAGCTGTGTGAGTATGGACACATCAGTTTCTTCCTTTGTAAACAGGGGATGAAAACTGCTGGAGTACTTATCTAAAAGGCTTCTGTTAGATTCAAATAAAAACTTAGGTAAAGTGCTTTGTAACCTGAGAGTGATTCTGTATAAATGCTAGTTATCATAATCGTGTATGTCTTCACTCACATTTCCTTTGGTGTGACAGCCATCCGGGCTCTCACCAAGTCCAGCGGGTAGGTGATAGAAGCAGCAGTCATACCAGCCAACGCACCAGCAACAAGCCTTGGCCAAGGGGGCAAAGCACTGAAGTGAAGTGAGGGAGACAAACAAGAGGGGAGTATAAGGAGTGATGAGTCACCTGGATAAACTGAAAGCCTAGAGCTTGAGCTATCCTATGCATGACAATCTCTTGGCACCAGTGGTGTTAAGAGATGACCCTGCCTGGATCTTGTGGCAGTGAGAATAACAGAAAGCACACGGGAATGAGCACTAGAATTAAACTGTGGCTGGGCTACTTACTGGCTTGTGTGAGCTGAGGGAAAGCCACCTAATCTGAGCCTATGTCCTCAACTGAGAAATGGGGGAGGTGGGTGAGCCCTTTTCAGCCCCTTTCAGACTCTGCACACCCAGGTAACTTCTCCTCTGCAGTCAGAACTGCTGAGGTCACTTTTTACGTCTGTACCTCTCAGAGACTGCTCTGGCACCTGGACTCTTTCCTTGACAGCAACAGTACTAGGTACGAGGTGATGAAGGCCCACTGTCTCTCCCTACTCATCCTCTGGTTTTGTTTCTCCCCTCTCCATATCCACAAGAGGAAGGCAGAACAACGTCTCCACAATGAACTTTTGAATCAGGCTGTGAAGAGCAGCACCAAAGACATCAGGTCACCTAATCCCACTGCCCTCCCTGGACATGCTCACATCTCTGTGGGGCAGCTCCGGGTACACTGGGGACAATGCTGCCAGTGCTTGTATAAAGCCAGCAAACACTCAGGCTGCTCCCCTTCTCAGTCAGCCCCACCTCATTTCCAGGGCCCCTTCTGCCTTACTTGCCCTCGAAGCCATAGTAACGGCCCAGCATCATTTTGTACTCCTCATGGGCACTAAACTGGATGGCGGCATAGGGGATCACCCGGACCATGGTGGCAGAGTTGCCTCTCCACAAGCTGAAGAAGCCTTCATTGAGGTAGGTGAAGTAGATGAGCTTAAAGGCTTCCTACATACAGGAGGAAACAAGAACAATAAGTTAATGGGTTGGTAGAAAAAGCACCGGGTCTTGCTTTGCTGTTTGCTTGCTTTGCCTTTCAAACATTTCACTTGGGGTAGAGCAAGTAAGTCCCTGCAGGGTGGGATTCCTGGGCTGGAAACCTGAATAAACCGGAAGATATTAGCCATTTACACTCTTCCCTTAAGGCCCTAGCACTCTGGAGAGTAGGCTATCCCACTGTGTAGCTGCACACACTCAGACACGCAAAGAAAACCAGAGCTGCAAAGAGATCCCCAAGAACCATACAAAGAGACAGTGCTCCTTGAAAGCTCCAGCCCATCGTCTCTGAGTCTGAGCAGTGGTGGTACCAGCCACACCGTATAAGGTGGCCATGTCAAATCACTGGGTGGCAAAGACATCCCTATACCTTAGGCTTAGGGGGTTACCATCAAGTCCTTGATCAATCCCTGAGATTTGGTTTGGGAAGGAGGAATAAAGGCAAAATTGCAAATTTCAAAGATTTTTCTTTCCTGTAACACTTTATAAGAATGTGTTCTGCAAATAAAATGCAAGCAAGACAGCTGTTAACCACCCCAAAGAGAAAGGCTTTGAGGGGGCTGGTAAGCAAATCCTTTAGGTCAGCGTGGGTTACGCACTTTGCCTCACCTTGGCAGAAAATCTTTTTGAAGACACTGGAAAAAACACAAGAATAAGAGACTGTTAGGACTCGTAAGATGTGTCAGGGGCAAGACTGAAGTTCCATGTAACACCAACACAGATCATTTCTGTCAATGACTGAATCAAAGTCTGAAAAATGTGCAGCTATTACAGATGAATTGTAAATAAAGGACTAAACTTTTAGGTCTGGAATCAAAATTTTACTCAACATTCTTAAAACCAAAAAAACTGAGTGATACTCTAAATGATAAAAATTCCCATTAGAAATGAGGAACCTTGGGGAGGTTAGGTAAGTAGTGAATAGAACACCAGCCCTGGAGTCAGGAGGACCTGAGTTCATATCCAGCCTCAGACACTTAACACTTACTAGCCATGAGACCTTGAGCAAGTCACTTAACCCCAATTGCCTTGCCTTCCCCCCTCTAAAAAGAAAAACAAAAGGAAAGAAAAGAAATAAGGGCCCTCCTTTTCTGTTCTTCACTCTTCTGGAATGTTCCCCTTCCATGCTGTCCTCACAAGACACACTGTTCCCTGAAGGACAGTCAAAGGCTCCAAACCAAAGGATGGGTAGTGATTCACACACCCTAAAGGGACATTACCTGTTGAAAAGCAGGGCTGCCTTGGGGAGTGGATGCAGTCTTTTCTGCCCAAGCTTTAGGAAAGCCCTCCCTCCTCCTCTCCACAGCTCCCTGTTTTTGCCTCTTTTAGGCAACAGAGAAACCATTTAGGGCTGCAACTCTACATGGCACCTCTCATATCTCCACAATTATCACTGGTGGTTCAGCAGCCCTGGAAATTCGGCATTCCCCAAATCTGAGAGACCTTTAAGAGGTCTGGTCCTGCACAGTGCCCTTGGCTCCTCTTCCCAGTAAAAAAGAATTTTGTACTTTCCTCAACCTTCTTTTTGTCCAGACCAACTTGGTTCAAAGGTGGCCTGTTCCCAGACAAGGTATTAAACTACATATCACTGCATTTATTTGAGCGCCTACTATATGCTCCACAGTATGAAGGATACAAAAGAAATATGACACAATTCCTGCCCCCAAGGAGCTTACAATTTGGTCAGGAGATAAAATACATGCCCTGAAACAATAACACTGAGCCACACAATGCCAAAGTGAGTAGGACAAACGGTAGGTGCTAAGAGTCAAACTGAAGAGGATTCCCTTTATTCAAAGTAACGGAAGAAACAAAGTCAAGCAAAAGCTGAACAAAAGTGAAAAAAAGTCTCTTACCAGAGACTAATTCTGGGGGCGGCTAGGTGGTGCAGTGAATAGAGCACCAGCCCTGGAGTCAGGAGGACCTGAATTCAAATCTGGCCTCAAACACTAGCCATGTGACCTTGGGCAAGTCACTTAACCCCAATAGCCCTCAAAAAAAAAAAAGAGAGAGAGAAAGAGACTAATTCTGGACCCACCAAGAAAATTTCCTTGCTCTCCACTGAAGTATCAACAATACTTCTTATTATTCTGAGGTGCACTGGATTGATCCTACTTAGATGACAAGGACTAACAAGGCCTCAGGGCAAAACAATAAGACAGAAAGGCTCTAGGTAAAAACTGATTATTCATAAGCTAAATTATATTTTACCATGAAGCTATAAGGAGGCAGCTAGGTGTCTCAGTGGATAGAGGAGTGGGACTGGAACCTGAAAGACCGGAGTTCAAATTCAGTCTCAGACATCACTAGTTGTGTGGCCCTGAGCAAGTCACTTAACCTCTGTTTGCCCTAATCTATGGAGAAGGAAATGGCAAACCACTTCAGTATCTTTGCCAAGAAAACTCTATGGATAGTACGGTCAGTCCATAGGATCATGAAGAGTTGGATACTACTGAACAACATTATGATTCATAAAAGGTTCAAATGACCTAAGATGGGGCCCTTCCTTGTGGAGAGTTTCGAAAACACAACTCCAGCATATGCCAGCACCAGGGTTATGCCAATGGAGGGCACACAGAACCCCAGGCAAATCACACTTAAATGGTTCCCATGATCATCACTCCTTATATTTCTGTTAAAATGAGTAAGTATAGTCTTAAAGGAAAGGTCACAAAGGTTTGTTTATTGAAAAGAACAAGCTTGGCCCAAGGGAGTGTGTGTTTTGAAAGCAAGGTATGACAGTCCTAACTATGCTGCTTAGGGGTGCAGGAAGATTTGGCTGATGATATTCATATTCATATGATCAGGACTTTTTCAGTTGGTCCCTTCAACCACCTTCTCTGGGTTACTGTCCAGTCACTAAGGGAGAGGGCTTAGGTAAAAAAGCACAAGCCTCTCCTCCAAGCTTGGACACAGGAGTTGCTCAATCACTGTAGTTTTCTACAGAATGAAACCGTGAGTATAACAATCTTAGCAGTGATAAGGGATCTTAGATTTCACTTGGTTCAGTCCCTGGCCTCTTAACATTTCTAATGGATAAGTTGTATTTGACTTTCACTCAAATATCTCTAGGAATGAGGCAGTCTACAAATCCAGGTGAGGTGTTCATCCTATGTGTTCCTTAAAGAGGCACTGCTTAAACGTTGAGGAAACCGCAATGATAACAACAACAATAATAGTTAATATTTATAAGCACTTACTCTGTGCCAGGCACTGCTATGCTCTTTACAATTATTAGTTCATTTGCCCCTCACAAAAACACTGGGAGACAGGTACTATAGTTATCTTCATTTTAAAGATAAGGAGACTGAGGCAAACAGGCTTAAGTGACTTGCCCTGGGTCACACAGCTAGTTAAGTGTCTGAGGCCAGATTTGAACTCAAGTCTTCCTGACTCCAGGTCTTACACTACCTACTGCACCATCTCCACTTAGAAATTTCTTTAAGAGGAAAAATGCTATAAAAACAAAGATTACTCTGCGCCCCCAAACTAGTTCAACAATGAAGAGTATTCCCCTCATTGTATAGCCAAATGTTTGAACAGAGAGGGCTGCTGGTAAGTGGTGGGAGACAATGATCATTTTTAACACAGAAGAATGAAAACACGATAATGAGAAACAAACCAGCTCCCTTCAAGAAATAAGGGATTCTGTGAAACACTGAGCCAAATGGCAGAGGCAATATTGTATGATGGAAGCAGTCCCAAATTCCAATAATTAGCTACATGACCTTAGGTAAATCACTTAACTTTTTGTGCTTTGGTTTTCTGATCTGTAAAGTAAAAGAAATGGACTAGACCAGTTGTATCAAACTCAATTAGCACCAATTGCACATGACTTAGAAAACCTCAAATGAACATTATTTATGTTGTATTGTACTTTTATTTGTTTTGTTAAACACTTCCAGTTACATCTGGATCTGGTTTGGCTGCCCCAGGAGTTCTACAGGACCTTATTTGACATCTCTGTCCTCGAGGATCTCTATAGGAACTTCCAGTTCTAAAATTCCCTGTGTTATATCTTTTAAGGTTCTTCCTGCCCTGGTCATTATATGATCTCTATTATTGGGTCCTTTCCAGCTTTACTAAGTTTGCTGAACTTAATGAAACATTGATCTGGTAATTCTATGAAAAGGGCAGCTTCCACTGAACAACAGGGACCCTAAATATACTGAGCTACAGTTTCAGTGCTTATACAATATCAACAGATAGGACTCAGATATGATTAAAAAGAAAGTGTCTGTGGGATCCATAGTACTGTGGGACTAAAGCATGCTTTCAATCAATCAGCTATGTGCAGCCCTAGCTTCCTAAGCCTCTGACTGCCAACCTACAAACCTAGACAGGACTTTGCTCATTATGTTGTTGATAGCTATCTTCAAGTGTCTGAAGGGCTGTCATGTGCAGGAGATATTAAATTTGTTCTGTTTCAATCAAATATTTATTTAAAAAAAACTTTTTTTTTAAAGCAATTGGGGTTAAGTAACTTGCTCAAGGTTACACAGCCAGTTATTTCTGGGTGTGGTGCTGAGTATCTGAGCCCGGGATTTGATCCAGGTCATCCCGACACTGGAACCGGTGCTCTTACTCGCTGAGCCACCTGGCCGCCCCTAAGCAATTGGGGTTAAGTAACTTGCTCAAGGTTACAAGACCAGGTGTTTCTGGGTGGATGCTAAGTGTCTGAGCCCGGGATTTGATCTCCAGGTCGTCCTAACACTGGAGCCGGTGCTCTTATTCACTGTGCTACCTGGCCGCCCCTTCAATCAAATATTTATTAAGCAACTACTATATGCCAGTCGATGGGGATACAAATACAAAGGATGAAATACCCCCTTACTTGCAATGAGTTTACATTTTAATGTTTGCCTCTGTTCTCAGCCCCTCCAAGAGCAGAACCAGCAATCATGAGAAAGCTTCAAAGAGGTAGGAAAAAACTTCCTAACAATTCGAGTTGGACAAAAGTGCAATAAGCATCCTTTGAGAGTGGGCTCTCCTTTCTTGGAAATTTCCAAGGAGACAGTGGATGACCACATGGCAGGTATGTTATAGTAGGGATTTCTTTCATTAAGAGGCTCAGACTCTATAGCCACTGAGGTGCCTTCCAATTCTTAAATTCTGACCAAAAGAATTTCTAAGGTAATAAGGAAGATGGAGTGGGGGAGGAGTGGGCAAGGGAAGGCACTGACGAAAAGGAAAAGAGGCAGCATGGTAGACTACAAAAGGTACTGGCCTGGGAGTTAGAGGGTCTGATTTTAAATTCTGATCTGGTTACTGATTACCTGTGTAACCCCTAGCGAAGTCAGTCATTTGCTATTTCTGAGCCTGAAGTTTTCTCACTCATAAAATGTGGATAGTTATACCTGGGTAACTTACCTCATGTTTTAAGCATCAAATGACAGAAGTAAAATTATAATGTTTTCTATGAATTTGGCTACTATCATCATTATGATGTGCAATGTAACTGAAAGAGGCCAATAATTAATCAAAAAGCATTTAAGTTCTTACTACAGTCAGGTACAAGGCACTTACTGGGATCTTGGAAACCAAGTTAGTTGATGGAAGTGGTTGCTTTGTCAACATCGATAGCCTAAACTAAAATCTGGGATGGCTATGGCTTCTCTGGAATACCAATCACTCCAAAACACTTTTTTTTTTGTTTTATATGAGGAGAAAGCAAAGGCCTTCTATAGCCATGGTGGGGAGTTAGGGGACCAGTCAGAGTTGGAAGTAGCAGCCAGGCCTTCAGCATCACTCTCAATATATGGAGATATTTATGTGTAGTAACTATGCTGAAGTCCATTTCATCAATTTATCCCAGAAAGTACCAAGAAAAGTAAATTTCAGGGGCGGCTAGGTGGTGCAGTGAGTAGAGCACCGGCCCTGGAGTCAGGAGGACCTGAGTTCAAATCCAGCCTCAGACACTTAACACAAAAACTAGCCGTGTGATCTTGGGCAAGTCACTTAACCCCAAATTGCCCTCCAAAAAACAAAAAAAGAAAAAAGGAAAGTAAATTTCCTAAGTACTTGTTTGTCCAAGTCAAATTGTCAAAGTTTCACTTGAACTAAGAGATGCTAAAATGAGATAAAGTTTTAAAAGTAGATGGAAGCCAAAACGTGAAGTCTTAAATGCCAAAGAGTTTGTATTTTATCCTAGAAGCAATAGGGAACCACTGAAGATTTTTGTCTAGGGGAACTATGGAGTCAGAATTACAGCTTATAAAGATACTATGGTAGTAGCTATGTCAAGGATAGACTAGAGAAAGGGAAGACAAATTAGGAAAAAAGGCTAAACACACCACATGTCACTGGAAGGATATACCGCTCCCTACCAATACTCTAACCAAGCGATATAAAGAATACCTCCCTTTCTGAGGGTGGGGCGAGATGTGGTTGTGTCTGTAACTCTCTGTGTAATACATGGAAGACACAAGAAACTGTGAAAAGCTCAGTAGTTCCCCTGTACAGAATCGAAGGTGCATTATCGGGGAGATGTATAACTGTGATGAATTAAGCATATACTGTAGGGGAGGAAGCATTCAATTTGGAGGCAAAAGGCCTGGAAGTGAATCTTGGGTCTGATTCTTGTGATCTATGTGACCTTGTTTAAGTCCCTTAACTTCTCAGGGCTTCCATTTTCTAATTCGCCCCAAAATAGAGGGTTAATCCTGTCTAAGATTACTTCTAGCTCTTTAAAAGGCTTGGAAAATGGATGTGCAAGGTCAAGGAGGATGCTAACTTTAGAAGGAAAGAGAAACCTAGAGTGAGGTTCAAGTCTAGCTGTGGAAGGAGGACAAAAAACTCAACATTCAAACTGTGTAAGACACAGACTATACAAGCACAAATAAATGACAGTCCTCGGCTTTTCTAGGAGACAACATTTTCCTAGGGGAGAAGAATACAGAAGTAAATATAAGATAGAGCATAATGGGGAAGGGAGAAGTAAAGGACAGAGAATGCTGTAGGGAAATGCAGGGAAGAAGACACTTTTCCAATGGAAAACATGAGCTGGACCCTGAGGTAAGAAAAAGAATATAAGACACAAAGGCTGGTTTGTGTGAATGTAGATAGGAGGCAGGAGGTATACTGAATTAGAAGAAGTAATAGTTCTCTCCAGTTTCACTAGAACAAAGAGAAACTGAAATAGAATAATGTGAAATAAAATTTTTAAAGTGGGTTGAAGTCAAAATGTAAAATCTTAAATGCCAGACAAAAGTGTGTTTTATCGTAAAAGCAATAGGGAGTCAGCGATGATTCTTGAGTAAGGGGAACAATGTAGTCAGAATTATGGCTCATAAAGAATACTTTGGTAGGAGCTATGTCAAGGATGAACTGCAGAAGGGAGAGACAAACTAGGAGCCTAGTTTCATAATCGAGGGCAAAGGTGACAAAACCATGCAGTAGGATTTTGGCAGTGTGAAGGAACAGGATTTGAGGAATATTGTGGAAAATGACTGACTTACACACATTACATCACACTAATTTACAAAACTTATAAGGTAGCTGTGGCAGAAAGCAGGAGTGCTGACATTTATTAACCACTCGTACAGACTGTGCTAATGTGACAATGATGTAATGACAGAGAATCACAGACTCTTTTAGAGGTGAACAGAAACTTGGGGATCACTGTGTCTAAACTTGCCTGAAACACAATATCCTTCTCTAGAATCCCCTATTGGCCTGAAAAGATCTCCAGTGACAAAGAATTTAATTCCTCCTCAGGGAGGTGATTCAATTGTTGGACAGTTTACATTATGAAGTTCTTTGCTCTATTTAGTAGAAATGTCTTCTTAATAACTTCATTCAACAGCCCTATTCTGCCCCCTGGTGCCACACAGAAAAAGTTATGTCTTTCTTCAATACACAGCCCTTCAACTACCTAAAGAACAATAAGTCAGGTGTCCCTTAAGTCTCCACCCAAGGGTGGCACTTTTAATACCTTTAATACTTTTAAACTTAATTCTAGATCTATAAAATCTACAAGAATTTTTTTTTAATACCAGAATTCAGTTCTTAACTTCTTGATTACCTTTTGCTTTTCTCTTGAACACTGTTTCTATGCACAATTAGGCAACTTTCTAATTCAAATTAATTCCATATGATTATATCCAAACTAATCACATAGAGGAATTCTTTAGGAGGCTGAAAAGGAGATATACATGACTCATTTCTCCCTGACAAAAACGGCAGCCTAGTTTCAGGAGGCTGGGTTCACTCTTTGACAGGGTTTAGGATCAAACTAGCTTAATTTTAGAAAGCTTGACCAAGTATACTGGTCAGTTACCTTTTGGAACCTTGATTTACTGATTATGTTTTTATTTTGTGCTTTTATCTTCTATTCTTCCTTTGTAAATTGATTCCTTGCTATATTCAACTATGGTTTCTAATTTAGAAGACACAGAAAAATGTCATCCTAGGAGACATTAAAGGTGGCAACAATAATCTAAGTAAAGGAAGAGAGTATGACAGGGGCAGCAATATCCTTGGGCTGATAAGTGTGAAAAGCAAAGAAAAAAACGGGACTAGCCCCTTGGTAGAAGTAGTGGTTGGAAGCCGCTGTTAACTGTGAAATTTGTGGTGGTTCCTCAAATTCCATCACAGATAATCTTTCACTGAAGTAGACTGTTAGGCCAAGCTGGGATCAAGGTAGAGGAGGGGACCAGGCCAGATGCTAGTTAACCCGAAACTTTGTCAGTCTTTTGGGTCAGACAGAGGCTAACTCAGTATAAGATTCCTTTTGTTCTGAAACAACAATTCTATGTTCTTACAAGTATGATTTTGACTTTTCCTCCTTAATTCCAGCAAAGTCCTTTCAAAAATGAACTTGTCTTTTGGTGAGCTAAGGAAACAAAAAGGGGCATGTGTAGGATGGATGAGGCAAAGACTGATGTGCAAAACAGATAAGTTTTGAAGGGCTGTACTGAAACACTTTTTCAAGTACTGGGAAGCAAAGATCAAGTAACGTAGTAGTGGAAAGGGAAATGGACCAAAATTCCTAATAGAATAGAATCCCAAAGAGTGAAATTTGATAAAAACTGTTCTGGACGACGGCCTCTCTCACTCCAGCAACATAATAAAAGAAAACAAAGATAAAAATTGAAGTGGTATTTGTCTATCTGAATTATCATTTCTTTTTCTTTTTTTTTTTTTAAGCAATCGGGGTTAAGTAACTTGCTCAAGGTTACAGGGCCAGTTATTTCTGGGTGTGGTGCTAAGTATCTGAGCCCGGATTTGATCCCCAGGTCATCCCAACACTGGAGCTGGTGCTCTTACTCTATGTGCTACCTGGCTGCCCTGAATTATCATTTCTTACTAGAAAACTATAATCAGGTAATCACGATTAAATCCCTCTGTTAAGAACTATCCAGGAAAATTTAGATGTAATCATCAGTGTCTTTAAGTGAGAATTAGGGTTAGAGTGAGTATTTTGTGGGAAAAACACCATTTCTAAGAGGAGAACACACTCAAGAGAGAAATTTTACCCATTTTCTTTTAGATCTAGTTCCCTTTGAGATCAGAGGCAGGAAAGAAAAGTAGATAGAAGGGAAGAGTTGTTTCTTCTTCCTAGACAGTTAGAAGAGCCTCAGAGGTCATCTAGTGAGTTTTACCCATAAACTGAAGAGGAATTTTTTCTACAATATTCCCAACATATTTATTTTCCCTCTCTCGGAACACATCTGCTAAGAGGGAACCAACTACTTCCTAAAAACACATACTTCATTTTCATAATTCCAATTGTTTGTTTTCCCTGATATCCAGGTGAAATCTGTTCCACTGCAACTTCCTTCCATTCCTCTCAGTTCTGCTCTCTGGGACAGAACCAGACTAATTCCTCTTCCATTCTTCATTCATGACAGCCTTTTAAATACTTGAAGACAGGGAGCACATTCTCCCTACATTTTTTCTTCTTTAAGTTAAACGTTGTCACTACACTGGGAGCATTTACCTTGAAAGATGATTTTGGTTCTATCCAAAGGAGCTACTGCAGTTTTAGCAAGAGCTCCTGCCAATGCCCCGGATAACAGGGAGTTGAGAACTTTTCTTTTATCATCCTACAACAAAACCAAAAAAGACAAACACTAAACAATCAGTAACAAAAGAAGTTCATTTTGACACAATCAAATAAAATTATCCAATAAGTTGAAATGCAAAACTTTTGTTTTGAAATAACCATGTGAAAGTCATTTCAGTTCCACCAATTTGTTTCAACCAAAGCTTCAATAACTGCAGACCTATTAGTTAAATCACTCCTCTTCTCTAGGTCTCAGTTTCTTTATCTGCAAAATGAGCAGGTTAGACAAGATCAGGGGGTCTTAACCTGAGTCTGTGGATAGATTTCAGAGGGTCCATGAATTTGGATAGGAAAAAATTATAACTTCAATTTCAAAATGATTATTTTCCTTTTTTAATCCCATGTATTTTATGCATTTAAAATAGTACTGAGGGGAAAACAACAACAAAAAAAATAGTATTGAGGGGGCAGCTAGGTGGAGTAGTAGAGCACTGGCCCTGGAGTCAGGAAGACCTGAGTTCAAATGTGGCTTCAGACAGTTAACACAAAAAAACTAGCCGCATGACCTTGGGGCAAGTCACTTAACCCCAACTGCCCTCCAAAAAAAAAGCAAAAAAAAAAAAAAGATAAAATAGTTTTGAGAAGGGGTCCATAGTTTTCAGACACAAAAAAGGTTAAGAACCCCTAGACTAGATGGTTTCTAAAGACATTAAACTTAGCTTCTATAACTTCCACTGGCTCTATACCAATTAAGGCCAGGTGAAATTAAATTCAAGTCTTTCTGTGCAAAGTTAACTACCTCAATTATCCTAATCAGAAGAAAGACATCTGGCAAAACCCTGTAAAGCAGAGGTGACTATAGCTATGAGGGACAAAATTCTCAGATCACTGACCTGTGCACAGACAAGGCCGAAGTCTTTTTTGTCTCATTCAAACTAAACAAATAAACCTTGACCCTTTCTATTTAAAAACTATTTTGAACCAAAAGCTTAAAAGGCAAAGATAAAGAATCCTCCTTCCTTTAATTTCCCCACAACACACACACACACACACACACACACACACACACAAACACACCTCATTACTATTCAGCCTTGTTTGTTTAAAAAAACAGTAATAATGATGCTTTACGAATGGCCACTGATTTTCTGATTTTCTCCCTATATGGCCCTGTTAGTCTCCCGCTGTTCAATGGCTATGGTTTGTACTTTTATCTATAGATAGCCTTTGGCACAAAGGGTTCAGATGAAAGCAAAAATCCAACACCACTTCTGAAATGACTTAACTCTCAAAGCACATTTTATACTGAAAACAGTTCTCAAATGTCATCAGTGCACTAAAACGAATACACATATTCAACTTAAAGTGGTTAATGGCTCTGGAGAAACTAAAGAACATTTGGCAACAGTGAGTAGTCAGTTATATCCATACAATGGGTCACTTCACAGACTAAGAGTAGTTAATACCACTGGGCTTAGACTAGCTCCAATCATCTTGCAAGTTCTTCACTGAGACGGAATGACAATTACAGCAGAATTTTGCAACATAGTGAGCTTTGGTTATAATGTATTATGATGTTATTGTAAAACAATGTTGGTCCCGGAATGCCCGTAGTACCAATACAATAAAAAAATTCACTCAAAGTTCAAAGATGATTCTAAAACTGGGATATATTGCACATTAGAGTAGAAAGACAAGTAAATTAAAGAACCAGAAGTGCTGGAAGAGCCTCAGAAATTAAGTCTAACACTTCATTAAAAAAAAAAAAGTTAGATCCCTTTTATATCAAATTGATTTCCAAATATAACCTTTTTCCCTCCCTTTCCCAGCAAGCCTTCCCTTGTGACAAAGACTGAGAAACAAAAACAAAATACAATTCGGCAAAACAAAGCAACACATTGCCCTGAATCATAGTCCCCCACCTTGATAATGAAGGAAAGGAGGTTCATTTTCTGAACTCTTTCCCTGGGGCCAATCTTAGTCATTGTTCTTTCATTTTTACATTTCTGTAGTTATTGTGTATACTGCTTTGCTAGTTCTGCTAACTTCTCTCTGTCCTTACAGTCCAGAAGACCTGAGTTCAAATCCTGACTACCACTCAGTACCTGTGTGACCCTGAACAAGTCACTTCATCACTTTAGGCTTCAGTTTCCTCAAATGTAAAATGAAAGAGTTGGTAGAGTTGTGAATTGATCCAACCATTTGTAATAGTAATGGAATTTAAAGATTCCCCTGTATTGGCTTGGTTTTTGGTTCGATCTTGTTAAAACCCAGAGCTTGTGAATCCCACTTGTGGGATGGACTTGTTGACGTGAAAAGAGAGGGCTGAACTGGGAGGAGCTGGTGAAGTAGATTTGGAGAGACACAAGAGAGAGGCAGAAAAACTTTTTGGAAGCAGCACCTTTGGAGGCAGAGAGAGACTGAGAGGATTGCTGAAGACCACTTTGAATTGCCCAGAACTTTTGAGACCTGCTACCCAGAGCTGCCAAGGACTGAGGAGTCATGGCTGTTTTGCTGGTACTTTGTCTGTCTGTTTTGATATTGTTTTGCCAGATTTGTCCACTGGTGAAGGACAGTGCTGTTGTTGCAGGAGGCTTGGAACCTTGCTGTTGGTTCAGCAGCCCTGAAGAAGGATTTTCTTGTTGTATGTTTACAGAAATCCTGGAAGAGGGTTTTGCTAATGTTTTCAGGGGTCCTAGGACTGTTCTGCAGACAGAGAATGAATTAATGAAGAGACTGGCAATGTATCTTGTGGCCTTGCTAAGTTAAGCTTTGTCTCCCCAGGAACAAAGATTGCTGAGAACTTGCCTTCTGTCAAGATGAAGAAAAGACCTCCATTTGGGTATTAAGTGCTGTGCTTAAGCTTGTTGTAACTCTGGGGTAGATTCAATTGTGATCCAAGGGTGGGGAACTTTTGACCTTTTTGTGCTCTGTGATTGAACAAATGAATGTACTTTACTTATGATTGGAAACTAATCTCCATTTGAGAACTGGAGCTTTGTGATGGACTAAATGAATGTGCAGCCTAGGGGTGGAGTAGTATTTAGAAGAGGGACTTTGTGATTGATTAAATGAATGTAATGTCCTGGGGTGGGGAAGTACTTGGAGATTATTGAATCACACTTAGTAAATGCTGTATTTTGAATGATGTCATATTTTGATCTTCTCTGTTCTTAATTTTTCACTGAATAAAATGGAGAGCACCTATGCTGGTATTTTGAACTTTGGGAAGTTGCCTTTGCTTGGCATTACATTACATCACAGTGGACAGCAAATTGAACTATGCTCAAAAGGCTATAAAAGTGCATACCCTTTGACCCAGCAATACCACTTCTAGGGCTATATCCCAGAGATCACAAAAACGGAAAAAGGACCCACATGTACAAAAATATTTATAGCAGTTTTTTGTGGTGGCAAAGAACTGGAAATTGAGGGGCCCCATCAACTGGCTGAACAAGTTATGGTATATGAATATATGGAATACTATTGTGCTGTAAGAAATGATAAAAAGGTGGACTTCAGAAAAACCTTGAAAGACTTATACAAACTGATGCTGAGTGAGGGGAGCAGAACCAGGAGAACACTGTACAAAGTTACAGCCACATTGTGCAATGGCTAACTTTGATAGACTTAGCTCTTCTCAGCAATGCAAGGTTCTAAGACAACTCCAAAAGGCTCATGATGAAAAATGCTATCCATACCCAGAGAAAGAACTATGGAGTCTGAAAACAGATCAAAGCATACTATTTTCTCCCTTTTTTTGTTTTGTTTTGTGTCTTCTTTCTTGGAGTTCATCCCATTGGCTCTAATTCTTCTTTACAACATGACTAATGTGAAAATGTTTCATATGAATGCATATGTAGAGCCTATATCAGATTACACACTGTCTTGGTGAAGGGGGGGAGGGAAGTAGAGAAAATTTAAAACTCAAAAGCTTGTGGAACTGAATGTTGAAAACTAAAAATAAATTAATTATAAAAAATATGTAAATTGCTGCTTGCCAAAAAATAAATAGACAGTGATGAGCCCTCTCTGCCAAAAAAAAAAAATCTATAAAGTTTTTTTTAAAGGAAGAACATAGAACTTAGAACCAAAAGACCAAGTTTCAATCCTGTCTTAGTTATTACCTAATCTTCAAAATGGTAATATCAATACTTTTATTCCACCTTTCCCTCATAGTGTTCCTGTGAAACCCAAATAAGATAAATGTGCATTAGACACTACATACATAAACATGGCTGTTATGCTCTTCAATAAAGTAAAAATTATATCATTGAGTAAAACATAAAGTTCACGATTATTATTAGACTTCTGTTAATGTTCTTCTCCAATGCCTCATCATGGCCTGGAGGTGACTCTTAGTTCTAGAAGGCTATTCCAGTGGAGAGTAAGCTCTTGAATGTTCTACCAATCAGGAAAGGCTTAGATAGAAGGCCTGATGATAGACTATATGTCTGCTGCCCAAGGATCAAACTCACCAAGTTGGTCATAGGGCTGTGAGTTTTTCAGCTAAAGTAATCCTTGAACACAAGCTACTAAGTTATAAAGGACGCTGCAATCAGTACTGGTGAAGGAAAGACCCACACCAACCCAATCACTGATCTTTGAAGTATTATTATTATTTTAAGCAATTGGGGTTAAGTAACTTGCTCAAGGTTACAAGGCCAGGTGTTTCTGGGTGGGTGCTAAGTGTCTGAGCCCGGATTCGATCCCAGGTCATCCCGACTCTGGGGCCGGTGCTCTTACTGTGCTACCTGGCCGCCCCTGAAGTATTATTATTAAAATAAGTCCTACTAACCTTAGCAAGAACAGATAAGCAAGCAAATCTGTTTGAGATACATAATATACACATATGTATGTGTACATACACACACATACATACACATGCATATGTGTATATACATAATTACATGTATATGTATTATACACATGTATATACATATATATAACACACGCGCACACACACACACACACACACACACCCCTTTGTCTTGACAACCATGGAGAGTACATGCTAAGTTTCCATTCACTATATTGTTCCTTCACAGAAGTAATTTTGAGAAAAAGCATATCTGCCAGGGCAGATCTACACATTAAACAAGGCTACCATAAAGGAAAGCATTCAGTGTATTTACCTCGCCATTAACTGGTAGAATGGGCTTCACATCCTCCTCTTTTAAACCCACAGAAGCTTCTTTCACACCATTACCCATACCAGTCTTGTTGATAATGGTAGAGGATGGTATTCCTAGGTGAAAACAAAAACATACAGTAAGCCACACAGAACTCATCTACCTCAAGGCAGAGTATAGAAACCAATGATGTGTTGGGGTCACTTCCAGTTCTATGATCCCAAGGCTGAAATCAGAGTAGACTAAAAGAAAGACTTTTCCACCCCAAACAAGCAACAGTTGTTCCTCTAAAGCAGAATGGTGTTGTGACAAGGACCCTAGACTTCAGACCAGGAACCCCAGGAACAAGTACTAGCTTTGCTACTTACCAATAAAAGATGACTGTACCAAATCATTGAGCTTCTTTTGGCCTCAGTTTCCTCATATATAAAATCAGGATAAAAATAACTTGCACTTCCTACCTCACAAGATTTCTATGAGGAAAATAATTTGTAAATTCTTAATGCCCTACAGAAATCACAATGAAATTATCAACCAAATCACTAATGAGAAAAATGAAAGCAACTTCGCAAAAAATGCTACAAAAGGAAAATGACTTTCAGGGGCTGTGGGTGGACAGGCACAGTAATGTATTGCTCATGGAGTTGCAAAAGAATCTAATTGTTTTCTGGTAATTTGGAGCTGTATGTACAATGTCACTACACTGTGAGTTTAACCTGAGTCATTACCACTACTGGGCATACACTGTACCTCAAAGAGATCAAAGACAGAAAGAAAGGATTCATATGCACCAAATTTTTATAGCAGCACTTTGTATAGTAGCAAAGAATGAAAAACAAAGTGGGTGACTTATGGAATAGCTAAACAAATTACAGTATATTATTGCAGAATATGAAGGTGGTATGTGAATGAAGGGAATAAGGACTAGACCAGTAATTTTATGGGCAATAGGGAGTTCCTAAATGAGAAAATTTTCCCCTTGACAGACAGACAAGGCCCATGTATTAACTTTTCAGTTGTCCATATTTGTTACAAAGGAGGGCAGGAGTTGGTGGGTGATGATAGTAATGTGGGAAAAAAATACTGTTAATGAAACATTTTTTAACATACATAGAAAAAAGCAGAAGGAAGTTCAGGAGGGGGTAAAGACAAGTAGGGCAGATCTGTTACTATCATGTTAAGTTTAATATACACTTTTGTGTAAAAAATACAAAACAAAACAAACCTACATATACAGTTACATATGCAATTCTTTTTTCTTTGTATGTTGAAATGTTTTATGTTTGTTGGTTTGGGAGGGAGCTTGAAGGGCACCTACTTTGTACACTACCTGAACAAAGAATCCCTCTGCCACAGAAAAGTTATTCTTTTGACACTTCCTATGTGCTCTACAGTAATGGTTTTTTGCCTCTGTAAAGAAGACAGACAGAGAGGCAAAGAGATAAAAAAATACCAAAAAGGTAAAGGGTCTAGCTATACAAAAATATTTACAGTAGTTCTTTTAGTGGTAGCAAAGAATTAGAAATCGAGGGGATGTCTATCAATTGGGGAATGGCTGAACAAGCTGTATGTATATGACTGTGACGGAATACTACTGTGCTTTAAGAAATGATGAGCAGGATGCTCTCAGGAAAGAAAAAAAAAAAACATGGAAAGACTTACATGAACTGATGCAAAGTGAAATGAGCAGAACCAGGAGAACATTGTACACTAAGTAACAGCAAATATTGTATGGTGATCCACTATGAATAATTTAGCTATTCTCAGCAATACAATGATCTAAGACAATTCTGTGGGATTTATGATGAAAGGTGCTGTCCACCCCCAGAAAAAGAACTGGTAAAACCTGAATGCAGATCAAAGATACTTCTTCTTTACTTTATTTCTTCTGGGGTATTTTTTGTCTATGCTTTCTTTCACTGAATAACTTACATAGAAATGTGCTTTTCATAACAATATGTGTTTAACCTATGTCAAACTGCTTGCCTTCTCAATGTGGGGGGCAGGGGATGGAGGGAGAGAATATGGAACTCAAAATCTGAAAAAAAATAATGTTAAAATTGTTTTTACATTAAATGGGGAAAAATAAAATATTAAATAAGACTTTTTTTAAAAAAGGGAACTCAGGGAAAATAAAAGGACAGAGAAGAATATGCTCATTTCAGGTCCAAACTCAGCTATTGTGATCCCTTAGCATTTTTTTCAATTACTTTGCTGGATTTTCCTTCCTATTTCACTTTACTATTTCATGGTTCATCTATGTCTTCCTGTGCTTCTCTGCATTTACTATGTAATGATAAGCTGTAGCAATCACAATGGCCACACCCTGAAAAAACCATCTCAGCAGACAGGCTAACCCAGTCTGAAGGTAACCCACAGGTCTCAAACCTGTCACTAAGTTAGAGATGTCTACCCCAAGCATGTGAAGACTTTCCCTAGAGGAATGGGCATATGAAAACAATCTGTTCCAATAGCCATGAAAATATCAAAGACTTCCAGGTCATCCACAAGTCACTGGTCACAAGTTCATTGCCAGTTGTCCTAACTCTTGTTCTGCCACTGAACTTCAATGACTCTGGAAGAGAGAGTGAAGCTGATGAATTTGTTCAACTGTGCCTCACTTAAATCCAATTCACCCCTGAGTTGGACATCACCCCATGATGTCACTGGTCCTCTTTGAAAAGGACAAACTACAACAACATTTACCATATTCATAATTTCCTGCAACACAATGATCACAGTATTATAGATATAAAACTGAAAAAGAGCCCACAGACCATCTTGGACCTACCTCCTCAATTTACAGGTAAGGAAACTGAGACCCAAGGAGGTTATATGACTCAGCCCAAGTTACAAACATCACAAGCCAGATCCCCTGACTCTGGCCAGGGCTCTTTCCATTATGCTATGCAGCTTCCTAGAGAATATTCTATTACATTCCTGTACCATATTTTACTTATCCACACCATAAATCAATGGGCATCACCTTTGTTTCCAGTTCTTTGCTACTACAAAAAGGACTGCTATAAACTTATATTGCTGTAAGTACTGTTTACTAAATAAATGTTTATTGAATGAATGTTGAATTAAAGGTCTAATTCATAAACGGATATGAATGGAATGGAATATAATGGAATATTATTATGACACAACAATGAATGAAGATTTCTGAGATACATGGGAGAAATATACAAAATGATATAGCATGAAGAACCCAAACCAATATTTACTATGACTTCAATAATGTATGAAAAGAAATAAAATTATAATATAAAAGAGACAAATTATAATGTATAATCTAAAAATCTAGAGAATTTCTTGGTAAGAAGCGTAGGAGCTATGAACATAGAAAATATACAATCTACAATAGACTGTTCTGTCCACTAGATTTGCTTAAATATCATTGTTTTCATTTTTAACCAGGGACAGGACTAGGACATAAAGCTAAGATTATCGTATAAAAATAAGACAGCAATAAAACAATTTTAAAAATAAAAGTAGCGAGGACCTAAACTAAAGTGACAGCAAGAAGAAAAATACAGGTAGTGAGTTTCTCATCTTTAGAGGTCTTCAATCAGGGACTGAATGACTATTCTGGGGCAGATATTTTTAGAGGGGATTCATGTTTTAGGCATGGATAAGAATACTTGGTCTGATATCCCTTCCAATTCAGATTCTATGTAGAAATTGTGTAGAGAACAAGAGTTGTATTATTGGGTCTAATTACGTGATAGTAATTTAGTAAGTAATAATAGCTATTTTAAGAAATGAACAAGACCGGACTACAGAAAAACCTGGAAAGACCTGCATGAACTAATGCTGAGTGAAGTGAGTAGAACCAGGAGAACACTGTACACAGTTACAGCCACACCAAGCAATAATTAACTTTCATAGACTTGGCTCTTCTCAGCAATTCAATGATCTAAGACAACTCCAAAGATTCCTGATGGAAAATGCTGTCCACATTCAGAGAAAGAACTACAGAGTCTGAATGAAGATTAAAGCATACTATTTGCTCTCTTTTTTGTTGTTTTGTTTTGTTTCTTCTTTCTTGTGGTTCCTCCCAGTGGTTCTAATTCTTCTTTACATCACTACTAATGTGAAAATGTTTAAATAAATGTATATGGGGGGGGGGAGTCAAGATGGAGGAGTAGAAACAGGACTTCTGCAGGACCTGGGCTCCCACCTCCTCCAATTCATGTAAAAGGTGACTGAACAAACTTTGGAGCTACAGAACCCACAAAATGACACAGAGAAGCTAACCTCCCACTGAGAACAGCCTGGCAGTGCTCTGGGAGCCGACCCCACCAGCCCTGTTCACCAGAGGTTTTAGCCTCAGGGCGGGCCTGACCAGCAGTTGGCTGGAGGGACTTCATATCACCAGCAGCTGTGGCAGTTTCCAGAATTATCAACCCATAGATGCTAAGGACAAAGTGAGAAAGTGGAGGTCCTGGGGAGTGCGACCAGTTTGCCAAACAGTATGGAGGCTTCAGAGAGGGCACCCAATTAATAACTTTGGCAGCCGAGAAAACCCCAGTGTTTGGGACCTGTCTGGTGGCAGAGTCCTACTGTGGCAAAAAGCCCAAAAGTCAAGTAATTGAGTGGCAACATGAGCAGGCAAAGGAAGCAAAGCAAACAGAGCAACCCAACTTTACACTCCTATTTTGGGGACAAAAAGGATCAAACCATGAAAGAGGAGGAAGACAACGAAGTCAGAAATCCTGCACCAAAAGCTTCCAAGAAAAATACAAACTGGTTGCAGGCCAAGGAGGACCTTAAGAAGGATTCTGAAAACCAAATAAGAGAAGTGGAGGAAAAATTGGGAAGAGAAATGAGAACAATACGAGAAAATTATGAAATGAGAGTCAACAACATGACTAAAGAAAATAACATCTTAAAAAATAGACTAACTAGGGGGGCGGCTAGGTGGCCCAGTGAGTAAAGCGCCGGCCCCGGAGTCAGGAGGACCTGAGTTCGGTTCTGGCCTCAGACACTTAACACCCACACAAAATAACTAGCCATGTAACCTTGGGCAAGTTACTTGACCCCAATTGCCCTCCAAAAAAAAGCAAAAAAAAAAAAAATAGACTAACTCAAATGGCAAAAGAGGCTCAAAAAGGCAATGAGGAGAAGAAAGCCTAATTTGTCAGATGAACATTTCCCTGTTGTTTTAGAACCACAGGGCAAAATAGAGGTTGAAAGAATCCACTGATCACCTCCTGAAAAAGATCCCCAAAAGAAAAGTCCTAGGCATATTATAGTCAGGTTCCAGAATTCCCAGATCAAGGAGAAAATATTACAAGCAGCCAGGAAGAAACAATTTTAATATTGTGGAAACACAATCAGGATAACCCAGGATCTGGCACCTTCTACACTGAGGGATTGAAGGGCTTGTAATATGATATTCCAGAGGGCAAAGGAGCCGGGATTAAAACCAAGAATCACCTACCCAGCAAAACCAAGTATCATGTTTCAGGGGAAAATAAGGTCATTCAATGATATAGAAGACTTCCAAGCTTTCTTGATGAAAAAAACAGAGTTGAATAGAAAATTTGACATTCAGATACAAGAAGCAAGAGAAGCATGAGAAGGCAAACAGGGAAAAGAAATCATAAAGAACTTATCAAAGTTGAACTATTTACATCCCTACATGGAAAAATGATAATTGTAACCTATGAAACTTTTCTCAGTATGAAAATAGTTGAAGGGAATAGAAATGTATATAAATAAACACACATACATATATAAGTCTATGTAGTCAGTGACTAAAGCGCCGGCCCATGGAGTCAGGAGGACCGGAGTTCGGTTCCGGCCTCAGACACTTAACACCCACACAAAAAAACTAGTCATGTAACCTTGGGCAAGTTACTTAATCCCAACTGCCCTCCAAAAAGCAAAAACTAAAAAAATAAATAAGTATATGCAGGAGGGTATATATGGGCATGTGAATATGTGTGTGAATGTGTGTATATATGTGTACAGGTAAACATAGAGGGCACAGGACCAATTTAATAGGAAGGGATGAAACTTAAAAGGTGAAATTAAGAGGTGAGAGAGGAATATAATGAGAGGAGATGGGGAGAGACAGAATGGGGTAAACTATCTCATATAGAAGAAGCAAGGGAAAATGGTCACAATGGAGGGGAAGAACAGGAAGGCAAAAGGGAATGGGTCAACCTTATCCTCACTGAATTTGGCTTAGGGAGGGAATGACATACACACTAAATAGGGTATCTCACCCTACAGGAGAATAGGGGGGAAGGGGATGAGAGGGGGGATGATGGAAGTGAGGGCAGGCTAGAGGGGAAGGAAATTGGAAGCACCCACTTTTGAAAAGGGACAGCCTAATGTGGACAGCTGTTTTGAATGACTTAATATTTGTAATGGATTTTGTATTTCTTGCCTCTTCAAATGATGAAGAAGGGGATGGGAGTGGGGGAGGGAGAAAATCTGGAACTGAAAACAAAATAGAATTATAAAAGAAAAAAAGAGATTTGTCCTGTCATGAAGCCAGTAAGTACTCAACATTAAAGTAGAAATGAAAATATTTATACAATATCATTATAGCGAAGCCCATTCCTCTATTGAACTGCTCTGTTTTTCCTTATATCCAACCTAAATGTGCCTCTCTGCCATATGACAGTCCTTCAAGTACTTGAAGCCAGTTATATCATGTGACACTGGACCTTCCTACCCTCCCACACTCCTTTTTTTTCCCCTCTAGTCACATAATACTCATATGGTATGATCTCAGGGCTCCTCCAAACTTCTTTCTTTCCTCAGACCTGGCACAGAATTATCTTGGGCATCCACAGTTACTTTGTATGACATCTACTTCTGTTCTTCTCTATTAACTACTACAAGATCTATGGTTAACACTTTTATCTAACAGTATAGTGCCCTGAATTTACAAGGTACTTAATCAATGTTTGCTAACATGAATTTACTGAAGAGAGTCAACAACCTGACTGAAGAAAATAACACTTTAAAAAAATAGCCTAACTCAAATGTCAAAAGAGGCCCAAAAAGCCAGTGAGGAGAAGAGTGCCTTAAAAAGCTGAATTTGCCAGATGGAAAAAGAATCTCAAAAGCTCACTGAAGAGAATAATTCCTTCAGAATTAGATTGGAGCAAATGGAAGCTAATGACTTTATGAGAAATCAAGATACTATTAAACATCTAAACAAATGAAAAAATAGAAGATAATGTGAAATATCTCATTGGAAAAACCACTGACCTGGAAAATAGATCCAGGAGAGATAATTTAAAAATTATTGTATTACCTGAAAGCCATGATAAAAAAAAACAACAAAAAACCTAGAAATCATCCTTCAGGAAATTCTCAAGGAAAAATTGCCCTGATGTTTTAGAACCAGAGGGCAAAATAGAGGTTGAAAGAATTCACCAATCACCTCCTGAAAAAGATGTCAAAAAGAAAACTCCTAGGAATATTATAGCCAGGTTCCGGAATTCCCAGATTAAGGAGAGAATATTACAAGCAGTCAGGAAGAAACAATTTGAATAATGTGGAAACACAATCAGGATAATACAGGATCTGGCAGCTTCTACAATAAAGGATGGAAGGGCTTGGAATATGATATTCCAGAGGGCAAAGGAGCTGGGATTAAAACCAAGAATCACCTACCCAGCAAAACTGAGTATAATGTTTCAGGGGAAAATATGGTCATTCAATGATATAGAGGACTTCCAAGCTTTCTTGATGAAAAAAACAGAGTTGGCTAGAAAACTTGACATTCAGATACAAGAAGAAAGAGAGCATGAGAAGGTAAACAGGGAAAATAAATCATAAGGAACTTATCAAAGTTGAACTATTTACATTCCTACATGGAAAAACAATAATTGCAACTTATGAAACTTTTCTCAGTATGAGGATAGTTGAAGGGAATAGAAATGTGTGTGTGTACATACATATATATATATATATATGTATATATGTCTATATAGGAGGGTATATGGGCATATGAATATGTAGGTGTATGTGCATATGTGTGCAGGTATACACAGACAGAGGGCACAGGATCAATTGAATAGGAAGGGATGATACTTAAAAGGTGAAATTGAGAGGTAAGAGAGGAATATAATGAGAGGAGATGGGGAGAGACAGAATGGGGCAAACTATCTCATATAGAAGAGGCAAGGGAAAACTGTTTCAATGGAAGGGAAGAACAGGAAGGCAAAAGGGAATGGGTCAACCTTACTGTCATTGAATTTGGCTTAGGGAGGGAATGACATACACACTAAAAAGGGTATCTCACCCTCCAGGAGAGTAGGGGGAAAGGGGATAAGAGGGGGAATGATGGAAGGGAGGGCAGGCTGGGGGGTGGATAGTTAGAAGCACCCACTTTTGAAAAGGGACAGGGTCAAAGTAGAGAATAGAAGAAGTGGGGGACAGAATAGGATGGAGGGAAATATAGTCAGTCTTTCATAATATATCCACTATGGACATGTTTTGCATTGATACACACTTACAACCTATATTGAATTGCTTATCTTCCCAGTAAGAGTGGGTGATGAGGGAGGAAAGGAAAGAAACTAGAATTCAAAGTTTTAAAATAAAATGTTTAAAATGCATATATATATATATAAATTATTATTATTATTATTATTACATGCAATTGGGAAATAAGATATACAGGCACTGGAAGATGGAGATTCATCTTGCCCTGACAGAAAATTGGAGGGGGAATGGGAGAGGATATAGGAGAGAACAGATTTGGGGAGAGGGTATACAGTGGGATCACTGTTTTGGGGTGGTGGGTAGGGGAAAGACAGGGAGAAAATTTGTAACTCAAAATCTTGTAGAAATGAATGATGTGAACTAAAAAGAAAAATAAAATTTAATTTAAAAAAATGAACAGCCAAAAAAAAGACTCTAAACAAATTCCAGAGAAACAGAACCCACAAAATTACAGAGTGAAACAAATTTCTAGTCCAAGCCAACCTGGATGGTCAACAGGAAAGTTCTGTTGTGCAGGGCTAGAAGAGATTGCCCTGGCACAGACCAAGGCATGAGCAAACCCAGAGAAGGCCTCAAGGGACTGAATCATTGACAGCTGAGGTGGTTTCCAGACTTCTCAACCCACAAACACCAAAGACAACTTAGAAGGTCAGTGGAAAAAGTCTGTCAGACCTGGGTGAGAAAGGAGCACATACCAGCTCCAGTCCTAGTGCATCTGGGGCAGCAGTCACAGCAGAGCTCTCAGCCCACTGACAGTAAAAGGATCTAACGAGATTACAGGGATCTCTTTGCTGGCACTGAGGCAGGACTCTGTTGCTTTGCCCATACTTGGATCGGGGTCGCAGTCCTGGGGCAAGGAGGAACACTGGCATCAGAGAGCTTGTGGCAGCAGTGCAGAAGGAACCCTCTTCACAGTTCCAGGGCAGAAAAGAGTGCTTGTTGACATTCAATGACGAAAGCACAGGCCGGGAAAGGAGTAAACACCTCTCCTTAGATTATACCACCTTGGAAGAACTGAAAACTTACAAATCCCTAGAAGTATCTCTGAAAATAGCTGTACAAAACCCCTGAAGCTTGGGCCTGTGCACCCTCCACACTGGAAGCAGAGACCTACCTTAACAAAGAGTTAAAAAGTCAAGTAATTGGCTGGGGAAATGACCAAATAATGGAAAAGAACTCAGACTATAGTCTTACTTTGGTGTGACAAGAAAGATCAAAACATACAGTCAAAAGTCAAAACTCCTATATTCAAAGTCTCTAAGAAAAATGTGAATTGGTCTCATGTCATAGAAGAGCTCAAAAAGCTTTTTGAAAATCAAGAGAAGCAGAGGAAGAAATTAGGAAGAGAGATGAGAGTGATGCAAGAAAATCATGAAAACAAGTCAGCAGCTTGCTAAAGGAGACCCCAAAAAATAATGAAGAAAATAACACCTTAAAAAATAGACTAGGTCCAAAATGTCAATGAGGAGAAGAATGCCTTAAAAAGCAGAATTGGCCAAATGAAAAAGGAGTCCAAAAGCTCACTGAAGAAAATAATTCCTTAAAAATTCAAATGGAGCAAATGGAAGCTTATGACTCTATGAGAAATCAAGATTATAAATTTTATATTTATATAAATATACATATTTTATATAAATATAAAACAAAACCAAAAGAATGAAAAATATAAGACAATGAGAAATATCTTATTGGAAAAACTGATCTGGAAAATAGACCTGGGAAAGATCATTTTAAAATTATTGGAATACCTGAAAACCATGATCAAAAAAAGAACCTAGACATTTATCTTTCAAGAAATTATTGAGGAAAACTACCCTGATATTCTAGAACCAGAGGGTAAAATAGACACTGAAAAAATCCATTGATCACCTCTTGAAAGAGATCCCAAAAGGAAAATTCCTAGGAATATCGTGGTCAAATTAGAGAGTTCCCAGGTCAAAGAAAAAATATTGCAAGCATTCAGAAAGAAACAATTCAAGTATTGTGGAAACACAATCAGGATAACACAAGATTTAGCAGCTTCTGCATCAAGGGATTGGAGGGCTTGGAATATAATATACTGGAGGTCAAAGGAGCTAAGATTAAAACCAAGAATCACCTGCCCAGCAGAACCAAGTGCAATTCATAAGCAGGAAAAAAATAGATATTCAATGACATAGCACAAATTAATGCATTCTTGAGAAGTCAGGGCTAAATAGAAAAATTGACTTTTAAATACAAGACTCAAGATAAGCATGAGAAGGTAAACAGGTAAGAGAAATCACAAGGGACTTATTAAAGTTGAACTGTTTACAATCCTACATGGAAAGATGGTATTTGTAACTCATGAGACCTTTCTCATTATTAGGATAGTTGGAGGGAATATATATAGACAGAGGGCACAGGGTGAGTTGACTATGAAGGGATGATATCTAAAAAATAAAATTAAGGAGTGAGAGAGGAATGTACTGGGACAAGGAGAAAGGGAAAGGTGGAATGGCAGTAAATTATCTTACATAAAAGGAGCAAGAAAAAGCTTTTTTAGTGGAGGGAAGGGAGGAAGGTGAGAGGGAATGAGTGAACCTTACTTCATCGGATTTTGTTTAAGGAGAGAACAACATACACACTCAATTGGGTATGGGCATCTATCTTACCCTACAGGAAAGTAGGGGGGAAGGGAATAAGAGAGGGGGAGGAACAGAAAGGAGGGTAGAATGGAAGAGGGAGTAATCAGAAGCAAACACTTTTGAGGAGGGACAGGGTCAAAGGAGAGAATAAACAGGGGCCAGGATAGAATAGATAGAAAATAATTAGTCTTTCATAACATGACTATTATGGAAGCGTTAACTTCACATGTGTAACTACACATGTACAACCTACATCGAATTGTTTGCCCTCTCAATGAGGGTGGGTGGGGATGGTGGAAGGGAGAGAATTTGGAACTCAAAGTTTTAAAAAAACAAATGCTAAAAGTTCTTTTTACATGCAACTGGGAAATGGAATACAGAAATCTATCTTACCCTACAAGAAAATAGAATGGGAAGGGGATAAGAAAAGGGGGTGGTGATAGAAAGTAGGGCAGATTAGGGGAAGGGGTGATCAGAATGCACACTGTCATGGGATAGGGGAGAGATGGGAAGAAAATCTGGAACTCAAAATCTTGTGGAAATGAATGTTTTAAACTAAAATAAATAAACTGAAATGTGAGGGGGGGGAAAATAAAAGCAAAAGGTAGTCCTTGCTCTCAAGGCGTTCACAATCTAAGGGGAGAGACAACATGCAAATAGCTATGTGAAAATGGGATATATATGTAGGGTGTTCCAAAGGCTACTAATGCTGAAAACTGCACTGAGACTTTGGGGACACCTTCTATATAGGGTGAATTGGAGATAATTTCAGGAGGCAATAAGATTAATGAGGACATGGACAGGTTTTTTGCAGAAGGCAGGACTTTAGCTGAGACTTGAAGAAAGTCAGGAAAAGTAGGAAGAGATGAGGAGGGAAAGCATTCTTAGTGTGAGGAACAGCCAGTGAAAACCCTTGGGGTTGGAAGATAAAGTGTGAAGTACAAGGAACAGTTAGGAAACCAGGGTCACTACATTACAGAGTATGGGTGTGGTCGTGGTGGGGGCCTAGGGGTAGGTAAAATGTGAAGAGATTAGAAAGGTAGGAAGATGCCGGTTACTAAGAACTTTAAAATCCAAGTAGGACTTCATTTTTTATCTTGGAGGTGATAGGAAAACAAAGGAGTTGATTGAATTGGGTGAGGGATGATCAGACCTGTGCTTTAGGAAGATCAATTTGCATGTTTAATCAAATATGGATGGAAGTGGGAGAGACTTGAGGCAGGCATATCTATCAGTAGCCTATTTGCAATAGTCTATATGAGATGATGAAGGCCTTCACCAGGATGGTGGCAGTGTCATAGTGAGAAGTGGGGCATATATGAGAAATGTTATGAAGGTAGAAATAACAGGATTTGGCTGTGGTTGGTGTAATGTTAATGGACTAGGAAGATCTTCCTCGCCCATTAATAGGCCTATGTGACCTCCTTTGAGCTCTAGCCCAGTTCACAGCTGTGATACAGCCTGAGTCACATGAAGTCCAGTGTGGGAGGAGCCTGCCCAAAGGAAAGAGAGTGAGAGAGGCAAAGTGGAAGAACGAACTGCCTAGGGAGACTTGTTTGTGGGGAAGCCTGAGAGAATGAATGCTTGAGATGTCAGCACTTCCTGGATTGGTGATGAGTACCTTGCTAAATCTTACTTCCTGGTATCCTAATAATGATGTTCCAAATAAATATTTTGGTTTTGCCTTTGAAGAAGAGAGTTTATTATATTTTGTGAATCTATCCTGGAAACACATATGCATATTCATAGCAGCTGCTATGGGTATCACATTGGTGTTACAGTTGGATATATGGGGGTTCTCACAAGGAAAAAGTTTATTCTCACTGACTTTCTCTCTGGTCTCTCCATAGATGTTGATAGATCCTCAAGTTCACAATTACCACACTGAATGTCACACAGATACTGTCACATGGATATTTTTCAACTGACTTTTTCAAATTGCTGAAAAAATTTCTTTATCAAATTCTCTTTATGAGGTTACTTTTTAACATATTACAACAAATTTCAAGAGGAGGAAGTTTCACATTACTGTTCTCTGTGTGTTTTCCATGGATTCCTCATAGACCCTCATGAATCTCAGATAAAACACTCACCTTTCCCTGACTCTTTAGGGAGTCATTTTCTCAACTGACTTTCCAAACTGTCAGCACAAACTGCTTTTTTTCCTCAGTGTTTTCTTTGGCTCTTAAAGCAACAGTGATAACATCTACAGTATCTTAACAAGTGAAATAATATCTATGGAATATACAATTGAAACAAGAGTTACATGTGCCCCCAAAGCTAAAAACAGTTTCCTGAAAAAATCATTTAGGGTGCATATCAAACTCTACACAAATACTACATTACCATCAAAATATATGACATATATTCATGCAAAGCACTATTTAGAAGGATGCTTTAAATCTTAAGGTAATATAATATTAGCAATAATAATAATTACATAAAATAAAACAATACTTGTTTATAAGACCATAAGTTCTCTGAGGGCAATTATGATGTTATTTTTCACCTTTTATTAATGGGGCTTTGTTTAATACAAACGAACTGGTAATCAAAGAAATGTCATAGGAAAAGGAAACAATTGACATAATCAAGTTAAAGGCTCATCTATTCAAACCAATGCTGTGTTAATTTAGGCTTGAAATAAGGAAAAACTTCCAAACAATTAGTGAAAAAGTCTGTGTCCTGAAGTAGTAAAGTTCCTTACCAGATAACCTGAAGCAATGACTGAACCACTTCTCAGTTTATTCTACAGGGGCCTCTTATTCAGGTAGACTTGGATTAAATAGCTTCTGAGACCCCTTCCACCTTTGAGATTCTGTAATACTACCTTCAACAAAAGTTACTGTTGGCAGCAGGATAGTATTAGGTGAAACTACGTAGTCAAAGTTTGCTTTCTTAATGCCCATAACCCCTAACAGGATCACCCCATGATTAATAACATGCTTTACCTTCCTTCTCCTTCTTGTCCACTGCCCTCACAAAACTAAAATATGTCTCTTGTTTCTTGAGGCCTTGCTAGGAGAGTGGTTAACTAGCTTGATAAATGAGTTTACTGCTGAAGTGTTTAATGGATGATACTGACTTCAAATTCCAGCTTTGCCACTTACATGGCAAGTCACTTAACCTCTTTGACTCAGTTTCTTCATCTGTAAAAGAGTGTTAATAAGTCAACAAGCATTTATTCAGTGCTTACTATGATCTAGGCAGTGTAATAGCACTGGCTTGTGCTACTTCCTGGGATCACAACAAAGTACTTTGCAAATCTGAAAAAAATATATAAATGTGAATTATCATAATGTCATTTCTATATCAATGACCACTGGCTCATTCCACCAAGTTTTCAGCTTTCCAGTCAGCTGTCTGTAGTTCTTAACATATAGTAAGAAATTGGAAAACAGGAGAAAAATCATGCCTGGGATAGTAATCTATTTGGCTCCAATAAATTTTTCTCTGGGTATTCTTTTGGAAACTGAGCTCTAAGTTTCTGAAACAGAAATTCACCAACTTGACTCTTTATGGAGAGTTTCAGACTTAAGATAGAGCTTCTCACATCCAAATATCCAAAGAGGACTGGCCTGCTGCAATAGCTTATTAATGGCTCTTCCTGCGTAGTTGCCAAAGAGCAGGTCTGTCCATGTCACCCATTGTGGGGCCCCCACACACACCAAACAACTTCCTGGATTTCCTATTTAACTCCAGGATTAAATATCAAATTCTTTTTGGCACTGAAAGTCCTTCACAATGTGGCTCCTTCCTACCTTTCTAACCTTCATACAACATCTCTCCCTCCACATATACTCTGTCATCTAGCTGGCCTATCATACAACACCCCATTTCCAGATGCTGTGCTTTTATATTGGCTGTCATCCATAAATGGAATGTTCTTCCTCCTCACTTCCACCTCCACCTCCTGGTTTCCCTGGCCTCTTTTGAGACTCAGCTCCAATCCCACCTTCCCAGAAAAGGCCTTTCCCAGTCCCTCCCACTGCTAGTGCCTTCTCTCTGAGGTTACTTCCTGTTATAGTGTATGCCACTTGTATGTTGCCTCTCTCATCAGAATGTGAGCTATTCAAGGGCAGGGAATATCTTTCACCTTTCTTTGTATCCTCAGTGCTTAGCAATGCCTGACACATAGTGAGTGCTTAACAAATTCTTGTTGACTGACTGCTCTTTCCAAATCAAGAAGAACAAAGGAAAGAAACAGCTGGAGTGAGATGGCTGAAGAGGCACTAAAGGAGGTGGACCAAAAGATTCACGATGGAAAATGCTATCCACATCCAGAGAAAAACTTTGGAGTCTGAATGCAGACAGAAGCAGACTATTTGCTCTCCTCTTTTGTTTCTTCTTTCTCATGGTTCCATTAGTTCTAATTTTTCTTTACATCATGACTAATGTGAAAATATGAATGTATAAGTAGAGCCTATATCACACTGCACGCCATCTTGTGGGGGGGATTTAAAACTCAAAATCTTGTGGAAATCAATATTGAAAACCAAAAATAAATAAATAAATAAATTTTTTTGAGGAAGTGGGTCAATTAGTGATCTATCGTTATAGTCATTCTAGGAGTGGGATGAAAGAAAAAATATCAGGCCTGTTTTGGGATGAGGGAAATGGGGAGGAAGAAAAATGTCTCTAACACTCCCCAAAAGTGATTCACCAAAGTGTATAACCACAAATAAGACACAATACAAGAAAGTTTATGTTATATTCTACATTATTCAGCCAAGGAAATACCTCATTACAAATGAATGACAATCCTCTTACCCAAAAGGAAGACGGTTCTCAGACTTTTTAGGAAAAGCTAATTTCTTAAATCTGACTTAGTTTTCTCAATGATTCCTTCCCTTCTTTCATCTCTGACATCTAACCTGTCACTAGGCTGTATCAATACTGTAAGGTGAATTTTAGTGTAAGGTACATTTTAGTGTGTATAATGTGAATTTCTGTTATTATTTCTTAAGAGTTCAGTTTCCCAGGATCCATGGCCATAGCAATCTCTTGTTCCCAGGTGTCAGATATGAGTTTCCAGAGTTATGGTTCAAAACATCTCCACCACGCTTGCATATCTTTATATAACCTTGTAACAATATGAACATTTGTGCTTAAAGTCATAAACATGTAGTGTGCATGTACTGTGCTGAGTTGACATGATAATGCTAAAACTTAACGTAACCTTATGAAGTCACCCCTTGGCAACATGCCTTCTTTGTCTCTTGCCCCTATAAAGTAGGTGGTCATTGGCCAGTGAATGGGGAACCTCAGGGCCGAATGCACAAATGCTGTGTGTGCCTCAACTGGCCCCCACTGATGCTGGAGGGGACTTAGGGGGATACACTAGTTATGCCTATCTCAACTGACTCCATTGAGATGTAGGGGTAGTTGCCCCCCTTCTCACCAGCCCCTGCAAGAAGGCTAATTAGGGAATGCTGTAGGAGTTTGTGCTCCCATTATCAGCAATCCTCTTCTGAGAAACTAGACTAGAATAAAGTAAGATTAGCTACACCTTCTTAGTGTCTTTCCTGTCTGACCAGACCAAGAGTGAACCTGTGCTAGCAGCCATCTTGGGTGCTGTGTTTATTTGTCTTACAAATACTTTTCTGCATTCTCTCTTACCAGATTTTTCTGTGGGTCTTTCCCTGAGCCACTCCTCTAAACCAGCCCCTCATCGCCAGCTCTCATCATTCTACCTTCTAAGTGGTCTCCTCGAGCTTAGCACAATGCCTGGCACATGGCAGACACTTAATAAATCCACCCTGCACACTTCTGGGAGATTAATCATCTTAAAACATTACTTTCATTATGACTGTTTCCCATTCAAAAGCCTTAAATGGCTTCCCATTGTCTCATAGGTACAGCTTGGCAGAGTAGTGAATAGAGGTTGGACTTGAAGTCACAAAAACCTGAATTCAAACATGATCTCAGTCTGCTGCTTGATCTCCCAGTCTTGAAACTCTCCCTACTCCAATCCATTCTCCACTTAGCTGTCAAACTAATATTTCTAAAAAAGACCCTAACAAGTCTGACCAGATCACCTCCCTATTCAATCAACTCTAGTGATCATCTCTGGGAGAAATATAAAATCCTTATTTGGCTTTGAAAGTCATTCAGAATTTGGCCCCTTCCTACCTTCCCAGTCTTCTGACACCATGATCTAGTAACTCAAGATTTCTTACTGCTCCTTGTACCTGACACTCTATCACCCCATTTGGGGTATTTTCACTGGCAATCCCTCATCCCCGGCACCTCTCTCCAGCTCCTGGTGTCCCTGTCCTCCTTCCAAGTCTAAGCTTAAGTTCCATCTTCTGCAAAAAGCCTTTCCCACTCCCTCAGAAACGTAGTACCTTCCCTCTGAGGCTATCCTGAATTTATCCTGTATCTATCTTGTTTGTACATAGTCGTATACAAGCTGTCTTCCTTATTAGACTAAGTTCCTTGAAAGTAGGGACTGGTTTTTGTTTGTCTGTTTGCCTCTCTTGATATGCCCCTTGCTTAGCACAAAGCCTGACATATAATATTTAGTAAATGCTGGTTGACTGACTGTGTGACCATGGGCAAGTCACTTTAACTTCTGTCCACCTTGGTTTCCTCATCTATAAAATGGGGATAATACTGCCTACCTTCAAGGGTCTCTTAGCTTCAAGAGGCTAAAATGAGATATTTGCAAACCTTAAAGCATTACATAAATGCCATTATTATTACTATTACTAAATAAAAATCAAACTCTTTAACCTAGTATTCAAGGACCTGTTTTTCAAGTTTTTCCCTCATAGCTCCAGCTCAAAGCAATCATATTTGCCTTTATGAACACCTGTAACATTATAAAATTAGGCAGCAGATATAATTAGAGAGCTGAGCCTAGAGTCAGGAAGACTGGAATTCAAATCTAGTCTCAGATAACCTCCAAGTTGTATAACCCTGGGCAAGTCAGTTAACTTATATGCCTGCCTGAGTTTCCCCAACTGTAAAATGGGGATAATAATAGCACCTACATCCCAGGGTTGTCGT
The DNA here is from genome assembly GCF_028583685.1 of Petaurus breviceps papuanus. Taxonomy (NCBI): domain Eukaryota; kingdom Metazoa; phylum Chordata; class Mammalia; order Diprotodontia; family Petauridae; genus Petaurus; species Petaurus breviceps. Next base: position 1,558,669 of record NW_027185593.1, on the reverse strand, counting down.
GACGATCAAATGAGATCATGTTTATAAAGCACTCAGAACAGAGTATGGACTTAATAAAGGCTTGTTTCCTTCCTATATTATACCATTTTGTGCACTTGTTAATTTCAAATTCAGCACTTGATTAAATGGATTCTTACTGTTCTAAAAGTTTACACTAAGGATATTTTAGTTCAAAGAAGGCATATCCTGTACTTCTTTTATCTTTCCTACAGTGACTAAGGTAGGTGCTGAGAGAGTCTCCTAACAAGTGTTCAACCAATATTTGCTGAATTAAGAGTATGACGAGAAGTCTGTAGTCAGTAAACATTTAATAAAGAATAGGAAAACCTAGTAAAATACTCTAATTTTACAAACAGTACTTAGTTTCAGCAAAGAATGCAAAGCTGCTTTTTAATAAATTAAACGTTTTCAACCATCATTTCCCACCTACAGAAAAAGAATGAAGAAGATCACCAGGAGGCTCAGACCTTTGATGCTGAATTCTTCAACTAAGGCAACCTATGAAACAAAAGAAAATATAAACTATCCCCCAGTCCACAGAGGTTCCCTTCTGCTTCTATAATGCAGAAAAGGTGAAAAGAATTTTTAAGAATCATGCAGTTTCCAGATAATCTATAAACATCACCTTAGTTACTGCTACTCTACATGTGAGATCCCTGTCCAGTGACTGATAAATAATCAATCACATTATTTTGGGTAACTGAGTCATATCAATATTTATATTCAAGCTATAAATATTTTTATTTTATTTATCTCAATTACATATAAAATAATTTTAACATTCTTTTTTGTTTTTAAATTCCAAATTCCTATCCCCCTTCCCCATCTCCCCTCCTTGAGAAGGTAAGCATTTTGATACAGATTATACATATGGAGACACACAAGACATATTTATGTATTAGCCATGTTGCAAAAGAGAATACAGACCAAAACAAAAGAAGAAGAAAGCAAAATAAAGTAATAAAAGTATGCTTTGATCTGCATTTATACTCCCATAAGTTCCTTCTCTGGAAGTGAATAGTATTTTTTTTTATCATAAGTCCTTTGGAACTGTCTTGGATTATTATATTGCTAAGAATATCTAAGTCATTTACAGTTGATCACTGTACAATATTGCTATAACTACGTACAATGTTCTCCTGGTTCAAGTCACTTCACTTTGCATCAGTTCATATAAATCTTCCCAGGTTTTTCTGAAACCATTCTGCTCACCATTTCTTATATCACAATAGTATTCCATTACAATCCTATACCACAACTTGTTCAGCCATTCCCCAATTGATAGGCATCCCTTCAATTTCCAATTCTTTGCCACTATATAAAAAGAACTGCTATAAATATTTTTGTACATAAAGCACTTCTTTTTTCTTTCATCTCTTTGGGATACGGACCTAGTATTGGTATCGCTGGGTCAAAGGATATGTATAGTTTTTTTTATAGCAATTGGGCATAATTTCAAATTATTCTCCAAAATGGGTCAGTTTACAACTCTACCAACAGTTCCTTAGCATCCCAATTTTTCCTCATCCCTTCCAGCATTTGTCAGTTTCCTTTTCTGTCATATTAGACAATTAGGTGTAAGGCAGTACCTCAAATTATTTTAATTTGAATTTCTCTTATCAGCAGTATTGGAGCACTTTTTCATATGACTATGGATAGTTTTGATTTCTTTTTCCGAAAATTGCCTATTCAGATCCTTTGACCAATTGCCTATTCAGATCCTTTGACCACTTATCAATTAGGGAATGACTTGAATTCTTATAAATTTGACTCCATTCTCTATATATTTGAGAAATGAGGCCTTTATCAGAGAAACTTGCTTAAAATTTCTCCCAGTTTCCTGCTTTCCTCCTAATCTTGGTGTATTGGTTTTGTTTGTACAAACCCTTTTTAATTTAATGTAATCAAAATTATTCATTTTATATCCCACGATGTTTTCTGTCTTTCATCTGGTCATACATTCTTCCTTTATCGGTATAACAGGTACATTAGTCCTAGTTTGTTTATGATAGCATTTCTAAATCATGTACCCATTTTGACCTCATCTTGGTACACAATGTGACATATTTTTTATATTCATGCTACAAATTAAAAGGAGATCACAGCCAAATGGAAGAATGGCTTATAGACCCTGCCTGAAGAGACAAATAATGAAGGGGGAGAGTGGAGTCAAGAAGGCAGAGTGATAGAAGCAACATAGTGAGCTCTTCACAAGCTCTTCCTAACATCTAGAAAAAAGTCAACAAAATTCTGATGAGGAAACTTTTAAAGTCCAGATTTGACAACTACCACTAGAAAGGAATAGATCATTTGTAATATTATATTCCATAAGGCAAAGGATATGGACTTATAGCCAAGAATAATTTACACAACAAAACTGAGTATAATGCTATGAGGAGGAAATAGACCTTTAATAAAATAGAGGACTTGTATTAATTCCTGATGAAAAGACTAAACTGTGGAGAAACTCAAGTACAAATACAGGAGTGAAGAGAAAAATAAAAAGGTAAACATAAATGAACATCGATAAAGGATTTAACAGGGACAAACTGCTCACATTAATATATGAGGAAGTAATACATATATCCCTCTGAATCCTATCATCATCAGATGTCATAGAGGCAGTTCAATTAGACAAGGCCTGGCTTGATGATGTTAAGAATTAAAAGAGAGGGGAAGAGAAATGGAGTGTGGAGATGGGAGGGGAAAGGATGGTTAGGTAAAATAATCTCACATAATGAGGGTGCACAAGTAGACATTTAAGGAGGAGTGAGGACAAGTCAAAAGAAAGAATAATATACATAAACATACACACAAACTGGATACAGAAGTACATTTCATTCAACATTGAAATAGAAGGGAAAAGGGAAGGGGGATTGGGAATTAGAGAGTAGATTAAGGGAGGCATTAGTCCTAAGGAAAACAAGTTCTAAGGATGTACAAAAATATTTATAGCTCTTTTTGAGGTGGCAAGAAAATGGGAATCTGAGGGATTGCTCATAAATTAGGGAATGGATGAACAAATTATGGTAATAAAAGTGATGGAATACTATTGTGCTGAACTTTTCCCAGTGTAATAATGACAAACCACAATTCCAGAGAATTGACAAATGACAAAATGACAAAACATGATGTTTATCTCCTGAGAGAGAACTGATGGATTAAGATCTTTCTTTTTTACACATGACCAATGAGAAATTTTGTTTTAGTTGACTATGTAATTCATACATAATTCAATGTATTCAACATGATTGAAGCAAGGATTTTGTTAATTCTTGTCCTCTCAACTAATGGTTTGGGGGCAGGAGGAAGGAACTGAAAGAGAAGCTGATCTTTGTTTAAAAATTATATATATAGGGCGGCCAGGTAGCACAGCGAGTAAGAGCACGGGCTCCAGTGTCGGGATGACCTGGATCAAATCCGGGCTCAGACACTCAGCACCACACCCGGAAATAACTGGCCGTGTAACCTTGAGCAAGTTACTTAACCCCGATTGCTTTAAAAAAAAAAAAAGAAAAACATTTCTACTCACAAAGAACAAGGGGAAAA
>NW_027185593.1:1402919-1555110 GCF_028583685.1 Petaurus breviceps papuanus | reverse complement strand
AACACAAAAAAACTAGCCGTGTAACCTTGGGCAAGTTACTTAACCCCAATTGCCCTCCAAAAGGCAAAAAAAAAAAAAAAAGCCAATCCTATCTCACTGATAATTTATATTTTCTCTTTTTAGGAATAAAACTTAAGAGATTCAAAATATTCATTATCTTCATTCAACTCTTTCTGGCTCAAGAACTAAGAACAGTTTTTCCCTAGCGAAATATGTAGTTTGTTTTAATGTGTGGATTTTCAAGAGGTAGGACCCTGTTAGATATCACATTCTAGTAGTACAGCTTTGGAAGACCCAGGGGTCACCTTCACACCATGTTATCAGGAAAACATCAACGGAATAGCAGTTTCAACTGTCTGACATCCAAGGGGGAATCCTAGCTAAGTTCAGATAGGTTTATGTCCAGGAGTTTGGTCATCAACTGATGAATTTTCTCAACTGCTACAACTCATAAAACCCTTTTCTTAGCTGTACACCAGTTGCAGTCTGCATGGGGGAAAGTAGTACCCACAACTAATAAAATTATGAATTTTTAAAGTACCAAAGACAGTTGTAAGAGGCAACCCTAGTCTGCAAATAAGGAATATGTGCTCTTGAGCCTATTCACCTCTACATTCTAGCTATTTTCTAAAGATGCTTAATCAATCAAGCAGTTACTATGTGCCAGGTACAGTGCTAAGCACGGGGGGGTACACAAAGTCGACTAACAGTCCCCGCCCTAGAGGAATTGACATTCAAACAGGAGAGACCACATATACATGCAAGTTTACAGAGAGTAAGTATGGAATGAATATGAGGTAGTTTGAAGACAGAGGGCAATAGCAGCTCTTGGGTCAGGAAAGGCTTTGTGTGACTTTGGCAAGGCACTTAACCTTGGTTATGTGACCAGGATTCAGTTTACTCATCTGTAAAGTGGTGGAGGAGAGGGGTTGGACTAGATGGGTCTCTGAGGTCCTTTCCAGCACTGTATCTCTAGTCCTCTGAAGAAGACAGCTCCCTTGAGTTGAGTCTTTAAAAAAACTAGGGATTCCAAGAACTATCTTGAAACCCATAATCCAGTAATGCTACATTATCCTGGTCTGTACCCTTCCATTGTTGTCCCTTATTCTTGAATTTAATATTACTAATATATTGCTATTGTTTATGTTAGCATAACTGAAAATACTCAGCCCTCCCTGTCCCCAATCTCTTTTCTGTCTCTTCAGAGGCAGAATTACTGCAAATGCCTTTTGTTTGGGCCTTCTGCTTGTGTTTCCAATTCCTTCCATATAGTCTTAACATAGATTAATATAATCTTCTTAAAATGTCATTTTCATCTAAATTCCCTCCCAGTTCTAAAATTCTATAATTATGTTTACTCCTCAACTCAAGGATCAATAGACTCCCTAGAGTCTACTGGAGTGATCTTCACCTGACATGCCATGACATGGCACCCAGGGGTATGTGCTCAATCAGAAGGTAAGATGACAATGGGTAGAATCCCATGGAGCTTTTCTCCAAAACAAGCCCTTGATGAATTATCACCAACACTCTCAAGCTCTGAGGCCCTGTAACCCTCGACCCCTTTGGTACTGGTAACTTAGGATAGTTATAATCTAACCAGTACTCTCCAACATACTCACATCCTATACCCCAGTTCATTTTGTGAATATTACTCCACCTTACTCTTTTTTCATTTTTTTGATGTGACAGAGTAACCTGCAGAGGTTGAGTAGGTATAGATGGACTGTTATCTGCTTAACTGATCTTATTATATTAGAAGGAACTAAGTAGCATAGTGAATAAAATACTGAACTTGTCAGGAAGACCAGTGTCCTACCTCAGACACCTGACCCTGGGCAAGTCACTTAAACTCCCTTACTTTCTTTCTTTTTTTTTTTTTTTAAGCAATTGGGGTTAAGTAACTTGCTCGAGGTTACATGGCCAGTTATTTCTGAGTGTGGTGCTGAGTATCTGACCCCGGGATTTATCTCCAGGTCATCCCGACACTGGAGTCAGTGCTCTTACTCACTGAGCCACCTGGCCACCCCTTACCTCCCTTACTTTCAGTTGTGATAAATGTGAAATGGGATAACAGTAGCACCTATTTCAGTGTAGTATAAAGAGACAAGCTAAACTATTCCCTTTCCACACAGCCCTATTTCTGTCAAGGGTGCCTTCATTTTTCCAGTCCTCCAGGTTCAAAACCTTGGTGAATGACTATTAATCCCTCTGAGCCTCAAATATCTCATCTACAAAACAGATAATACTTATAGCACCTGTCAGGGTTATGAGACTCAAATGAGACCATGTCTATAAAGTGCTCTGTAAATTTAAAAATGCTATGTAAATATGTTATCATTTCAATCACTTCCTAATGTGATTGCCAGATGTCAGTTTCCTCCCCCCCCCCCCCCCCCCCTTAATACATTCTGTACCATTTGATTCTGTCATTCCTTCCTTCCTTTAAAAACCATTAGTGGCTCCTGATCTTCCCAATTTAGCAGCAAAAGCCCTTCCCTGGGTCTGGAACCCTGGATTCCAGTCTTGATTCTGCATTAAATAGGTGTTTATGTGATTTTTGTCACATACCTTTTTCTAGAAGCCTTAACTTCTACATTAGTGAAATAAGAGAGCATGGACTAGGCACTTTCACTTATTCAACAAGTTGTGTGCAGATTATCTGTATCAACTTGTTTTGTTATTTCACTTTCTGTATGCAGATTTCTTTTATTCTAAGTAAACAAAATAATTATATAAAGGCCAAGAAGTAACTCTCCAGACCTCGGGGCAAATATTGCCTATACAGTAGTGCCAGCAAACACTGGGAATGACTCTTTATGAAGTTACTGGGTGGGAAGGAGTGATTAGGAAAAGCAAAAGCTTTTTGATGTAAATGACTGTAGGCAAGTAGTGGGATAATTTCTTTCATTTACTCATAGCAAACACTTATTAAGAACCTATGGTGCACCAATTCCGCACTCCAGGAAGTTATAGTGATTAGTAAAAATAGTTACAGTGACAGAAGCAGATTTGACCCATCCTACCCCCTTAGAGATATTAAGAAAGCATTTTACAATTACACAAGTCTAAAGGTTTTGGACTAATGTGAAAGAGAAAATTATCAGTCTTCATCAATTTGAAAACAGCCATTCTCCAACTGATGGATATCCCTTCAATTGCCAATTCTTTGCCACCACTAAAAGAGTTGTTATAAATATTTTTGTACACATAGATCCTTTTCCTTTTTGTTTTTTCTCTCTGGGAGGCAGACCTACTAGTGGTATTGGTTGGTCAAAAGGTATGCATAGTTTCATAGCCTTTTGGGCATAGTCCCAAATTGCTCTCCTGAATGGCTGAATTGGTATATATTTTTACCAATAGTATATTATTAGTATTTTAATTTCCCCACATCCACTCCAACATTTGTCATTTTCCTCTTCTGTCATATTAGCCAATCTGACAGGTGTAAGGTAGTAATTCTGAGTTGTTTTAATTTGTATTTCTCTCATCAATAATGATTTAGAGCATTTTTTTTAATCTGACTATAGATAGCTTTGTCTGAAAACTGCCTGTTCATATCCTTTGAGGAATTTATTGATTTATCAATTGAGGAATGACTTGTTTCTATAAATTTGACTCAATTTTCTGAATGTTTGAGAAATGAAGTCTTTAGAAACACTGTAAAAATTTTTTTTCACAGTAATGATTACCAACTACAGTCATGTGGTGAAGCTGTATACTGATTCAACCATTCTAGAGAGTAATTTGGACTTATGCCCTAAAGTCAATAAAATTATGCATACCCTTTGACCAAGCAATACCACTACTAGGTCTGTATACCAAAGAGATAAGAAAACAAAAAGGAAAAGGACCTAAATGTACAAAAGAATTTACACAAGTTCTTTCAGTGGTGGCAAAGAATTGGAAACTGAGGGAATGCTATTAATTGGGGAATGGATGAACAAGTTGTTGAATATAATTATGATGGAATACTACTGTACTTTAAGAAATAATGCGAACACAACTACAAAACACTTTTCACACAAATAAAGTCAGATCTAACTAATTAGAAAAACATCAGTTGTTCAAGGCTGAATCAAGTTAATATAATGAAGATGACAATTTTACCAAAATTAAACTACATATTTAGTGCCATACTAATCAATCTGCCAAAAAATTACTTTATAGAGCTAGAAAAAATAGTAACAAAATTCATTTGGAAGAACAAACAGTCCAGAATATCAAGGGAATTAATGAAAAGAAACGCTAGGGAAGGTGGCCTAGCCATACCAGATCTTAATCTGTATTACAAAGCAGCAGTCATCAAAACTACTTGGTACTGGCTGAGGAATAGAGTAGTGGATCAATGGAATAGACTGGATATACGAGACTCAGCAGTCAATGACTACAGTAATCTACAGTTTGATAAACCCAAAGACCCCAGTTTTGGGGATAAGAACTCACTATTTGATAAAAACTGCTGGGACAACTGAAATATAGTATAGCAGAAACTGGGCATAAACCAATATCTAACACCATATACCAAAATCAAGTCTAAATGGGTACAGGATCTAGGTATAAAGGCTGATACTGTAAGCAGTATGGGAAAGCAAGGAATAGTTTACCTGTCAGATTTATGGAGAAAGGAAGATTTTATGATCAAACAGGAATTAGAGAGCATTACAAAATGCAAAATGGATAATTTTGATTACATTAAATTGAAAAGCTTCTGTACAAACAAAGCCAATGTAACCAAGATTATGAGTGAAATGGAAAATTGGGAAAGAATTTTTACAACCAGTGTCTCTGATAAAGGCCTCGTTTCTAAAATATACAGAGAATTCAGTCAAATCTATAAGAATACAAGTCATTCGTCATTCCCCAATTGATAAATGGTTAAAGGATATGAACAGGCAGTTTTCAGAGGAAGAAATTAAAGATATCTATAAGCATATGAAAAAATGCTCTAAATCACTACTGATTAGAGAAATGCAAATCAAATAACTCTGAGGTACCACATCTCACTGGTCAGATTGGCTAAGATAACAAAACAGGAAAATGACAAATGCTGGAGAGGATGTGGAAAAATTGGAACACTAATACATCATTGGTGGAGCTGTGAACTGATCCAACCATTTTAGAGAGCAATCTGGAACTATGCCCAAAGGGTTATAAATAATTTCATACCCTTTGACCCAGCAATACCACTTCTAGGGTTGCAGCCCAAAGAGATCTTAGAAGTGGGAAGAGGTCCCATATGTACAAAAATATTTATAGCAGCTCTTTTTGTGGTGGCAAAGAACTGGAAATCAAGGGGATGCCTATCAATTGGGGAATGGCTAAACAAGTTGTGGTATGTGAATGTAATAGGATACTATTGTGCTATAAGAAATGAGGAGCAGACAGACTTCACAATAATCTGGAGAGACTTATACAAATTGATGCTGAGTGAGAAGAGCAGAACAAGGAGAAATTTGTACACAATTACAGATACAATGTATGTGTGATGACCAACTCTGATAGACTGAGCTCCTCTCAGCAATGCAAGGTGACTCATGATAAAAAAGAGATGTCCACATCCAGGGAAAGAACTACAGAGTTTGAATGCAGATTGAAGCAAACTACCTGTTCTCTTTCTTTTTCTTGTTTTGTTTCCTCTTTCCCCTTGTTCATTCCATAGGTTATAATCCTTCTTTACAACCTGACTAATGTTTAATGTGAAGGTATTTGCAGATCCTATATTTGACTGCCTGCGGCCATGGAGGGGAGTGGGGCGAAAAAAAAAAAGAAATAATGAACAGGATGTTCTCAGAAAAACATATAAAGACTTACATCAACTGGTACAAAGTGAAATGAGAACCAGGAGAACATTGTAAGCAGTAAAAGCAATACTACATGATGATCTACTATGAATAACTTAGCTATTCTTGGCAAAACAATGATCCAAAACAATTCCATAGGCTGTAAGATGAAAGGTGTTGTCCACCTCCAGAGAAAGAACTGGTAGAGCCTGAACATAGATGAAAGATATTTCTCTTCTTTCTTTATTTTTCTTGAGGTTTTTTTGTCTGTTTTCTTTCACAGAATGATTTACACGTAACTGTGTTTTGTATGACTACACATGTATAACCTATATCAAATTGCTTGCCTTCTCAGTGGGGAGGAAGGGAGAAAAAAAAGGAGAGAGGGAAGGAATTTGGAACTCAAAATTTGGGAGGGGGAAGGATGTTAAAATTGTTTTTACATGTAATTGGGGAAAAACAAAATATTAAATAAGATTTTTTATAAGAATCAGAAAAAAAAAAGTCTCACTTTCGATCAGCTAGAAAAGGAAATTCTTAAAGAATGTGTCCAAAGACTGATTTAGGAAATGATTCTTCAAGGGCATGCTAAAAGTTAAGTGATTAATGTTCTCTCTGAAGAAGCAAAACACTAATTGAACCTCATTCTGAATTTTGTAACTATGTTTTATCTTATTGTGGAATTTTTCTATTGTGTAAGAATGCTCTAACTGTTCATTCAGAAAAGAATTGGAGGGAGCGAGATTTTCAGTCAAGCGATGGCTCTTTCCATCTCTGGTTCTCTCTCCTAAGCAAAAATGCCTAGATTAAAATAATGTAAATTAACAAGAATTTTCAGGTAGTTTTGTGCCTAAAGCAAGAGGCCAGAAATTTCTTTCACATTGTTTTTAAGCCTAGTAGAAGAAAGAAGATACTAGATGACTGCTTGCTAAGGATACTGTAGTAAGTTAATTAGCTGGCTGCTATGTACACTTCCAAGGCAAAAATAAACCAATTATCTCAACCCTCAAGGAGCTTATATACATAGGTAAGTAAACAAAAAGAATGTTGGTGAGGGAGGAGCACTAACAATTTGGAGGGGATGTGAGAAATGTTTGGGGATTAGAATCTAGAAGACTTGGCAATTTACTAGATAAATGGTAAGAGTGAGAATAGAGTCAAGGATTAATGACTTCAAGGACAGAAAGAATGGTGTTGCCCATAATAGAAATAATGAATTTAGGAAAAGGGAGGGGAGACTTTGGGAAAAGGTATGTTCTATTTTGAATATGATGAATTTTAGATGCTTGTGAGACTTTTAAGTAGAGAAATCCAGCAGATTTAGGATCTGAACTCAGGACAGAAAAGAAATGAGAGCTAGATATGTAGAATTGGGAAGCATCTTCATAGAAATAATCACTGAACTCATGGGAGTTGATGAGATCACCAAAAGTATGGAGATAGGTACAGAGTATTAGGGAACACTCATGGGGGGGAAGGACAAAGACAGAAATCTGATAAAGGAAACTTAGGAGGATTGATCAGAAAGGAGAATGAGAAGGATTTATTAGACTGAAGGAAAGAAAACCAGGAGAGAACAATGTCACAAAAACCCAGAGAGGAGTTACTACCTAGTAGGGTGTTGGACAGTGTCAAATACTGTAGAGATGTCAAGAAGGAAGTGAGCTAGTAAAAGCCACAGGATTTAACAATTAAGAAATCACTGGTAATCTTGTAAAGAGCAGTTTCAACCAATAAAAACATCCCATGCCAGACTTAATAGAGTTGAGAAGTGGGATAAAAGCAGTGAATGTAGCCAGCTTTTTCTAGGAATTTATCTTGGGGGAATGACAAAGTTGAGTGAAAGTTTATTAAGGATAAAGGATACCTGTTTTATAGGAAGCGGAGAATAAGGCAGGATAAAGAAAGACTGAAGATTAGAAACAGAAAGTGGATGACTGAAGGGGCAAGCTACCAAAGGAAATCAGAAGAGACAGAATCAAGGAAATAGGCAAGACTAACCTCAGAGAAAGGAGTACTTCCTTACTCCAAGACTGGAGCAAAGCAGAAGAGAACAGGGGATGATGCCAAGGGGATATTAGGTAGGGAACTGGAGAGGAGTTCTCAAGAGAAGGTTTCAATTTTCTTGGTAGAGAACATAAAGTTTTCTGTTGAGTAAAGGATAGAAGGGGTATGGTAGGTGGTTTGAGGAAAGAAGTTTAGAACAGTCGATCTGTGGAGTATGTGACAAGAGGAAATCATACAAAGGAAAAAGGAGCACTGTGCAGCTGTGAAAGACCAGCTGAGACAGTATCAGTTTATACTGGAGTCAGCCTGGTTGTATGACTTTCTACAACATTATTCAGCAGCTCGTAAGTAGAAGCAAAGGTGGAAGATGGGGTGGAGTAATTTAGGGTTAGGGCTTGGAAAAGGCTGAATGACAGGACTGGGGATAGGGAGAGATTCTAGGGTGGAAGATGAGTAAAGTTGGAGTGGTTATCTATAACACCAAGATGTTAAAGAGAGGAAAGGAAAGTCAAAGCAAGATTCTGGGAAAGCAGAGAGGCGGGATGAATGACTAGACGCTGTGGTAAGGGCAAAAACTAGGTTTAGCAGAGGTGAGGCAAAGAAAGAAATGGAAGGAAAGATGGATAGTCAGAAGACATGTCAGCATTCTGAATCTTGGAAGTGGAGCACTTTTGGTTGATAAGATCAGGTGCCAGGGTTATGTGGGGGAGGTAGAATAAAGGTAGAGGTCATAAAACTTGAAAAGGTTGATGAACTGGGAAGCCTGGATATCTGAAGCCAATACTTTTAGTACCTGAGGATGTAGTTTATCTGGCACAAGACACATGAATTCATCAAGGACAAGAAGGCACACTCTTACCATTATCTCCTTATTTATGTTAGTTAACAACTTCCTATTAAACATCTTGTGTTCTGTTCTTTCCAGTTCGAAGGTTATTCTCTTAGTAAAGTCAACAGAAGTAAAATAATAACTGAGCTCTACTTTCTTTCTATTATCAGTTATCATCCTACTATCCAACCGTAGCAGTGGCCCTATTCTTTCTCTGATTTTCCTTTTCCCTAGCAGAGCTTTAAAAAAATAAACTTCTTGTCTCAGCTTTCCTCAACATTCGGTATTCATTATAAACTGAATCGATCTTGACACCATAGTACCAAGCCATGATTTTGTATTCATTTTCTGTTGTCTGCCCTTGCTTCTACCTTCTGAATACACTTTGTTAAAAATCTACCTTAGTTGGAGAGTTCTGTGAACATCAGCATTGTTTTTAAAAGACAATTTCTCTTTTCCCCCACATTGGCACAGATCCAGCCTCTGTAACAGACTAGGTAATTTTTTAATGCAGGGAAGAGAACAGAAGAGGACAAGCAGGGAATATTTGAAAGTTACATGCTGAATTTACTGTGTATTTAAAAAAAAACAAGCTATATATAATAGAGAAGCAAAGTTCCATGTACAACCCTCTTTTTCTGCCATTATGTATATGGAAATTCCCATGTCAATTGGTGTTAAGTTCAGAATAAAAGATAAATTTTTAAAAACATACTAGATGTGACCATCAGCAAAATATTTAACCTCTCAGTGCCCCCAGCCAACTCTTAAGATTGCAGAGGAGTTGATGAGTTCCCTAACCAATATCATAGTTTTTGTGCAAAAAAAAAAAAGTCATTGTTCAGTCATGGTCATGTCCAACTCTTCATGACCCATTTGGGGCTTTCCTGGCAAAGATACTGGATGATTTACCATTTCCTTCTCCAGCTCATTTACAGGTGAGGTAACTAAGGCAAATAGGGTTAAGTGACTTGCCCAGAGTCACACAGCAACTAAGTATCTGAGGGCAATTGAACTGAGGTCTTCCTGTTTTATTGTGCTTTATTCACTGAGCCACCTAGCTACCTTAGAAAAAAATAATAACAATAATAATAGTAACACTATGGTAATCTTGCCTTATTAAAGTAGAAAAAAAAAGAAAAGGATTTAAGATGACTACTCTTGAGGTGCTGTGGAAAGAACAATGGATTTAGGTTTAGATCCCAAAGGATATAGGTTCAAATCTTAGTTCTACCATGTATAAATTAGGTGTACTTAGGTAAATAACCTTCCTGGGGCCTCAATTTCCTCAACAGAAAATGAAAGATTTAGGCTAGATGACCAGTCAAGTCTCTTTCAGCTCTAAATCACACAATGACCCATTCAGATTGAGCTAGAGAGATTAAATGATTTACCAAGGTCATACAGGTAATAAAAAGAAAAACTGGGATTTGAATTCAGGCCTTCTTTGCCTCCAGACAGTAAAGCAGCCTAGCCACTCAATAACACAATTTACTTAACAATCCTGAATGTTCTCATTGGTCTGTAAGACCTCACCTTAGTGTAGTACTTTTAGAAATGTCTGTCTCTAAACTTCTCTTTTGGTTCTCAGGATAACTTGGTGAGGCAGGTGGGGAAAACAGTACAAAAAGGAGAAACTTAAGGAGAAACTTTGTGCCCTTTCTTCAGGGTACAAAGGAAATTTCCTGATTTCTGTCCCACTGTTTCTTCCATTATTAGCTCAAGTCAAATCTTCACAAGTATAGCTCAGCCAACGACAGAGAGCAGGAGAAAGAGCTGACGTTCAATAACTGGATTCTTCGATAAAGATGAAGGATAGGTCAAAAGTGTGTGGGGGGGGAAACATTTCAAGGTGACCTGACGTACAGGTGGTCAGAAAAGCCAGTGACATGATCTAAAGGAATATCCTTACACCACAGCATTTGCCAGTTAGGGATAAAGGAAGGTTAAAAGGTATGATTTTCTTTCACCTTACAGGAAACGAAATGTAATCACTTTTTACTTGGGAAAAAAAATACCGCAGTAAATGTTGCTGAGCCCTAAAATGATAGGCACCTGTAAGGTAAAAGTGGTCTGGAAGAGAATAAACAAAGTCAAGGAGGAAAGAAAACCCCAGCTAGCTAGAGAAACACAGCTGGCTTTCTGTGGTCCAAGGACCACAAACCCAAAATTTGGAGCAGGAAAGCAGGTAAACAAAGTTGAAAAACCAAAGCTGGGGATACAAGTGTCCCTCACCTATCTACTCTAGAGAGATACAACGACAAAGTCCAGCCCACATTCAAAATTCAAATCCAGTCTGTACTAACAGTGATCAGCAGCAAAGAAATAACCTCTTTCCCCACTCCATGCCACCCCAGGTCCCCCTCCCCCTTAGGATTTTATCAGTGGCCGTTAGCAGTTTTGCCCAATCTCTTCTACTCAATGACATAAGGGTGCAAGGGGGAGAAATGAAAAGGGGTGGGGTGGGATGGAGAGTGCCTGCCTCACTTCCAGGACACTTCTGTGTGGGAGAGGAACCTGCAAGCTTAGCACCGTGTCAGGCATATTAAAAGGCGTTTAATAAATGCTTCTTCGATGTCCGTCCCTGCCCAATAGGGCTAGAAATGTTGGAGGGCAGGGAGAGGCATCAAATCCAGGAGTCTGGGATGGGGAAGGGGCAACAACGAGGGGTAACCAATGTGGATATTTGGGAGGGGACTATGGGGGACAAAAGACTTAGAAGTTGGGGAGGGAGGAAAAAGCGGGGCTGAGACAGTAGAGTTGGATGGGGGCGGGGGCGAGAGAGGAGAATGGGGCCACAGATCTGGACATTAGGGGGAGGAGGAGGGGTAAGACTTGGATTTGAGGGAGGAGGTCGAGAAAAGACAACCTCTGGATGGGGGGAGCAGGAGGGGCGAGAGACCTCCGTGAGGAGGCGGAGAGCGCAGACATCTGTTTGTACTTAATTACTGGGGGGTGGGGCGGAGAGAGGGGGCAGTACACTCCGAGGTCTCCGGGCACTGACAGGCCGTCCCCTGGGCTGGCTGGGGAGAAGAGGAGGAGGAAGGGGGCGTCGCGGGAGCGCGCCAAGGGGGGAACGCGCGCCGCTGTCAGGGGGGACGCGCCGCTCGCCACCTGCCTCGAGGCGGAGGGCAGAGGAGACGTCGCGGCTCCCACCTCCCGCCCAAGGCCCAGGCCCGGCTCAGTACCTCACACTCACCCCAGGGCCGCTGCTCCCGCCGCCCCCTCGGCTCTCCTGGGCCTGTCACCCGCCTCAGGTCGCCCGACGCTCCCTCCGCCTCACTGGCCGGGACCCGCCGCCACAGCCATCCAGCCCAGCCCAGTCCCGCCTCACGCACCCTGCGCTGGGGCGGTGGTGGAAGAACTGAGGGGAGCGGGGGGAAGGGCCGCGCCGCCCGGAGTTCCGATTTGCTGGCTCTCCCAGCTGAAATCACCTACGAACCAATGAGAAAAGCGCATCCGCGGGGTGGGGTGTCGAGGTGGGGCTCGAGACGGCAGCTCCTAGCTTGCGGGGGCGGGCACAGGGGAAGAGGGGGCGGTCATTGGTGGGAGAAGTGCGCACGGACAGCAGGCCGTTAACCAATCGCCGTGCCGCGGGCGGGGCCACTAGCGGAGCGGCCCTGGCGTAGTGGGGAAAAGGTTAGCGAGGCCGCCTAGTACGGGGCGGCGCACGTGTGCAGGTATGTTGTGTGTTCGGCGCTCCCGCCGGGGATAGCGTCCCTTCTTTCCGGTGGAGACCGGTTCTGATTCATGCATCGTACCACGTTCTGGGATTGTGCAGACCACAGTGAAACAGCCCTTGGCCTCCAAACGCCTCCAGCGTAGACGCAGATAAGTAACGAAAAGAGTTAACGAAGTATGGCGCTGCGGCGCATGGAGTACTTGTGGTAGACTGAGGGAAAACCTGGGTTAAGATCCTTCCTCAGACACAGTAGCTGGGTGACCCTGGGCAAGTCCCTTAACCGTAGGCTGCCTCGGTTTCCCCATCTGTAAAAAGTGGAAATGATAACGGCATACCTACTTCCTAGGGTTTTTATGAGAATCAAATGTGGTGAAATGTGTAAAAGCTCTTCCCTTTACAATGCCTGGGCATTAGTAGGTGTTAAATAAATCGCTTGTCCCCTCCCCCATCTTCTTCCCCTGACACGGTGTTCCAAACCCAAACCCGAGTTCACACCTCGCCTCATTAATTATGCATGCGGGGGGGGGGTCAACTGCAGTAAAACTTTTAGGACACCCTCTATTTGAGAATGAGAGTCAAAGTTCGAATTTGGGCTCTGCCACTCACCTCCCAGTGTGACCAGCAAATGACTTAAAATCTCGGGCCTTCGGGTTTTATCATTAGTGAGATGAGGGGCTTCCAGCCAGAACACCTCTGAGGCCCCTTCTAAGCTCCAAATCTTTCCTCCTAAGAAATCGTAGATGTGCTGTTCACATCGACAAAATCAGAGATTGCTTTCTTATTCAGCATGAACAGCTAGCAGGGCTCTCAAGGTACCCCTCCAGCCAGCTAGGTCTCTGGTCAGCCCCACTCTTCCTTGCTTTTAGGGGACTCCAGTGAAGCAGGTGTTTGGTTTTTTTTCACTACAGTAAGAAAACCAACTGTTTGCTGGCCCACTTCCTCATTTACCCTGGGTCCAGGGCAGACCCTCTTTTTTGAAAATCTGGCCACTTACTCCCTTGCCTCTGTCTGTCTGACCTCTGATCAGCCAGCCACTCTTTGCTCTCCCCATGCATAAGCTTCCTACCCCATCTTTCTCTTGCTCAGTTTCCTGCTTAAAAAGCTTCAGTCGCCCTCATTGAAGAAGTTTGGCATTTCCCCTAAAAAGAACATGGTTTTTCTGGCCAAAAGAAGGCAATATGGCAGTATCAAAATAGTCCCTCCCATTACAGTAGCATTTATATGTGTCCATATGTGCATATATGTCCTTTTAATACCTATACATATTATATATGTGCCTATATAATGTATAATTGTATCCCAACAACAATTCTGTGAGGTTGGGGCTATTATCCACATTTTACAGACAAGAAAGCCAACTCAGGATAAGTGATCTACCCAGGGTAACATAGCTAGTAAAGGTATGAGGCAGGATTTGAATCTGGGTCTCCCTAACTTCAAGTCCAAGACTCAATGTCAGACTGTCTCTTTACTGCAATGAATGAGCATATAAGCCTGGGAGTCAGGAGACCAGAGTGCTATTGACCTTAAGACCTCTAACCCTATTTTTCATTGTCTCTGGGACCTCCAGTCCTTTAGCCCCTCAGTTCTTTCCCAAGCCATCCCCTCCTGCACTCTCCCCTGTTTCTGTTTCTTGGTGAACCGCATCAGTACTACACTGTTCTCAACATCCTTTTCCTTTGTCCCTTAGTAGTGTCTCAGAAGCTGCAAACTTGGATTCCTCCAGTCATCCACTTTATTTGCTCCTCTTCACATGCTCCTGAAAGGAGCTGGACTGGGTCCACTACATATTTGTTACCTCATCTCAATGGGGTTCTCACTGCAGCAAGGCAAGGCAAGCCTTTCATACCTCAAATGATCCATGATCCCATTCACCACAGAAACCATTTTTATCTCTCCTTAAGCCCCCCCCCCCCCCCCCCGTGGTTTACCCCACTCTCAGCTGAAGATTTTGCCTCACTTCTTCGAAAAAAAAACGAAGCCATTCACTGAGAGCTCCCTCTTCTCCCATCATCCTCAGACACCTTCCTTCACAAGTCTCATGTGAAGAGGTGGACTCTTTCCTCCGCAAGACAACCTTCTCTATAAACACAGATGTTCTCATTCCCTTCCATCTTCTCCAGAAGATTGCCCCTCTTTTCTCCTCCCCCCAACTCTATTACAGATCTTCAATATCTCCCTGCCCACTGGTTCATTCTCTGCTGCCTCCCAACACACCCATATCTGCCCCCTTCTGTTCCGTTTATCTTGATAGCTATTGTCCTCTATCCTCCTTTTTGTGGCTAAGCTCTACTTTCTCACCCATCACTCTCTTCTAAAACCCTCTATAGTTTGGCCTCCACCCTCATAATTCTGTTCACTCCAAAGTCATCCAAAGCTTTTCATTGCCAAATCCAGCAGCCTTTTCTCCATCCTCAGCCTTCTTGACTTCTCCATAGACTTTGTCACTGTCCATCACTGACTCCCCCAAATTGACTCTCCTTTCCAGGTTTTCATGACACTGTGGTCCTGGCTCTTCTCCCATATCTGACTAATCCTGTCTGATCAGTTAGGTACAACATCAAGCTTCTCACTGTATCCATCCTCCAGGTAATCCATGGTCTGACCAGGTGTCTTATCCTCTGGCTTACCACTGAGCAAATTCTCTTCCTCCCTTTGTCCCTTTGACCTCTTCCCCTAGGAACAGTCATCAAAACTATATTATCATTGCTGTTGGAAAGAACATGTCAGTTGGTCCATCTTATAGATGAGGGTGGTCTTTCTTTTGCATTTTTTGTCCTCGGCACCTAGGAGGAGCTGAGCAAGTATTTTTCATTCATCAGTTACCATTTCCACCTATCTGAAAATCCCTCACAAGCATTCCGTTCCCTGCTCTCTGGTACACTGCCACGGTGAACCCTTGTCAGGATTTTAGCCTTTCTTTGATCCTACTTTCCGGGCCATCCAATAGACAAGACAAAATCATCTGTAGTATGAATGGATCAAGTCATGTCACTCATCTATTTCAAAAATTATCAGTGGCCACCTTATTACCTTTGTTGAAAGATGAAAACTCTGCTGCATGGATTAAGGCCCTCCACAACCTAGTGACACTCAATCTTTCCAGCTTTATCATGTCAGCGGAAAGAGAGCTGGATTTGGAGCTGAGCCAGAAAACCCAGTTTCAGATACCAGCTTTGGCACCTCCACCTTGTGTGACTGTGGACCTGTCACTAAACCTTGCTGGGCCTCAGTGTCCTTCTCTGTAAACTGAGGGGTTTGGATTAGATGTCCCATGAAATACCACCTACCTCTAGACCTATGATGATCCTATGGAAGCAGAGAAATCCCTTTTTAGAAATATTAAGAAAATATTTTAAATGTATTCTAAGCAGACAGGCACTTGTCACAGCCTTGGGGATGGAAAGAAAGGCAGGAGAAGTTTCCTCCCCCTGGGAGCTCACAGTCTGAAGAAGAGAGGTAGGGGTGGCTAGGCGGTACTGTGAGTAAAGCGCCAGCCCCGGAGTCAGGAGGACCCGAGTTCGATTCCAGCCTCAGACACTTAGCACACACACACACAATCCTCATCAGCTGTTCTCTAACTAGCAATGCCCTGCTCCCCTCCCTGCAAAGCAGCTCCCAGATAGGAAGGAGCCCTCCCTGAAGTCAAGAAGGAAGTGACCAGGGAAGGACCAGGACTAGGCTCCCCAGACTGATCCACCAGGATTAGAGTCCAAGATTTGATACCACCTTACCCCATCTTAGCTTTAATAACCTAACTAGATGAGAACAGGTTTCAGTCGATCAATCAATCCAAAGACCCTAGACTAAGTGAGCAAAGGACTTCCTATTAACTGAGGTTCCCAGAGTGGATGATACTACCCCCTGGGGGGCATTGGCAGCAGCCTCAGGTGCAATTGTATGGTATTAAATAAAAATAAGGAAAAAGAAAATTTTGAAAAACCAGTCATACGTGTTTCATTTGTTGTGCAACAGAGTTAAAATCTTAGTGATTACATTATTTTCCAAATAAACACACAAAATGTAAGTTAAAACTTGCTCATTCGTAATGTTTTCATAAAGTCAAGTCCACTAACAGGTATTAACAAGCAAGTGTTGGCAGCTGATCGTGTCACACATTATGGGGAAGTCCAGTCTACATCAATAGAATATGTGCATGTGATGACTTGTTTATAATATAATACTATACAGTTATATGACACAGTATTATGTCATCAAAATTTCAATGCAGGAAAAAACACACAAATTTAAAATAAATCAGTAATGTAGAATGTGTCTTTTTTTTTAAATTTCATATTTTTTGAAATGATGTAAATTTTTAAAAATGTTAAAGGGTTAAAGAAGGATTTTTTAGGAGGTCAGGGGGAGGTAGACCAAATAAATTTGGGAAGCTTTGTACTAGAATGACTTTGCACAAGAATCGGGTTCAGATAGGCCCAGCGATCATCTATAAATTATCAAGTGAGTCGAGAAGGGATGGAATCCCAGATATTGAAGTGAGCATGGTATTCTAAGAGTGAGAAGGAACTGCCCGGGGAGCAAGGAGAGGCCAAGGCCGAGGTCATATGTTCTCCCTGTCCCTTTTGATAGCAGTGGGACTTTTCCTTCAAGAGTTCAGAGGAGGTTTCTGTGTGCCACTATCTCCCAAGATGCCTCCCCACATCATCACCTACTTCCTCGAGTGACACAAGACCACCAGGATGCTCCTGGCTGACCAGGGCCAGGCCTGGAAGAAGGATGTAGTAACCATGGAAATATGGATGAAGAGGGACCTCAAGGCCAGCTGTCTCTATGGCCAGCTCCCCAGATTCACAGATGGAGACTTGACCTTGTACCAGAGCAATGCCGTCCTAAGATACCTGGGGCGCAAACATGGGCTGTATGGGAAGGATGATCGAGAAATTGCTCTCTTCGATGTGGCCGATGATGGAGAGGAGGACCTCAGGGTCAAGTACCTTCTCCTCATCTACCAGAATTATGAGGAAAGCAGGGGGGACCGGTATGTGAAGGACCAGTCCACCCAGCTGAAGCCTTTTGAGACCCTGCAGAACCAGGGAGGCAAGGCCTTTATTGTGAGGGACTAGATCTTTTTTGTGTATTACAACCTGCTGGACCCACTGTTGATTCACCAGACTCTGGCCCCAGGCTGTCTGGACACCTTCCCCTCACTGTCTGCCTATGTAGCTCAGCTCTCCTCCCGGCCCAAGCTCAAGGCCTTCCTGGCCTCACCCCAGCACACTGATCTTTCCATCAATAGCAATGGTAAACAGTGAGGGTTTGGGCCTGACCCTTTCCTTGCAATAAAAACTTCTAATACCAAAAAAGAAAAAAAAAGTTCAGATGATATTGGTCCTCCCATCTTCTCATTGGTGGCATAAACATCATCCCAGGTAGCCACCGCTGCATCTTCTGCAGCCAGGAACATCCTGGAGTCACTGCTCTACAAGGAACCCAGCAAAGAGACTACACCATGCCTAAGGGGACGAGAATCTCCATGGATGAGAGAAAAGGCCTTCTAGTGACCAGGGACCGTGATTTACCTTTTTGCCACACGTACATTTTAATTTAGGTCTATTTTCCATTGACTCTGTATGTCCTGGGGGAAATTATCACAGACTTTCGGGGACATAATTGGGACTAACTCTTCTTGTACTGCCTTAATAAATACCCCTTTTCTAAAAGCTACATAAGGCTGGCTGACTGATTCTAAACTGATCATTTTGGGGGAGAATCCAGTGGAGGCTCAAGCCAATGACGAAGAGAAAGCTATCCCATTGCCTTCCAGGGATATCTCTAGAGACCTCAGGGTTATAGCTACCCAGAAGTTGCTGTTCAGTGGTTTCAGCCCTGTCCGGCTCTTTGTAACCCATTTGGGATTTTCTTGGCAAAGATACTAGAGTGGTTCTCCATTTTCTTCCCCAGATCATTTTACAGATGAGGCAAACAGGGTCAGGTGACTTGCCCAGAGTCACCTAGCTGGTTAGTAAGTGACCGAGATCATAATTGAACTCAAGTCTTCCAGATTTCAGGCTCAGTGTTCTATTTTATGCAACAGGAAGGCACTCCCAGGAGGGGAGTGGTCAAAGAGGAATATAGTGGTTAGAAAAATGGTTTTCCAGGGGCATTCCCAAAATATTAAATGTCTGTTGTTCTATTAGAGAAAGCAAAATGTTAGCCCTAAATTACTTAATTATGTTTTTATCCTATTATGAAACTTGCCTTATTCAGGAATTTTATGGCTATTACTGAGTAACATGGTAGGTATTTGTCTGAGGGACTCGTTAATTTAGATACCTCTCTTTCTCTCTCCCCCTCTTCCTCCCCCCTCTTTCAGATCAGTGCTTGAGATTAAAATAATGATAAATTAATAAAACATCATTTCTGGCAATCTTATGCCTAGAACACAGTGTATGGTGTTCATCTTTTTACTTCAGCATAGCACTCTGACCCTCTCTAGTACACTGACAGGTACTAGAAAAACCTGTGGTCTTTTACCTACCAGAATGTATAAGGGGAAGAACCATGTTTCATCACAATTTTATATCTCTTCTAGCTCCTGGCTTGCTGTCCTGCCTGAGAACCTGAAAAAGAGCCATGTGGCTCTCCACTCCCTGTCCCCTCCTTTCCTGCCCCTAGGGAAGGACCTAGTAGGTAACCCAGACAGCTGGGGCACACTTACGGTATCTCCTGGTGCTTGTCAGTCTCATTCTCCTACTAACCTCATATGACTTGGATTTCGTCTCGTGGGCAGAACAGTTACCAGTATAACTCTTCACATTCCTCAGGCTTGACTGACCATTCTATTATTTTCCCCTCCCTTGGATAGTATGGCAGAATTCAAATTCAGACCTTGACCTAGGGGGACAGTATCTGGCATAGAATAGATACTCTGAGAATGTTTAGATTTGGTAAACTAAATTACTCAAGGGGGAAAAAAAAGAGGCAGCTGAATCTAGTGAGATTTGGATTAAGGAGACACAGGTTCAGACCCCAGAACTACTCCTCACTCACTCATCTGTTCGAGCTTGGACAAGTACCTCATCTTTTATGGGCCTCAGTTTCCCCATTTCTGAAACGGAAGGGTTGGACTAGTGAAGCCTATGGAACCCTTTTCAGCATAATGTGGCTTTTAAAAAATTGATGGTGTAAGGAAATGCTAAATTTCAGTTAGAAGAATTTAGTAAATAAAGATTTAATTTTTTTTCCACCTAAGTTCATAGGCCCCCAGAAATCTATCAGCCTCCATGGATCCCAGCTTAAGAACCCCTAGATGAGGCAATCTCTAGGGCTCCATCTAACACTATCTATGGTCTTGGCCACACTGTAAACCAAGATTTACACCAGACTTGACAGTCTACTAGATAAGGTGACCTAGGCTCAGCTAGATGAAAGAACTTTTCCAGAGTCATACAGTGATTTAGCCCTTATTACTACCCCCACCACAAAGGCTGCTTTACCTTTCTAGCCAAGGCTTCTTCAGGGAAGCAGGAGGACTCTGGCAGGGCTGGGCAAGGCTCCCAGGGAGGCTGCCAACTAAGGGAAAGGTCGGGAGCAGCCCCATTGCCTTCCCTTTCTTCTCTGGCCCAGGCTTCAGTTTGCCTATTCCTGCCAATGTCAAAGTTTGATTTTCGCCATTCAAAAGAGATCCTGACTGAGCAGTGCCCTGTTAGTGTTCTGGCCATGGGGGAGGTAAGAGCAGGGGAGATGCTGGGAAGGGGTCTCAGTGATTCACGTCCCCTTGCTGTAGCCTCTGAAATAAATCCTTCTTAAGAAGGTCTCTCTCTCTCTCTCTCTCTCCCCCCCTCCCCAAGAAAGGGTTGGGAAGTCCCTCCCTTTGTTAACTAAGGGAAAATTCCTTACCTTTTACTACCTTTGATCACCAGTTTAAAGCCAAAAGGAACCTCAGATCCAGAAAATCCAGAAAATCTCAGAGCTGGGAGGGCTCTTAGGACACCGAATGTCAGAGCTGAGAGGACCCTTAAAATACAGAATGTCAGGACTGGGACAAGGAATGTCAGAGCTGGCATAGTGGATAGGGCTGGACCTGAAATCAGGAAGGCTGAGTTTGAATCCTGTCTACCTTACTAGCTGTGTGACCCTGGGCATGTCACTTTCTACCTCAGTTTCCTCATCTGTAAAACTCGATGTCTTCCTAGATCCCTTCCAGCTCTAAATCTAGAATCCTCTGAAGGGCTCTTAGAACACAAAATGTCAGCCTTGGAGGTGTCTTTAGAACAAAGAGGTTTTTTTTACCTGGAAAGACTTACACGAACTGATGCTGAGTGAAGTGAGTAGAAGCAGGAGAACACTGTACACAGTAACAGCCACCGTGTGTGATGACTAACTTTGATAGACTTAGCTCTTCATAGTAATGCAAGGATCTGAGACAACTCATGATGGAAAATGCTATTTATATCCAGAAAAAGAACTATGGAGTCTGAATGCAAAAATGAGGATCCTAGTCTCAGGAAAGTTAAATGAGTTGCTTGTAGCAGAGCCTGGCCTAGGACATAGGTCTCCTGCCTCCCAGCCTAACTAGGAGAGTTTGTTTCATCAGATCAAGAGCCTCCCCATATTTCTCTCCCATATTCCTCATGCTAGGACATCTGCTCTTGCTATCAGAGAAGATGCTAAGTTTTTTCCAGTTTTCAGACCTTGTTTTAGGCTCTGGCCAGTTAATTCAGCAACAGGCTGAATCTAATAACGTGATGAAATCTAATCAAATGTGACAAATGTCACACATCTTTATCTTGGGGTTCAACAACAAACTCAAGAATCCTTAGTTCTCTGCCTATGCTTAAACTTGCATTCAAAGCCCTCCCCAACCTGCTACCCCCTTACTTCTCAGCCTCCTCCCTCTTATCACTCTGTCCACCCCAACCAGACAGCATGACTCCCTGCTTTCCCCAGATTGTATATGCATTGTATTCTCATGCCCTTGTCTGCCTAGAATAGTCCTCCTTCTCTTCTTTGTTTGTTGCATTCTTTCCTATGTTTAAAAGCCTAATTCAAATACCTCCTCCTCCTCCTCCTTCCCTTTTCTCTCCAATCAGTAAAGAAACTCTCCAGTCAGCCCTTCATTTGCTCTCTCCAGTACACATGTGGTGTTTGTCTTATCTCCCTTTGCTCACTTATCTGCCCTCTCACTCATCCACTCTCTTCCTCCACTCCCCTCTCCTCAACCCCTTGGCTTCCAAAGCTCTGAAACTGCCCTCTCCAAAGTTAACAGTGATCTCTCAATTGCCAGATGTCATGGCCTTTCCCCACTCCTCAGCCTTCTCGCCCTCTGTGAAGCCTTTGCCACTATTGATCACCCTTTCTTCTGAGTACTCTTTTCTCTTTGGAATTTTATGACATTATTTTCTCTTTGATCTGCCTCTCTATCGACTCCTTTGCTAGACCTTCATTCATAATTCACCCCCTAACCATAGGTGTCATCTCTGAGTTTGCAAAAAGAAGAGAAGGGAGCTGAGCACGAAATCCTAGATTATACCTATGGTTAGAGGGTGAATTATGAATGAGGTCTGGAATGTAAGCTCTTTAAGAGCAGGCACTGTTTTCACTTTTGTGTTCTCTCAGCACCTTTCCTAGTGCCTGGAGCTATCTATATATCTTCCTCCCTCCCTCCCTCCCTTCCTTCCTTCCTTCCTCTTTTCAATGTTCACTTCCATAAAATTTTTAATTATACATTTTCTCCTCTTCCCCTCTCCCCAAGACAGCATGCAATCACTAGTGCCTGGCTTGACTGAACATCTGTCACAGGCAACTAAATACAAAATAACTTTGAAGGAGAAGGCTGGGATGGATCAGGAAGGCTTCCTGTGGGAGGTGGCACCTGAGTTTATGCAGTGAAGCAGCTAAGGGTTCTAACAGGCAGAAGTAAAGAAGGAACATGTTTTAGGCATGTGCAAAGATGCAGATGGGGGGTTGGGTACCTATTTCAGAAACACCAAGAAGGCCAGCTTGGTTAGAATATAAGTTTGTCTATTATTTTTCCCTACTTAATAGTATTTTATTTTTTCCAATTACATGTAAAAATAGTTTTCAACATTCAGTTTTATAAGATTGTGAGTTCCACAATTTTTTCTCCCCCCTCCCCAAGACAGCATGAAATCTGATATAGGCTATACATGTGCAATCACACTAAACACATTTCCACATTAGTCCACACTATGAAGGAATTAGAACAAAACGGAAAAAACACAAGAAAGGAAAAAAAATAGAAAAAATAATATGCTTCACTGCATTCAGAATCCATAGTTCTTTCTCTAGATGTGGATGGCATTTTCCATGAGTCTTTTGGAATTGTCTTAGATTGCTGAGAAGAGCTAAGTCTGTCAAAGTTGCTCATCATACAATGTTGCTGTTTCTGTGTACCATGTTCTCCTGGTTCTGCTCACTTCCTCAGCAGCAGTTCATATAAGTTTTTTCAGGTTTTTCTGAAATCTGCCTATTTGTATTTTCTTATAGCACAATAGTATTCCATTATATATTCATATACCACAACTTGTTCAGCCATTCCCCAATTTCAAATTCTTTTCCATCACAAAAACAGCTGCTACAAATATTTTCCCTTTTTTATGATCTCTTTGAGAGATACACCTAATAGTGACATTACTGAATGAAAGCGTACGCACTATGCACAATTTTATAGATCTTTGGACATAAGAGCATAGAGTTTATAAAGAAGAGTAGTTTGAGCGAGACAGAAAGAGATTGTTTATGGTTGGGCCATTGCTAACATAATAACAATTATCATATCCAAATTTAATTTATAGATTTTAGTGCCATATCAGACTACCAGGGGGTTACTTGATAGACAAAATAATTAATAAAATTCATATGAAGAACAAATGGATCAAGATTTTCAAGGGAAATAATGAAAATAAAAGCAAGAATGAAAGGGGCTTTGCAGGGTCAGTTCTCACACTAAATTATAAAGCAATAATCATCAAAATGGTTTGGTATCAGTTAAAATGAAAAATTGACTAGTGGAACAGATTATGTTACAAGATCCAGAAGCAATTGAATATTAATAATATAGTAGTTAACTTTTACATAGTGCTTCAAGGTTTGCAAAAAGCATTTTAGAAATATCTGTTTTGTTCTTGAAGTCTTAGAAGGTGGGTGGCATTTTTCCAATTTTGTAGATTAGGAAACTGAGGCAGGCAAGAAATTAAGTGACACAGGTCACATTACTAATAAGTATCTGAAACTGGATTCAAACTCAGATCTTGCTGTCCCCAGGTCCATCTCTACCCACTGTGCCACCCAGCAGCCTCAGTATAGCACAATATATTCAGTAAACCTAAAGATACCAACTAGTGGAAAATGAACTCTTTTTTTTAATTAAAATTTTTTAAAAATGTATTTTCTGCCTACTAACCCCACTCCCACATAGAGCAATTTTTTTCTAAATCTGAGAAAGCCCTCAATACATAGCTTCATAATTCAACAACCTGGGTTTCCTCCTTCAAAAACTGCCTATTTATATCCTTTGACCATTTATCTACTGGGGAATGGCTCTTAGTTTTATAAATTTTAATCTGTTTCTTCTGTATTTTAGATGTGAGACCTATTTTAGACAAACTCGCTGCAAATGTTTCTCTCATTTACCTGCTTCCCTTTTAATTTTTACTTTATTATATTGTGCCAAAACTTTAACATTTTTATATAATCAGAATTGTCACTTTATCTTGTGTAATCCTCTTTATCACTTGTGTAGTTATGAACTTTTCCTTTCTCCATAGTTCGAAAAGTTAATTTGTTCCTTGCTTATCTAATTTGTTTATGATGTGACCTGTTATTCTAAGTCATGAATCCATTTGGAACTTATCCTGGTGTATGGCATGAAGTATTGGTCTAAAGTTGATGTCTGTGGAGGGAGGATTCTGGGAAGATGTCAGAGTAGGTCCGAAAACCTTTCTCTCCCTAAATTTCTTCCACAAAAAAAAGACCATCACCTCAGAGGGAATGTAGAACAGTGGAAATAAACAAAAGTTGGGGGTAAACCTAAGACAACTTTAGAAGACTCCAGGACCTTCAGGGGTAGAGGTTTGGCCTGAGTGAAGTGCAGACAACCCCAGGGCCACTCTGCAGAATTAACAAACAATGAACCCTGGGGGTAGCTGGGGTTGGGGGCCAGCCTTAGCCTTAGAACCTTTCATCTCACAGACAGTGTGGGGGGGTCTGACTACTGAGTAGGAGAAGATTGAAGGACCTTCCACTGTTGAGGGACACCAAGCACAGTTTTACTGACCAGATGTGTCCAGGTTGGGCTGCAGCTACCAGGGAGAAGGAGCTAGTACACACCTGGTGAGTGCAGTGGCAGAAGGGTGGGGACCCTGCTGTGGACACTTACAGGACAGCAGAGTCTCTGGTTTTACTTGCAGAGCAGAGAGGACAGCTGTAATTAGCAGTCACTTGAGGGACCAAAGGGAGCAAGATCATTTGTGGGGCAACAATGTGTACCTATTTTCTCATACCGTGTTTCCCCGATAATAAGACACTGTCTTATTAAT
The DNA here is from genome assembly GCF_028583685.1 of Petaurus breviceps papuanus. Lineage (NCBI taxonomy): Eukaryota > Metazoa > Chordata > Mammalia > Diprotodontia > Petauridae > Petaurus > Petaurus breviceps. Next base: position 1,530,288 of record NW_027185593.1, on the reverse strand, counting down.
TTTTTTGGACAGAAAAACACCAGAGGGCTTATTTTCAGGGGAGGGCTTATTTTAATGAACATTGACAGCAATTTTAATAAACAGGTAAATGTGAACAAAAAAATGTACCTTTATTCAATAAGCAAATCACTGGGGAAGAACAGGATGACGCGCTCACTGCTGCAGCTCTGATTGGATGCAGCTCGGAGCGTGGCGTGCGTTTCAGGGGGGGGATGGGGGGACGGTGCATACAGAGGGTACCGTAATGTAGCGTGTAGCGCAGGGGATCACCTTCACTACAGTAGCAATCTCAATAGGGCTTATTTTCGGGGGAGGGCTTATTTTAGAGGAATCTTACACAGTAAGGGGAGGGCTTATTTTTGGGATAGGTCTTATTATCGGGGAAACACGGTAATTCCCCTGGCATTTGTCATTTTCCTTTTCTGTCATTTTTACCAATCTAATGAGTATGAGGTGGTACCTTCTGAGTTGTTTTTTTTATTTGCATTTCTCTAATTATTGGTGACTCAGAGGTGTTTTTTTTTAATATTGACAGTTTTGATTTGTTCCTCTGAAAACTGCCTGTTCATATCCTTTGACCATTTATCAATTGTGGAATGGCCTCTATTTTTATAAATTTGGCTCAGTTCTCTGTGTTTGAGAAATGGGACCTTTATCAGAAAAATTTGCTTTAAATTTTCTGCCCAGTCTCCTGCTTTTTTATACTGCATTGGAAAAATTTGGAACTCAAAACCTTGTAAAACTGAATGCTAAAAATTGTCTTTATATATAATTAGGAAAAAATAAAATACCATTTTAAAAAATGATCCATTTTATCTCCCTTGAATCTATCTCTTGCTTGGTCATTAACTCCCTACCCATAATAGGTAATTTCTTCCATATTTATCTAATTTGTTTATTTTGTCATTCTTTATACCTAAATCATGACGCATTTTGAATTTGTCTTGTTTCACAGTATGAACTGTTGGTGTATGCCTAATTTCTGCCAGACTATTTTACAGTTTACCCAGCAGTTTTTGTCGATTAGTGCAGTATTGCCCCAATAGTTGGGATCTTTGGGTTTACATTAAACACTATCTGTGCTCATTTACTTTTATATGTTATGCATCTTATATATTCCATTGATCAACCACTTCATTTCTTACTTAGTATGGAATCATTTTAATGAAATCACTTTGTAATATATTTGTGATGTAGTATGGCCAGGCCCCCTTGCTTCACTTTTTTTTTTTCATTAATTCCTTTGATGGTTTTGATCTTTTATTCCTCCAGATGAATTTTGTTATTTTTATCTAGCTATATAAAATAATTCTTTGATAGTTTGATTGGTATGGCACTGAATAAGTAAATTCATTTTAAGTAGGATTGGAATTTTTATTCTATTGGCTTGGCTCACCTAAGAGCAATTGATATTTCTCCAATTTAGATCTGACTTTATTTCTATGTTGAGTGTTTTTTAATTGTGTTCACATAGTTCCCATGTTTGTTTTGGAAAGTAGACTCCCTAACACTTTATACTGTCTGAAATTATTTTATGTGGAATTTCTTTATCTCTTCCTTCAGAGCTTTGTTGGTAATATGTAGAAATGCTGGTAATTTGTTTGTTCATTTTCTATACTGCAACTCTGCTAAAGTAGTTAATTGTCATAAGTAGTTTTTAGTTTATTCTCCAGGATTCCCTAAGAATATATCGTCTACAAAAAGCAATCGTCTTGTTTCCTCATTGCTAAAGCTAGCATTTCTAGGACATTGTTGAATAATAACGGTGATAATGGACATCCCAGGACTGCTCCCCCCCCCCCTTTTTTTTTTTACAAAAACTGTTGGGAAAACTGTTTACAAAAACTGTTGGGAAAATCAGTCTGGCAGAAATTAAGAGTTAGACCAGGGTCTCACACCATATGCCACAATAAGCTCCAGATGGATATGTGGCCTAGAAAAAGGTCACATTGGAAACAAAGTAGAACAAGGAAGAAAATATTTTTCACAATTATGGATAGGGAAGAGTTCATGACCAAAGTATAGAAAGTATCACAGAAGATAAAGTGGCCAGTTTTGAGTACATAAAATCAAAAAGTATTTGTACAAAATGAATACATCTAAAATTAGAAGGAAAACAGCTGTTTACACCACTACTGGGTGTATAAGCCCAAAAGATCAATTTACTTTAAAAAACAAACAAACCTGTATTAACAGAAGTTCGATTTCATATATGATCCTCCTTTCAGTTCTTTGTGAAAGAGGGAGTGCCCCAGTGAGACCATAAGTTTCTTCCAATCCTAGGCTAAGGGTCCTTGCCCTCGTTGAAAGAACTCTTTAGCACTTGAACTGAAAAGTGAATGGTAACACTCTGGTCCAGCCTGGTAGTCACCAGGCACTGCCTAGTGACTGCTAAGCCCAGTCTAGCCACAGGTGAAACACTAACCCTAACTGGTCTGTCACTCTTGTTTAATTGGTTCCTTATCTCATGTCTCAGAAGCTATCTACATCTTCTTTTACCCCTTTCCCTCAGTTGAGGACCTTGCCTTTTTTATTGAAAAAATTGAGGGCATTTGATGTGAACTCCTTTTCCCATTCTTTTCATCTCAGGAAACCCAGTCTCTGACAAAGAAGTGGCCCTCCTCTCAAAGCCAACATGGGCACTTGCTGGATCCCCTTCCTTCCTGTCTTTCTAGGATGTGATCTCCCTATGTGTGGCTAAGGGGGAATGAGGGAGAAGGTCAAGGAGTGACCTAAGAGGTTGAGGAAATGTTAGAGTTTGAGAGCATCTCCATGGAGAGGACAATCACCTGCACCAGGCCAGGGATCAGGGAGGAAAAAATAGTGAATCAGGTGTTAACTCTTTGAGAGGGAGGGAGAATGACCTGGGCTTTGATACACTAGAACTCAGACACTTTTGGTTGAGTGGGGAATTTGGAGAAGTGGACTGCAGAGAAGGAAAGGGTTATTGGCTGAGGGAGACAACAGGGGTCTGGAAGTGATGGGGTGAACAAGGACTTCCCTACTAGGACCTGTTTGTATGTAGGAACATAAAAAGAGGGGTGATAGAGTTGGGGGAATGTGATATAGCCAGTCCTGGAGGTGTTTACTGGGGATTCACTGATTTCAGAGGGGATACAGGTCTCAGCAAAAGCAAATAAAGAGTGTGAGATAAAGAGGTCCCAGATGAAGGGCAGTTTGTTCACTATGGTATGAAAATACCAGAGAGTACTCTAGAAGGAATAGGCAGTATTGGATTGGGACATGAATGAGGTTGGGGGGAATGGGAATGAAAGAACTTGAGAGGTTCAGGGACTATATTCTTCTAAATAAGTGTTAATTATGACCAGACTAGGAAGGGAAACAGAACACAGGAGGGGACTAGTGGGTTACCGAATGGCTGGGGAAATTCATTAGTCTCCAAGAGATGTTGAGAGGGCATGACCCTGGGCCTTGGGTCTGATCATTCACCTGGGTGGCAGTTGGAAGCAGGGAGGGTATTGAGGGGCTTCCCCCCCTCCCTCAGAGGGTACTGTTTCGGTATAACTGTTCCTGCTCTCTTCTGAGATGGCTATTAGATTTGGGTGGGGAGCAGTGGTAGTAGGTCATGGTTTCCTGGCAGGCAGAGGGTTAATCAGTCAATAAACATTTAAGTTCCTTAAATGTACAGCGTATTGTGCTAATAAGCACTGAGAATGCAAAAAAAAAGAAAAAAAAAAGCAAGACACTCCCTGTCTTTTGTGAAGAGCTCACAGATGCAAATAGCTATGTACACATAAGCTATATATATTTTAAATAGGAAATAATCCACAGAAGACACTAGAATTGAGGATCAGGAAAGGTTTCCTATAGAAGGTGGGATTTTAACTGGAATGTGAAGGAAACCAGGGAAGCCTAGAGGCCATTCTGGCCAGTGCAAATGCTCGGAGTTGGGAGATGAGTGTCTCATTCAAGGAACTGCCAGGAGTCCCCAGTCACTGGATTGCAGAGTAGGGTGGGGTGTAAGAAGGGTGCTGGTTGGTAACCAGGCCTTCCCTGGGTTCAGCCAGGGGCCCTCATGATACAAGTGTTCCTGCTCTCTTCCAGGGAAGGGGGGTGTTGGGTGATTGTGTGGTTGGCAGTGGACATTAGTCCCATCCAGGCAGGGGAGGCTCCTACTAGATACTGGCCCAGAGGGCAGCCAGCTGAGGCAGGGCCTTAAACACTAAGAAGGGCAGGTTGTACGTATGCTAGGGTGAGGGGGAATTTCCCTAACATTGTCTGTGGGTTTCCAGGTCAGAGTTGTAACCACTCTGAGCAGCCAGCCCCTGGTGAAGAAGAGGGGAAGCTGGGAACTAGGACAGTGATTTGGGCCAAAATCTGGAGGAAGCTGGTCAGGGAGTTTTAAGGGTGATAAAGCTGTTTGAGAGTGTCTGGCCTTTGGAGTGGTAGATGTGACCCATCTTCTACTTGGTTAACCCCTCATGCCTATGAAATGTGTCATATTTTGGAGACACTTCACTAGTCAGATCTTTTTTAGGCAGCTAGAGCTATCCCAAAGGTAGAAGGAGCTGCCTCTGGCAGTATCAAGTTCTCCATCAGCAGAAGGATTCAAGCTGGAGGACCACCTGTCAGGGATATTATAGAGTAGATTCTTGCTTCAGGTAAAGGTTAGACTATGGAACTGAGATTCTGTCATGATAGTTACAATCTAGAATCCCTTTACCTTACTGACCACCCCTACAAATTAAAACTAAAATGAACAGAAAGTATTATTTTTGTTGAGGTGATTAAAATATTTTTTTGGAGGGGGGACCAAGCATTTGTTAAGTGCCTACTATGTGCTAGGTACACTACGCTAAGCGCTTTATAAACATCTCATTTGAGCCTTTTACCAACCCTGCAAAACAGGTGCCATTATGATCCCCTTTTTACAGCTAAGGAAACTGAGGCAGACAGGAGTTAAGTGACTTGCCCAAGGTCACCCAGGTAGTGTCTTGAGGCTAGATTTGAACTCAGGTCTTCCTGACCCCAGACCAGTGCTCTATCCACAGTGGCCTAGCTACCTCGATACCTTTCTGTGTAACTTATTACATACTTTTATTGTCCTGTGAATCAAACTCCAGCAGACCAATCTGACAACCGGATTTGAAGAACAATTCCTCAGTGCTAAAAAAATGTGCTGACATTTAGAACTGCCACAAATGAGTCGGCATTTGCTTCTGATGCCATTATTAACCAGTAGGCAGACAGAGTGGAGTGTAAATATAGGTGGTAAGTGGGAAAGCTAGAGAGACCAGATCACCAGTAGGACAGCCAGGTTGGGAGTGCAAAGTTACTTGAGGAGAAGGAAGAGGAAGACCAGAGGAGCAGACTTGCCTAGTCCTAGACCCTGGGGGGGGCGCGCCAGCAGCATGGTGACAGCACTGCTATCACAAGCCACCTGGCATTCACATGCTTGGGACACAGGACATAACTGAACACTCAGCCTCGACAGTCAGTTAATGTTTATTAAGCACCTCCTGTGTGCCCCAGGCACTGTGCCAAGTTCTGGGAATACAAAGAAGGGCCAAAGATCTAGACAGCCCTGCCCCCAGGAGCACACAAGGGAATGTGGATGAGGACAAGCAAGCAAACAGTTACAAACATCTACAGGATAAACAGGAGATAATTTCCAGAGGGAAGGCTTCCAGTAAAAGACGGATTTAAAAAAGCTTCCATTAGCTGGAGATGAGGAGACAGTGCATCTCATGCATGAAGGGACAGCCAGAGAAAATAAAATGCCTGGAGTGTCTAGTTTGAGGAAGGTTATGTGACATAAATTTACAGTTTGCACAGTTCTATGATCTTCTCCACCTTTATTCCCCAGCAAGGCCAAGGGTTGGCAGGGCAAAACTGGTGATGTGATCAGGGGCAAGGGACTGGAGAAGAGGGGAGCCAAGCAATATCAGAAGAATGAATGGGGAGGCAGGTTTTTACTGTTTGGCCTTCGGTATCTGAGAAGCACTTTTCAGACATCATTCTTCACCCTGTTTTAAGCAGGTGAAGGTTAAGTCAAAATGATAAGAAGGCCCTCAGGGCCTTCTACTGACTGACTCTGCCTGTCCCACCTTCACGGAAACATGAAACTTGGCCTAAAGACAATAAAGCAGAAAACACAGGGCCACCAAGAGACTGTCATATTACAGCAAACAAGACAGAATGGCCAAAATCACTCCAGGGGAAAGAGGGCCCACGGCATCCAAACCAATCTGCTCCCAACTCTGGCCTTCATAAGTGGGCACAGAGGGGACCAGTGTGTTCCCTTAGGAACCAGAGGTAGAGGACTTTACTTTTGGGTCAGTGGAAGCCAACAGACTCACTCATGAGGCCTCTGAGTAGCATTGTAGTAACATCTCAAGGGAGCCCCAAGTTCCCAGCTGAGAACTTCCTTTCATGGGCACAGATGAAGTGTGGAATGTTCCTGAAGCCTAATGGTATAGGACGGGCCTCAGAGAGCCAAGTTTCCCTTTTCTCCTGTCCATAGCTCCCGAAGCTCCACCTTGCAGCCCAGGTCTCGAAGGGCAGCCTTGGCCACATCGTCACATTCCCGGTGTGTGGCTCGGGCTTCCGTGATGAGTTTCTCTGCCCCCATGTCCAGGATGGGTTGGGAGAAGGCCTGTGTGCGGGCTACAAGGTTGCGGATCAGCAGGCAAGCCTGTTTCTGGAGAAAGAACAAAAACTATTACCAGAGAGCACAGAGACATATATCAGAAACCAAAAGGGGAGAAGGAAGATGGAAAGGAAAAGCCTAGCCCTTTTGTTCTCATTGGCTTCTCAAAGCATCAGACTCACTGTCCCAGCTCTCCAAGACAGGACAGATATTAAGCACTGTGAATTACAAGGTGCCAGGGGAGGTCAGAAGAGGCAAAGACCTATGACTACTGGATAGGGATGGGTGAGGGATCTCAAAAGGTTTCATGGGAGAGGTGGATTTATTCCAGAATTTATTTATTTGTTTGTTTATTTATTTATTCTGGATCCAGGAATTTCCAACAAGTAGAGAAGGGGGTATGGAGGGCATTCTGAGACTGAAGGAACAACATAAGATAGTCAGGACACCACTGGGAAAGTCAGGCCCTGACAGCCCTCTTCTGGATGAAATCCAGTCAGTCAGTGGCCTTCCCAAGACTCCAGAGGAGTCTGGCCAGGGTAGGAACAGCCAAGTTTTAGCTTCTTTCCCTCTGGGCACTAGGCGTCTCTGAAAGCAGGCTCAAAATATGGTAGCTTTCACAGGCATTGAAGGTGATATGCCTTCACCAGCCTGTACTTGGTTCATTTGATTTTTCATCAGAGTCTAAGACTTGACCTCTATCCCTAATTACAGCCCAGTTCATCATTCGGGCATGGAAAGATTAAAAGGCCTGGAGTCCTAAGTCCTAACAGTGATCCCTGAAAACTGGGGGGGAGGTAGGGGCCACCTGTCCTTGGACAAGGGTCTGTAGCCTTTTCAAAGCTATGCTTCCTTTCTCCAAGGCTCTCTTCTCCAGCTCATCTTAGTACTGCTTCCTGAGTAATCTTCTTAATGTACTGCTCTAATCATATCACTCCCTAGTTTTAAAACATAACAAAACAAAAAACAACCAAAAAAACTGCTTTAGGTAAGGACTCCTGGCCTAGCACCCAGGCCCTACAGAATGGGCTGGAATCTACAACCTTATCTCACAACCTCCCTTTCCCCAACTCTTCCAAACCAATTCCAGCCAAAACATATGACTCATTGTTTTGTTTTCCTCTTGCCCTTCCCCACTGTGCACGTTTGCTCATGTCCATAAACAGGCCTTTCACCAAGGCCTGGCTCAGGGGCTTCCTGCCTCCTCCCCGGTTCCCTCTCCTCTCCCCTCACCTAACAGTTTGTCGTAGGTCCTTCTTTAGATGGGTGTGTAGATGTAGATGGGTGTGCCTTTGTCATCATAAGCTCCTTCAGGGCACCTTATGATTTCTTTCATCTTGGCCATGCCAGTACCAAACACAGGACCCCGATGTATGAAACCCTTAGTTTGCTGAGAAGCTGTGGTGAGGCGATCAGAGGGCTGGTTGGCGTAGAGCCATAAAGTCCCTCCTCTGTACATCCTGGTTCTGTAACCTCAGGCAGGTCACTGGACCTCTCATGTAGAAATGCTGATGTGCATTGGTAGTGAAACTTTCATACCAGAAGTTCCAACAAGCGGGGTGGCCAGATGGCTCAGCGAGTAAGAGTACCAGCTCCAGTGTCGGGATGACCTGGGGATCAAATCTGGGCTCAGATACTTAGCACCACACCCAGAAATAACTGGTCGTGTAGTATAGCCTTGAGCAAGTTACTTAACCCCGACTGCTTTTTAAAAAAAAAGTTCCAACAACCAATGAAATTTCAGATGTTAATAGGCTTGAATCAGGCCTAGGCAGACTGCTGTTTCTGTTGATGGGAAGGGGTGAGGGGGAAGGGGTGAGGGAGAAGAGCCTCAAGATGCTGACCCACCCACGTAGGGGTAGCTTCATCAGGTAGAAGTAACAAGCAGGCTTAAGAGTGAGTGCTTCCAGAGGGATCGACTATCCAGATACAGTCTAGGCCAGAGCTTCTTAAACTTTTCCCACTTGCAACCCACAGTTTAAGAAGCACTGGTCTAGGCCACAATGAAGTGGGACACAAGACTCTGGACTATTAGTGTGGATGCCACAGAGCCTAGGGTGGGGCTGGCAGGGCAAAGCTCCATTCCCGAGCAGATTGAGAAACTCAGTCCCTGCCAGAGAGCACTAGGGACACAAGATTATCCCAGCCTTTCTGCTGCCACGCTGCCCAGGTGTTGGCTCTGTCTGTTGGAGGCAGTGTGGGTGCAGAAGTGGGAAAGGTGAGCTTGGAGCAGGGAGACTTCTTTCCCTATATGTGGTGGCGGTATTTTCAGGTCAGGAATATCATCATCCTAAGCAAAAAGGGGCCATCCCTACTCCTACAATCTCATGGGGAAAAGAAAGAGACAGAGGTTGGTCATTGTCCCTCTTCCTACAAAACCAATGAGTAAGCCACTGGAGGCTGCAGGAGCAGGAGATGGCTGCCTACCTGCACGCTGACTTCCTTTGGGTGAGCCTTCATGGCCTGCAGGACGGCCAAGGCCCCCCCACCCTCGACGATCACCTGGCTGTTGGCTGGCTTGCGCAGGGCTAGCATGCACAGGGCTGCACAGCTCTGTTCGCAGATCTGCAAGGATCAGGCACAGGACAAAGGAGTCAGTTTATCATGGAGCTACACAAACCAGACCAATGAACACAAACACACACACACACACACACACACACACACACACATTTTGGAAAATGTAGACTTTTGCTTCCTGCTTTCCCAACATCCCAGTGAGGAAAGGAGTCCCAGGATGATTCTCTCCATCTGACACGAGGGAGGGATTCTGACCTGGGTCTTCAGATTGCCAGCTCTGCACCCTCCCCACTCTACCACAATGGCACTCATGTACTCTAACTGTGTGCCAGTATTCTTACACTTCCCTTTCAACTCCTAGCTCTTGCATCCTGACCCCAAGGGGTTCAGCCTCATGCATCACAGAGACCTCAAGCTTGGAAGAGAAGGTATAGGTGAGGCCCAGGGACACAAGATTATCCCAGGCCAGAGACCAAGATTTCATCATTAATTAAGCCAATCAGTGGGCCATTTACACATAATGTCCCTTCTTTGGGACCATCCAGGTCAAATTTAGGCTACTTAAGAACTGAAGAAAGCCCATGAAGGTGGGACAGAGAGCTTGGCTGTCATGGCTAGTACCTGGGGACTGGAGAGATGCCGGTTCATCGCCATCACGATGAAGTCTGTTCCACCTGCACTGACGATGGCATCCTTTACATCATCATTGCCAGCGATAGCTCGGAGGGCCCCCAGCACCTGCCGTACCAGCTCCTGTGTGTGGCCATCAAAATGAGCACATCAGAGGACAGAGATATGTGCTCACAGTGGCTACCAAAGCACAGTAGTTAAATTCAGCTCCAGGAACTATTTTTATATTCTTCATCTCAGAATTCTAAGCATTTAATCAATCACCAAATCCCATCCTGCTACCCTGACCCTGGTCTTTACAAATAAGAAAACTGAGGCTCAGAATGGCAAAATAACTTAACTTGGCTGAGATTCCGTAGTTAGTAAACAGCAAGAACTGGGACCACAACTCGGGACCTTTTCAAAATATTTCATTACCGCATGGCTACAGGTGCTCTCTCCGTCAGAGCAGACTGCTTCAGTAAAGTCGGACCGCTGAAGCTCCCCTCCCTAAGTGCAGATCTAGATGTGGAAGGGCTTTCAGTGGTTATCTAGAATGATCTCATTGTACAGAGGAAGTAACTGACAGGTCCTGTGACTCCCGCCAAGGTCTGGGCCTTTCTGCTGCCTCTGGGGGCTGATCTGACCCTTTTCTTCCCTGTTAGGACCTCCTGGAGCTGCTTCAGCTGCCGTGGCCTTTGCATCTGTCAGGAAAATCTCTTTGTTGCTTTGTATGCCAGTACCAAAGGATTCCAGTTCTTTCCGATACCTTTTAGAAAACAGATACCTGGGGGGAAGGGAGGAACCTGTGATTTCACTGGTGTAGTGAGGGCACTTCTTCCACCAATGCAGATCAGTAACAAGAAGCTTTCCTGGGGCAGTGAGTTTGCCCAGTGCCACAAGGCAGCATGTGGCAGAGGCAATTTAGAACCTTCATCTTCCTTAATCCAAGACTAACTCCCTCCTGATTCTGCCAGGCTAAGCCCTGAAAACAGAGACTTGGTGACTCCCATTTGACTCCAGGATCACAAAGCACAGTAGCCTTGTGTGGTTGGCAGTGCCATGCAGCAGTTAGCACCGTCTCTCTTTTAGAGGAGCGTGGGTACCCAGAAAGTGAGATGCCTTGTCCAAGGTCCTATAGTTGGACTCCAGGAGAGGTCTGCCGACCAGAGTCCCAGGGCTCTAAGGCCACAGCAACGGCCACGTACATGAAGGGAACTCTTCTAAACTAGGGATGGTTTAGTGAGTTGGCCCCAGTCTGAGGGTCACCTGAAGAGGGTGCAAAGTGGAGTTCACTCCTGCCCCTGGCCCACCCTTCCCTCAGGGGCCAGTAGGACAGGACAGAAAAGGTCTAAACAGCACAACAGGTTCTCTGAAAAGGACTGCTTTGCCACATGCCCAGATGCTAATACCCAATGTCTTGATACCAGCAAGTGGTCCTTGGCTGAATTATTATTTTTATTTTTGCCATCTTGTCATTATGATTGACATGGAAAAAGAGTGAAGAACAGACACCACTGTCCAGATAGTTCAGACCCTCAAACCTAGCTTTGCTTTACATGTCTCAGAATTTGAACTGGACATGCACATGGTTTATTTCCACCTTTCCCATCATTCCCCAGACTATAATGAGGTCATGTCTGTTGCCCCACCTGTAACAAGGGACAGGAGCTGGACCATGACATCATTACAACCCAAAGAGAGGAAACTCCCAGTGCCCAACCTGGTCTTCTCCTTCTCTGCAAAGACATTCTTTGTGTTGCCTGGGTCACTAGTGACCTCTAGGTTACTCAGCCAGATGTGTGTCAGAGATAAGACAGGCTGTGAACCCAGTTCTTTCTAAAGCCATGAAACTGGCTCTCCTGCACTGTGTGATTCTGCCTCTCCTTGTTCAAACTTTGAAGGCCAGATGGACAAAATCTGCAAGGATGCTGAGAGACCCACCCCCCCCCCGCCCCAGGCTACTCACCTGGTGGTCGATGTAGTCAGCCAGAAGGGTCACCAGGATGTTGAGGCCCCCTAGATCGACGATCTCCTGGCAGAATTCATTCCGAACAGCCAGGCGGGACAAAGTACCACACAGCTCCCCGAGAAGAGTCGGGTTGTCTGGGAATGCTGCCAAAGGAACCCCAGTGGAGGGGAAGAGGAAACAAGGGATGAATGCTTCTGTGCTCAGAGAACGAAGACTATTCAAAGCAGTCACTCCCTAAACTGCGGGGATGTGGCCTTGGTTTAGCATTGCAAGGGGCAGGTGCTCTTCAGGAAAAGCTAAAGTTTCTCTTTCCCAGGGTCCCTTCTAATGAAAAGTAGCACAGGGGCTGCAGGATCCACTCAGAACTGCCACTGACCTGCTCAGCCCCACGAATAGATTTCTAATCAATGCCTTTAATTCAAGTATGAAAAAGGATTCCTTCCCCCACTGAGGCTAACCAAGAGTTAGCTCCCATGTACATTTCTCATTATTCCAGCTGAGGCAAAGACATACTACAACATGTGATATGGAACAATCTCTGAAGTCCATTATCCCCAGAGCAAATTCCTCCAGCAAAGTGGGTGACACTGGATGAGCCTCCAGCTTCCTCCCACAATTCCACATTCCCATTCAGAGAGAAGTGAGCCCCTTCTGTTAGATACCCATTGTAGGGAACCACAGAGTGCCACAACGCTCACATAAAGGAAAGGCAGAATGGGCCTTGGGCCCCAGCTCCCTCTGCCTCCTAGGAGATGTCTTCTACAGGACATTCTCATTGCTCTGGCTCTCCAGAAGAGAGCCTGTGGGCTTCAGCACTTCCCCAAACTAAGGGGCTGCCATGATTGGTTTCTACCATGTAGAGGCTGGAACCTGCTGTTCACCAATTTGTTGCTGTTCAGTCGTGTCTGATTTTTCATGACCCCATTTGGGGTTTTCTTGGCAAAGACACTGGAGTGGCTTGCCATTTCCTTCTGCAGCTCATTTTACAGATGAGAAAACTGAGGCAAACAAGCCAAGTGACTTGCCTGGGGTCACACAGCTAGTAAGAGTCTGAGGCCAAATTTGAACTCAGGTCTTCCTGATTCCAGGACCAGCACTCTGTGCACCATAGCGCCACCTAGCTTCCCTTTTACTGATACCAAGAAGCAAACTGTGTTCCTACCTTTGGTTGCTTCTATGAGAATCTTTAAGCCCCTATTCTCTTGCACTATCATCTTGGCGTGGTCATGTGCGTGGCCAAAGGGCACTCGGATGTCATCATCAAACGTCATGATTCTCAGAGTGGAGCAGGCCTCCTTGACCACACTGGCTCTGCATCTGTGCTTCTCGATGGCCCCGGTGAGCAGAGGCAGGATACCTGCTCTCACCAAGTTCTGTCGGTTCTGCTCGTGTTGGAGACAGACGTGCCGAACGCAGCGGAGCCCAGAGCTCATCACTTCAGCCACCTCCAAATGCTCCTTCAGCGTGACTACTAGCAGCTGTAGCCCCTTGGGGTCCAGCAGGTCTGGCTGACCCTCTGTCAAGGCAGCCAGGGCGTTCAGGGCCTTTACCAAGAAGTCCTGGCCTTCTGTCACGGCTTGCTGGCAGGCCGCAAGCACAACAGGGTACGCTCCCTTCTCGGCTGCCAAGTAGCGGCTGGCGACTTGCCCCCTGCACTGCTCACTGAAGCGCACAAGGTGCTCAGCCACCTCTTGGGGGGCTGCAGAGCCAACAGACTTGTGGAGAGCATCCAGGGTCTGTGAAGCACAAGGGGACACAATGTTACTGGCCTTCTGCACTCAGGCCCCGAGATCCACCCAGTCACTGGCATTTAGGCCCCTTTGAAATTACTTTGTACTATTCTTCATAGACACTGTGTTTGCTTTCTTGCATAGATTCATTTCCCAACCCTCCATTAGAATATAAATCCCTTGAGGGCAAGAACTGTTTTGTCTTTGTAACCCTAGCACCTACCCCAATGGCTAGCAAACTGTAGGTGCTTAATAAAGCTTTTCTTAAACCAAAGACTAGAGGGGCCTAGAGTAATTTTCATTCTTCCTTATTTGATTTGTTACTTAACAAGCAAAGGAAATTTTGCCCAAATTCATTCATCCAAGAACAGGCACTTGTACAAGGCAGTGCACTCTCCCAGGGCTGAGACACAGATATCCTTCAGGTATGTCCTAGGGTTAGTCACATACCTTGATACATCCAATATATATTGAGAGGTATACAATGTGCTATTAGACTTGAAGTGACCTTAGCTTCTCACTAAGCAACTTCATAGAAAAATGAGGCCTCTGAGGATCAAGGAACCTCTCTGTTCAAACTGGTTTGGCACTTCCTAATCTTCCCTGAGGCAGAAATGTGAAGAGAATGTCCAAGCTCAGAGAGGCATAAGATGCCCAACTTGGATGCCTACAAAATGTGAGTCTGTTGCCAACTTTTTTCCCCAAAGACATTGCAGCAAATATTAATGTTTACTTCTAACTGCTGATTCAAACAGGAATGAAGAACTCTCCAAAATCTACAAATCTTCTGGCTGGAAACATACTCACGAATGAGCAACAGATGAATGAAGAGAAAGTGGGTTTCTATTCCACAACCCCAGGGAAGGAAACACTGGCCAATCTACATCTCCTATTGCATGCATCATGAGGGTGTGGCAGAAAAAGGAAAGAGGTTAGCCTGCCTCTCCACCCTGGGAATGAGATGAAGCAGCCAGGCAGGGCAGCTCTGCATCCAGCAATATGGGCACACAGATTTCTTCATCTTCCAGGGAAAATTCAAGTCAGTTCCAGGCTTTACTGGACTAGGTGTGTCCAGTCCTAGCTTAGGTACTATGGAAGAGCCAAGAAAAAAGACCACTCAGTGCATCCTTACCCTTTTTTGGGGGGGGCGGGAAGCATAAGGGAGACCTCTCTAGTGCACTTGTACAATCTCATAGTTATCTGTGTTGGGGTCTTCTCATTCTTCTAACAGAGCAGAAGAGGAATTGCCTTAGCTTCACTTTGTATAGTGGCCACAACTCAGTGTTCCACAAGTGGTAAGTGCTTCAAAAATGTTTTCTTGGTTGTCAAATCACTTACGTTTGCAGTATCATGGAAGGTTTTCAGAGGAGGTGGTGTTTAGATTGTGTTTTGAAAACATAGGAGGAAATGCACTGCAGGCATAGGGAACTCTGTGAGCAAAGGCTTGGAGGGAGGAAAGCTGTTTGAGGGATGGCAAGAAACTCAGTTTGGCTGGAGCACAAAGTATGTGAAGAAGTGTGAGCTAAGGCTGGGAAGAGAAGTTGGTTCCAGATTGTGGGAGTCACAGGCTTTAGATGTTCAGTTTCAAGGTCACCTACATTAACTACCTTCCTGGGGGAGGGGAAGGAGAGAGATGGGGGTGGGGGATGAGTTAATAAAAATCTGTTTTCTTTCCCTTCCACCTCCCATTAAGGAAAGAAAGAAAAATAAAAGCCTTCTAATAAATATCTATAGTCAAGCCTTCAAATTCCTGTATCTGCAAAACCTTATGACTTGATCTGTATCCCTGAGGTCATTTTTATGCCTTAAAAAAATACAGGATCTGGGCAGAGCCAAGGTGGCAAAGATAAGGCAGGGACTTACCTGACTTTTCCCCCAAACTCCTCCAAAGACCTTTAAGTAATTCCCTAAAACAAATCCTGGAGTGCCAGAACCCACAAAAGCACAGGGTGAAACAATTTTCCAGCCCAAGGCAACTTAAAAGTTTGGCAGGAAAGGTCTGTCACACTGGCATGAGAGTGGAGCACAGTTCAGTACAGGCCATGCCAGCACAGACCAGGCCTCAGCAAACCAGCTGCAGCAGCTGCTTCCAGAACTCTCACCCCACAGATGGTAAAGGGATCAAATAACTGGTCCCAAGTAGATTGCAGGGGTCTCTGCTGGCAGTTGGGACAGGCCTCTGTTGCTTTGCCCACACTCAGATCCAGGTTGCAGTCCTTGGAGTCCTCACTCCAGGCTGAGGAGGAGCATTATTAGCACATCAGAGCTTGTGGCCACAGTGGACTGGGGACCCTCCTCACAGTTCAAGGACAGAAAAGAATGCTTCTGGTCACTCACAGAACAGAGCACAGGCCAGGAAAGTAGTAAGCACACCTCTCCTTGGATCATACCACCTTGGAAAAACTGAAAACTTACAGGTCCCTAGAAGTGTCTCTGAAAACAGCTGCACAAAATCCCCAAGGCTTGGGACAGTGTGCCTTCCACAATGGAAGCAGAGCCCCACTTTAGCAATGACTTAAAAGTCAAGAAATAGGCTGGGAGAATGAGCAAACAACAGAAAAAGATTCTCACCATAGAAAATTACTATGGTAACAAGGAAGACCAAAATACACACTTGGTAGAAGACAGCAAATTCAAAACTCCCACATACAAAGCCTCCAAGAAAATTATGAATTGGTCTCAGGCCATGGAAGAGCTCAAAATAGATTTTAAAAATCAATTAAGAGAGGTAGAGGAAATATTGGGAAGATAAATGAGAGTTATACAAGAAAATCATGAAAAGTAGCAACAGCTTGGTAAAGGAGGCACAAAAATACTGAAGAAAATCATGCTTTAGGGGCGGCTAGGTGGCACCGTGAATAGAGCACTGGCCCTGGAGTCAGGAGGACCTGGGTTTGGATCTGGCCTCAGACACTTAACACAAAAACAATTAGCCATGTGACCTTGGGCAAGTCACTTAACCCCAATTGCCCTCCAAAAAGCCAAAAAGAAAAAAAATCATGCTTTAAAAAACAGAATACGTCAAATATAAAAGTACAAAAATCCAATGAGAAGAATGCTTTGAAAAGCGAAATTGGCTCAATGGAAAAAGAGGTACAAAATCTCACTGAAGAAAATTATTACTTAAAAGTTAGAACTGAATCCACACCCAGACAAAGAAATGCCAGATAAAAGCATACTATTTGCTCTCTTGTTTTGTTTTTTCTTTCTCATGGTTCCTTGTCTAGGGCCAGTCTCTGACCCAGTCCATACATGGGAAGACTGGTTCAGGATTTCTCCTACGCCAGTTCCTCATGAAGGCTATATTATGTCTTAAGATTGGCTCACCATCTCTTCCTGACTTGCAGGCGCTTAGGACTGGATAACCGAGCTGTGACCCAGACTTAGATGCATGCAAGGGAATAAGGATAATAAAACATATGGAATTACTAAGTCAACAAGGACACAAAAACATACAGATATGCTAAATGTACAAGGACAGTAAATATTTTTGCATGTATTACTAAGATAATTGCTTTGCATTCATTATATAAACCCTGCCCTCTGATCAATAAATCGGAAACTGCTGTGACAGATTCTTGACTGGCTTGCATCCACCATTCCACACTTCTCGGTTCAGCCTGTGCCCATTTTGATGCAGGCATCAGTTCCTCCCATATGTTCTAATTCTTCTATGCAACATGACTAATCTGAAAATATGTTTAATAAAAATGTATATGTAGAGCCTATATTGTGTTGCATGTCATTTTAGGGAGGGGAAGGAGAGGGAAGCAGAAAAAATTTAAAACTTAAGAAAGTGAATGTTGAGAACTAAAAATAAATAAATTTGTGTAAAAAAATTAGAATTTAGCAAGTGAAAGTTAATGACGTTATGAGATACCAAGAAACAAAACCAAAAGAATGAAAAAATAGAAGATAATATAAAATATCTTATTAGAAAAACAACTGACCTGGAAAACAGATCCAGGAGAGGTAATTTAAAAATTGTTGGACTTCTTGGAAGCTGTGATAAAAAAAAAAGAGCCAAAAATCATCTTTCAAGAAATTATCAAGGAAAAACTGCCCTGAACCAGAGGACAAAATAGAAACTTTAAGAATCTACAGATCACCTCCTGAAAGAGATCCCTCAATGAAAATTCCCAGGAATATTGTAGCCAAATTCCAGAGCTTCCAGGTCACAGAGGAAATACTGCAGGCAGCCAGAAACAAACAATTCAGGTATTGTGGAGCCACAATGAGGATAACACAAGATTTAGCAGCTTCTACATTAAAGGATTGGAGGGTTTTGAATATGATATTCTGGAGGGCAAAGGAGCTAGGATTACAACCAAGAATCACCTACCCAGCAAAACTAAGTATAATCCTTCAGGGGAAAATATGAATATTCAATGAAATAGAGGACTTTCAAGCATTCCTGATGAAAAGACCAGAGATGAATAGAAAATATGACTTCCAAATACAAGACTCAAGAGAAGCATAAAAAAGTAAACTGGAAAGGAAAATCATAAGGTTAAACTGTTTACATTCCTGGGAAGATGATACTTGTAACTCATAAGAACCTTCTCATTATTAGAGCTGTTAGAAGGAGTATGTATAGACAGGGGGCACAGGTATGAGTTGAATATGATGGGATGATATCTTTAAAAATAAAATTAAGGGATGAGATAGGAATGCACTGGGAGAAAGGGACATGGAGAATCACTCAAAAGAGACAAGAAAGAGGTATTACAATGAATGGGAACATGGAGGAGGTGGCATAGAATGCTTGAACCTGACTTCCATCGGAATTGGCTCAAGGAGGGAATAGCATACACATTCAACTAGGTATGAAAATCTATCTTACCCTACACTGTAGGGTACAGGAAAGTAGAAGGGGAAGGGGATAAGAGAAGGGGGGATGCTCATAGAAGTGACCACTCAAAGGTGGGTTGGAGGAAGCAATAGTCAGAAACAAAACATTTTTGAGGAGCAACAGGATGAAAGGAGAGAGAACTCAATAAATGGGGGAAAACAGGATGGAGGGAAATAGTTAGCAATCATAATTGTGAAAAAATGTTTAAAGCAAGTTTCTCTGATAAAGACCTAATCTCTCAAATATAGAGAGAAATTAATTGAATCTATAAAAGTAAGTCATTCCCCAATTGAAAAATTATCAAAAATAGGAAGTTAATTTTCAGATGAAGTAATCAAAGCTATCTATAGACATATTAAAAAATGCTCTAAATCACTATTGACTGGAGAAATGTAAGTTAAAATAATACCGAGATAGTATCACACCTATTAAATTGACTAATAGGACAGAAAAGGAGAATAATAAATGTTAGAGAGGATGTGGGAAAATTGAGACACTAATGCACTGTTGGTGAAGTTGTGAACCAATTCAACCATTATGTAGAGCAATTTGGAACTATGCCCAAATATTTATAGCAGCTCTTTTCTGGTGGCAAAGAACTGGAAAATGAAGGGATGCCCATCAACTGGGGAATGGCTGAACAATTTGTAGTAGATGGTTGTGATGGAATGCTATTGTGCTACAAGAAGTGATGAACTAGATGCTCTCAAAAAAAAAAAAAAAGACCTGGATAAGGGCGGCTAGGTGGCCCAGTGAATAGAGAGAGCATCAGCCCTGGAGTCAGGAGGACCTGAGTTCAAATATGGCCTCAGACACTTAACACAAAACTAGCCGTGTGACCTTGGACAAGTCACTTAACCCCAATTGCCCTACATTTCCCCCTCCAAACAAACAAAAAAACCTGGATCAGCTTACATGAACTGATGCAATGTGAAATGAATACAACCAGGAAAACATTGTACTGTACACAGTAACAGCAATATTGTAAGATGATCAGCTGTGAATGACTTAGCTATTCTAAGCAATACAATGATCCAAGACAACTCTGAAGGACTTATGAGAAATGCTATCTATCCCCAGGGAAAGAAGTGATGGAATCTGAATACAGATTGAAGCATACTTTTTTTTACTTTATTTTTCATGGGTTTTTATTTTGGACTATGTTTTCTTTTACAATGTGACTAATATGGAAATTATGTTTTGCACGATTACACATATCAAATTGCTTGCTTTCTCAATCAGGGAGGATAGGGAGGGAGGGAGAGAATTTGGAGCTCAATTTTAAAAATGAATGTTAACTGTTTTCACATGTAACTGACGGAAAATAAAATATTAAATGAAAAAAATGTAATTGTTTAAGCTTAAAAAATAGTACAGAATCAGGGGAATAGCTAAATAAACTGTGCTATATGAATACAACGAAATATTACTACACTAAGAAATGCCAGATAAAAAGAATTCAGAGAAACAGAAGATTTACATGAATTAATAAAGGAAGCAGAACCAGGAAAACAACAGTGTACAGTGGTTACAATGTCAAAGAAAGCTATAATAAAATATAACTGAGTATCATGAAGTGAAAATGACCAAACTTGTTCCCAGAGAAGAGCTGAGAAAATGTATTTCCCTCCCTCCATTACAGAGTTGGGGAGTACAGCTGTGGAATATTGCATATGCTGTCATATATGGTCAATACATTGATTTTGCTGAGCTGGTTTTTTTTTTCTTTTTCAATTTTTGTTACAAGGGAAGGTTTGCTGGACAGAGGAATGGAGGATATATTCAGAAACTAATATGTTGCAAATCTAAAAGGCATTCACAAAACAAAAAATAGAAGGGGCCTGCTTGGTCCTTTGGCTGTGTTCTGACGAGGCCAGCTCCTGTGAATTCTCAGTTCTGGTCCTCTTGGAAAGCATTGTGCACATCACAACCCAAGAATTTAATACCCAAACTACTCAGAATCATCCTGGGCTGGACACCAAGGGAAGTCTATTGATACTTTCATGGGCATCTAAAAGCTAGTGATTACATCATTTCCTACAACCATCCATTGGCTCCTACCTGCAAAATTTCATGTTTTGGCCCTTGGTCACCACAAGCAGATGCTTTGGGTCTCGTTTTTACAATGTTGGTCAGATCAACCCCTACAGAAGAGAGAAGGAGAAACATATAGGAGACAGAAATGAGCTGTATGTGCTTTCAATTCAATCCCAACATTCATTAAATGCTTCCTTATCCAGGCATGGGGAGAGATACCTTAGATAAGGTCTCTGTCTTCATAGAGCTCAGAGTCTAGTCAGGGAAACAGACCATAAAGATAATCACAAAACACATATTAAGTGACAAGTACATCAAAAAGACACAGAAAAAAAATTTAAAAGAAGGGTACAGAGTTTCAAGGGGATGGAGGTCATCACTTACTGATGCAGGAATGGACTATTAGGGAAGGCTTTCTGGAGAACCAGGCATTTAACATGGACTTCAGCAACTGAGTAGAAACTCACCAAAAGATGACAAGAGCGAGGGCATTCCAGGAACAGGTCAGTAGTGAGCCAGGTAAGTATTTACTAAGCATTTACAATGTGCCAGGCACTAGTCAAGTTCTAGAGATACAAAGAAAGGCAAAAAGTTCCTATCCCCAAGGAGCTCACAATCCAATGGGGGAGACAGGAAAATAACCAGGCATATATAAGACATATCCAAGAGAGAGAAGATTAGAAGGGAGGGGAAGGCACTAGCACTGACAGTATCAAAACGTTTCTTGCAGAAGGTAGCCTTTCTGTTTAGTCTTAAAGGAAGCAAAATAAGTTAAGACAGTACAGAGCATTCCAGGTGTGGTGAACAACCAGTTCAAAGACCCTAAGACTGGAGATGAGGGGTTATGTTCTAATAACTACAAATACCTGGAGGTAAAGTATGAGATGCCTGGAATGGTAGGAAGGGGCTAGAATAGGCAGAGTTTTAAATACTAACTTGATCTATGATTCTGGAGGTAACAGAGAGCCACTGGAGTTCCCTGAGCAGCAGAGTAATAGTCAGACCTACCCTTCAGAAAAATCACCTTGCCAGCCACATAGAAGATGAACTGAAGTGGAGAGAGACTTGAAGCAAGCTAAAGCAACAGTCTGATGAGAGGTGACGAGCACCTGCACCAGGGTGGTGGCATCGTGAGTGTGAGAAATGAGAAGGGAGAAACACCAAACACCAAGATTCAGCAATGGATTGGGAATGTGGGGTGAAAGAGGAGGCAAGGAGGATGCCCAAGAGCCTGAGTGACTGGGGAGAGTGGTGGTGCCCTTGATAGTACAGGAAGGTTCTGGGAGAAAGATGATGAGTTGTTTTGGACACGTTGAGCTTGAGCTGCCTATGGAACATCGGTAAAACATGGGACATCTGCAAACACTCTGAGATGTCCAAGAGGCAACTGAAGATTTGTGACTATAGCTCAGGAGAGATACTATCACTGGATATATAGATCTGGGGATCATCTGCATAGAGAGAGGGCCATTGAACCCTTAGGAGCTGATGAGATAATCAAGTGAGACAATAAAGACTGAAAAGAGAGGAGTGGCCAGGAAAAAGCCCTGGGGGACTCCCAAAGGTAGTGGGCATGATATGGATGAAGAACCATTAAAGGAGATGGAGAAGTCAGAAAGACAGGAGACCAAGGAAAGAGGAGTATCATGAAATCCCAGAGAGGACAGTATCCAGAAGAAGGTGATCAAAAATGTCAGAAGCTGCAGCAAGGTCAAGAAGGACCAGGACTGAGAAGAGGCCATTCGGTTATTGGTAACATTGGAGGGAGCAGTTTCAGTTGAGTGATGAGGTAGAAGCCAGATTGCAGAGTTAAACCCTCTGCAAAAAGAGAGTGAAAGGAGAAAGCAGAGACACCAAGTGCAGGAGACTTTTGCAAAGAGTTTAGCAGTGAAGGACAGGAGAAAGCTAGATGAGGTAGAATGGATCCAGGGTACATGTAGAGTGGCTGGCCTTGGTAAGAAGCGCCACCTCTTAAGGTGAGAGGTCTGAATGATGAATGACAAGGAGGGGAGAAATAGGAGCTCTTGGTGAAGTCTCAGTGTTTTCACTGATATGTGAAGCAAGGTCCTTAGCTGACAGGATGGGGGGGAAACGGGAACTATGGGAAGCTTGAGGGAAAAGTTTCGGAACAGCTGCTGCAGAGGGTGGGGATTGTGAGACAATTAGGAAGGGACAAGATGTTTCCTGTGTATCAGTGAGAGCCCCGCTGAGACTGGAGATTAAGATGACACACTTATAGGGGTCTCAGTCAGAAGTTTCCTAATTTCCTCCAGCTCCCATATGGCAGATGCAACTAGGAGAAAAGAAGATGGAGGGTGGATGCTGTTCAGGGAAGGGGCTTGGCAACAGGACAAGTACTTTTTGAGGGTAGAGATGAGTTGATTCATAAAGAGCTCAAGATGGAGAAAAGACAAGGGATTGGAGACCACCATTAGGCCAAAAAACAAGGTTAGAGGCTGTAAGGCACAGGGAAAGATGGAGTAAATGAGGATGATCAGATACAAGAATTCAGAATTTGTGAATGAGGGAATGGCAAGTCTGAATCAAAAGACTCTTCCCACTGTTCCACAATGCCAGGGATCTGATTTGTCCATAAGAAAAATAATGTAACAAGTGATACGAAGGATAGATTGGCGGGGGCGAGAAAATGGATGTAAGAAATCTTACTAATAGGCTACTGCAATAATCTAGGCCAGTGGTGTCACACTTAAAATATATAGGGATCCCAGCATACTGACTTAGAAAAATCAAAAATCACATATAGTACCTATGATGTGCTATATTTTTATTTTATTAAACATTTCCCAGTTACATTTTAAAATGGTTCAGTGGGAGTGAGTTTAATATCTCTGTTCTAGGTAGTTGTTACAAAGAGCTTGTACTAGAGGGTTGGTCACGGGAGTGGGGCAGGAGGGGACAGTGTCTTTCGGGTCCTGGTGTAGCTGGTTTGCCTAATACATGTTTCCAAACTCAGGATGGTCAGATAGAAAGAGAGTTTTCCTTCTCTTCAATCCAAGGTTGTCCTCTTTGGACACAGAGGATCTAATAAGTTAACGTATATAAATTATCTCAAGAATATGAACTATTACGATTCTGTAGTAAAGGCTCCCTCCTGAGCTACAGAAGGTGCCCCAGGACAAGGAACGTTCTTTCTGCCAAAATGAAGGGAAAATCCAAGTGAAGTCAAGCAATGATGACCTGGTAAGAACAGCCCTGGGCTGAGTGACTAAAGCCTTGGGAGAGTGAGGAGCCCACTCCAGGTTTCTTTTTTTATTTTTTGGTCAATTGGCTTTAATATTTTTTATTGTCTCATGTAGTCACTGACTTTTATTTGGTCCAGTCTAACTTTCAAAGTTTATTGCTTGGGTAAGCTTTTGTACCTCTTGTGATAAACTGTTAATTTCGTCTAATTCTTTCTCCCATAGCTTTCATTTCTATTTTTTTTCCTCAAGCACTCTCATTTCATATATAAAAACATTTTAATTTTTTTGTTTTTTAAATTCTTGTTTTATCTCTTTTAGGAATTCTGGTTGGATTGTCCAAGTTATGTTTTATTTTGAGGCCTTGGTTGTAGATTTTTGTTTGTGTCTTCTGAGTTTGTGTCTTGAGCATGCCTGTCACAATACTAGCTTTTTAGGGGGAGATTCTTTTTTTATTTGCTTGTTCTTCCAGCCTAATTCCTGACTTTAGACTTGATGCCCCTATGGGTCATCTGTGGGTCACTCACTTTCCCTTCTAGTGCCCGTTTTCTTGTCCATGAAAACAATGAAGCTGAACAATATGACTTCCAAGGTCCCTTATGGTTATCCCAGTATGTGATTCCATGCCACTGCTCCTTTCCACTAACATTTCCAGACGCTCCTTCCTTTGCCATCATCACTCACAAGATCTAGCTTCACACTTCCCGAAGAAAAGAGAAATGATTCACTATGAGCCTCCCCCTCCCCCTGACAATTCCTCTGTTCTTCCATCCTTTACCCCAGCCTCTGATGAAGAAGTAACCCTTTTCCTCACCAAGGCCAGACCCTCTATATGTATCTTGCCTTTAGCAGAGTCACCTCCAGTCACCTCCTCCTCCATCTTTAATCTCTTTGACTTATAGTTCTCTGTTGTTTACTAATATGTCTAAATCTCTATCCTGAAAAAAAACCTTCACTAGACCCGACCCTCAAGCTACTGCCAGCCCCCTAGAAAAAGTTACATAGATTCACTGACTCCACTTCCTTTCTTTTCATTTTTCAACTCTTTGAATCTGGTTTCTGAAGCCAACACTCAACCAGAACTGCACTGCCAGTAATCTCCTCAAGGCCTTTTCAGTTCTCATCCTTCCCAGTCCCTCTACAACAGGTAAGACTGCTGCCGATGGGACGGCCAGGTAGCACAGTGAGTAAGAGCACCAGCCCCAGAGTCAGGATGACCTGGGATCTAATCCGGGCTCAGACACTTAGCACCACACCCAGCAATAACTGGCCATGTAACCTTGAGCAAGTTACTTAACCCCGATTGCTTTAAAAAAAAAAAAAGACTGCTGCCGATCATTTCATCCTGAATCCTCTTTACTCTCAGAGTTTTTGTGATACTCGAGTTCTTTCTTGGTTTTTCTCCTACCTGTGTGACCACTTCTCACTCTTATTCACTGGTTGATCATCCACATTCCTCACTCTGTCTGTGGGGGTTCCCCAAGTCTGTGTTGCCTTCTTTCCCTCTCCATGTCTTAGTTGATGACTTCATCAACAACCAATAACTTAGATTATTGTCTCTATGCACTGACATCCCAGTTCTCTACATTCATCCCAAGTTTCTCATAAACCCCATATGTGCACGTGCCCATTAGACATTTCTAAACAGAACTCAGCACCCAAGCCGCCTCTTCCACCACAGCTTCCCTATTTTGGTCCAGAGGACCACAGTCCTTTGGGTCACTGAGGTTGGTGGCTTTGAGATCTTTTTCGGCCTCCACAACCTCCCTTCCCTTCTCTGTGCTCCAACAGCCAGTGCCCTAGATGAAGCCCTCAGAAAATGCACCTCCCTGACTGTAGCCAGAATGATTTTCTTAAAGAGCAGACCTGACCATATCACTGCCCTACTCCATAAACTCCCTTATCTCCATATTGCCTCTAAGATTCCCTAGAAATGTATTTGTTGGGCTCGTTTAAAATGCTTCACAAGCTGCCCCTTGTCATCATATAACTCCTTCCTGTAGTCTCTAGTCCAGTCAGGCTGGTTTTTTTGCTCCTCTCCACCCGAGACATCCCATCTTCCATTTCTTGTCTCCAGGCTTTGGTATGGGCTGCTTCTCATATCTGGAATGTACTTCTTCCTCCCCCTGCCAGGTAGAGACCATCATTTCCTTCAAAGCTCAACCAGCAGCTTCAACATGGGGCTTTTTCTATCCTCCTCTCCCTGCTAGTTGTCAGTGCCCTTCTTCTGAAATTACCTCATATCTATTTTATATATTCATTTAGTTTTATGTATTGTCTCTCCTGATGAAATGGAAGGCCCTCTCCTTCACCCCCAGGGAGAGCAGAGACTGCTTTCGTTTTGTCTTTGTGTACCCAGTGCTTGCCCAGCATATAGTAGGTAGTTAACAGATGTTTGCTGACAACTGACAAGTTAGATCCTGTATCTGAACCTCAGCAAAGGATGAGGCCCTGGAGGCTCAGGTTCTTTGTGCTTTTGAAGATAAACTGATACTGAAAGGCCACCCCAGGACCCAGGTCACAGGACGGTCTGCCTCCCACCAGCCACGGTGCTTGCATCCTCATGATGCCAGCTGTACTCACTGTCTCAGGCACCCCTGGGATGGGCCTCCATAACTCAGAGCCATCCACAAGAACCACAGGACAGTACCTTGAGATTCAAACTGCTGAATGGCTTCTTTCACAGCCTCCTCAGGGTCCATGTCAAACTCCGTGATGTTTTCTTGTACCACATCATCAAAGGTCTCCTGGCTGATGCGTTTGGCCATGTTGACTTCAGGCCGACTAATGCAATTTTGGTCCCCAAAGCTAAAAATTCAATACAAACCATTGGGTGAGTGATTAAAGCTATAAGGCAACATGTAAGACTGGAAAAGGTAGGCCTCTTTGGACCATATCAGAGACCTACCAGTTCTCAGTACTATGGATTAAAGTTGCTTGGAGCATAACCCAACTGCAACCATTCACATTATCCAGCATACCCAGTGGGGCTGGGATCTACCTCCATTCTGTGCATAACAAAAAACAATTATCACTTACTACCTGTGTACCTGGCACATAAGTGCTTATGGACTTGACTTTGTGTGACCCAGAGCAAAATCACTTAAATGACAAGATGACCTCTAAGGTCCCTTCCTGTTCTAAAGACAGGATCCTATGATCTTATACACATTCAAGTTTTATATCCATTAACTTCTCTCATCTAAGGATCATCAGCCTATGAGGGAAGGAGGCCTTCCAGATATGATTATTATACTTTGCTGGGAAGGGAAATTAGCAACTCCAGGAGTGGGGAACCTGTGGCCTTCTAGGTCCTTGGGGACAGCCTTTTGCCCAAGTTCAAGTTTTACAGAACAAATCCTTTTACTAAGGAGATTTGTTCTGTGAAGTTTGGATTCAGTCAAAGGGCCTCACTTGGGGCCCTAGAGGGCTGCACAGATTCCCCACCCCTGAACTAGACTTTGTTTTCACTCACAGGGAGAACTCTTCATGAAGAAACAAATCCCTGTACCTGCTCTACAGCCTTACCTGACACAGAGGGCAAGAGGGAAAATATCACTCCTTTGACAGATGAGAAAACTAAGGCATAGAGAAATTATATGACTTGCCTGTGGTCACGCAGCTAGTAAGATATCTGAAGTGGGATCTGTACCCAAGTACAGTATTTGCACACTGTCTATTCTGTTCTATAACTAGGGAAAACTCACTCATTTTTTTTCTCCATCTCAGTCCACTTGATACAATGGGGCTAGCAACAGTTGCCTTGCCTATTTTACAAAGTCGCTGAAAGGATCAAATGAAGTAATTTTTATGCATGATACAAATGTAAGGCAGTGTTATCTCTGCATTTCCCAGTGTCTAGCAGGGGCCTAGGCATACAATAATAAGCATAGCTTAAGTTTATACAGTTCAAATGCTACCACCTTCCCTAAATTCTCCCAGCAGGAAGAGTTCTCCCACTCCAGTTCTCAGAGCATTCTGTGTGACTCTTTCATATTCACAGATCTTAAGAGTTAGTTAACCCTAGAGATCAATTCTAATTGGTATTCTGCTTCTTTGTACATGCCTCTTCTGGAAGTCAGGGAATAAGTCTCCCTTATCTCTGAATCTCCTTCCATAAAGGAGGTGTCCTGTGTACCTTTGAGGCTCTAGATCTCAGATCCTTGACTGTGAGGCTTAAGTCCTTTAAAAGAACGTGTGACTTACTAGCTGTGTGACCTTGGGCAAGTCACTTAACCCCAACTGCCCCGCCTTCCTCCCTCCAAAAAGAAAAAAAAAACGTGCGAATCTATTGGAGAGGTACCTCTTCGAACTTTTACAGACTACATAAATGATAAGAGCATATAAACCATAGGTAGGGAGGGAACAAACATTTATTAAAAGGCCTGCTACGTGCCAGGCACTGTGCTAAGCATTTTACAAACCTCTATTCTCTAGGCCTCAGTTTCCCCGTTTATAAAATGAGGTGGCAGGGGTTCAAATCTTGGCCCTGACTTGCTAGCAGCGTGTCCTTGGACAAGTCACTTAGTGTGTTTTCTCATCTATGAGAATGAGGGGAGAGGAATGAACTAGATTTCTAAAAATCCGTGATGCTACGTGTAACTTAGTGACCTCTCAGGTCTGGAGCTCTTTCTCGAGCTACTCCACCGTCCCCATTTCCTCGACAGATAAACTGAGTCCGGGAAAGTGCTAAGCTGGGTTTCCCTTCCGGGGTCGGCTTATGTGTGGCTCAATTCCGGTCCTGGCCCCAAGCCAGCTTCTCCATACCCTACCCCACCCCACACCTCCGAGGTTACAGGTCCCGCCTCACCAGCTCGCTTCCACGGACAAGGCTACCCACGCGCGGAACGCGGTGGACGAAGTCGACAGACCAGCAGTTGCCTTTGACTCTCGGTGGCCACCGTAGCAGCTGGGCTGGCCCGCGCAGAAGCAGTAACCCTCTCTTTCCCCCAAGGAGGCGGAACTTTGGGGGGGGGGAGAGGCGGCAAAGAAAAAAAAAAGACTAGGGAGTGAACGGGCCTTCAGCTACATAGCTGCCACACCGCACGGCCTCTCACCCCTTGTTTTCAGCGCAGTAGAGGAAAGATTCGTCTTGGTGAGCTTTCATAGAGAATGTATCAGGGACGAACGGCCGGGGGATGCGTGGCGCATGCGCAGCGAGAGAAGGCGGTGCTAGAGTCAGGGAAGGGTTGGGGAGACCGTTATCTAATTTGCATGCTCCCGCCTCGCTTGGGTCACGTGGGTATCCAGGGGAGCGGTTTCCGGCACATGCGCGGTTCGGCGCCCAAAGGACTTGAGGACTGGGGGTAGCCCAGTGTCTGGAGCCACCGAAATCCGCTGGACCCCCGGGGCCTGTGACTGTGCCGCGCGGTGGTGGTTCCTAACCAAGGTCCGGCCCAGCCCAGCGAGCCGGCCGCTCTTTGCATCCTAGTGAGGGCCGGTAAAGGGCCTTGGTGGGAGGAGGAACAGGGCTGGGGGCGGGGGGTTGTTTTTAAGGGGACGGGGGTGGGGGTGGGGGCTCGATGGGAAGAGCCGGGTCCCAGAGCAGAAAGGAGCCAGGCCTGGGCCAGAGAGAAGTCCAGGAAGGCCGAGTCCCTTCCCTTTCCTCCCAGCATCTTGGGGAGATGCGGACCCCTCGCTCCCCTCCCCCTCCTCTGACAGTGGCACCTTGAGCCTGGGGCTTCCTCCCCTTCAGGGTCTCCAGGCATGGGAACCTAGGCCTCCGGGATCTTTCAATCCATTGATTTTGGTTTCAGTCCCCGATAATCCGGTATCATTTGCTTTTGTCCCTCCCTCCTGCGCTTTACCTTAGCCCAGCAGCCTGCACAGAGCCTTGAATAGAAGAGACCCTTAATACATTTAGATTTCAAGGATGCATTTTTCATCAGTGTAAATGCTTCTTCCATTTAGGCAGTCCCCCCATAACATAATAGGCAGTGTTTGATAGCTGTGGAACAGAAAATGCATTCCCCAGTGGCCAGCCTAGTCATGAGCCTCCTTCAGACCTCTTCACCAAGCTTAGTCTTTAGATGACAAGCCATAGCTGACTTGTAGTGGACGCCATTTCAGCTCAGTAGGACATGGGCATAGCATTTGAAAATTCAGGATAACCCTGGAATTGTGATGAGATATTGGGCTACAGGTGGATGCCACCTACCTTACTCTTCAAGCCCTGTGTGCCCGCACCTGAAAAAAAAAAAAAGAGGCTTTTCAAAGATGAGACCAAATAGTTTTGGCTCTGCTTTGTAAGGGTTTCAACAAATATTTTTAAATATCTGTTGTGGCTTAAATGAAATACAGGGATGAAAATGGTAGAGTGGCTGACCTCAAGAAGCTTCCAAAATATTATTAGTAAGGACATGACATCTTTAACAACAAACAGTATAATACAAGGTAAAACATAAAAAAGCCAAAGTTGAAATCTAGATTAGTATTCTAAGGACATTTGAAGGAGAAGATCATGTTTAACTAGAAGAATAAGTAAAGGCTTCATGGGAGAGGTAGTGGGTGGGTAGGCTAAGGTAAGGGAGCAGACTGCAGAAGTGGGAATGTTTGCACAGAGGCGGGAGACTGGGGAAAACTCAACAGGTTTTCCATTTTGTCTTGTCCATTGTGTTTTACAAAGAGGAGTAATAAGAAGTAAGACTGAAAGGTTTTAAATCTCGGTTTTCTCTTGTGTTTAAATGTGTGCTAGAGCAATACCTGATATGAGATAGAAGTGATATTAATAAGCACGAGGCTTCTGAAGCATTCGGTTAAAAGCACCATAGGACCTTTTGTGTTAACATGTCTTTCTTTTAGCTGGGCTGAACAATGGCATCTAGGAGAGTCACGAGGGAAACTTTTGATGCTGTAATACAAGAAAAGGTTAAGAGATATCGAGTGGACCACAGTGATGCTATAGAAGACACTCTCCATCAGTTTAAGTCTCAAGGTAAACTAAAAGAAGCTTTGGGGGATGGAAGGAACCATAAGTTCTCAAATAATAGCACACATATCAATAGTGCTTGTCAGAAGGTTA
The DNA here is from genome assembly GCF_028583685.1 of Petaurus breviceps papuanus. Taxonomy (NCBI): domain Eukaryota; kingdom Metazoa; phylum Chordata; class Mammalia; order Diprotodontia; family Petauridae; genus Petaurus; species Petaurus breviceps. Next base: position 1,499,737 of record NW_027185593.1, on the reverse strand, counting down.
CAAAGTATTTTTCTTCACTCCTTACCTTATGAGGCAATTAGTTCATGTACATTATCCCAGTTTGCAGATGGAGGAAACTGAAGCTCAGTAATTAAGTCACCATGTTATAAAACTAGAAGCAAAACCTAGACTTCAGTTCTTGACCTTCTCCTTCCAGTTTCACCAGTATTTTCTACCACACCATGCTACCTTTCACTTGAAGGGAAAGCAAATTTGTTAGCTTTCAGTTATAAGACATTAACAGTGAAATGCTTAGTCACAAATCGTTAATAATAATATGAAAAATTGCTCCAACTCACTAGTAGTAAGAGAAATCAAGACAACTGAAATTTCACCCCATACCTAGAAAACTGGAAAAGATGATAAAAGATGAGGATCATCAGTGTTGGAGAGGGTTATGAAAAGAGAAGCACACTAATACATTGTTAGTAGAGCTTAACACCCATTACTCAGCAAGCATTTATTAAGTGCCTGTCCTGTGACATTGTGCTAGCTGCTGGGGAGATAAAGGTAAAAATGAAACTGACCCTATCCTCAAGAAATTTACATTCTTTTAAGTGGGAAAGTACATAAATATATGCAAAGTAAATCTTTGTTATCAATAGGCTAGCCACAGCTGGGGAGATGATGAAAGCTTTCGTGTAGCAGTTTTGACTGACTTTTCACTGAGCAATTTTGAAAGAAACATGGGATTCGAGGAGAAAGGTGAGGGTCCATTTCAGACATAGAAAATAGCCAGCCCAAAGCAATGAGGACAGGAGATGGAAGGTTGGACTAGCAAGAAGGCCAACCTGGCGGGACCATAGAGTCCCCGTTACTAGAAGAACGGCTAAGCAAAATATGGTGTGTGAATGAAATGGGAAATTACTGCATCGTTTTAAATAAGGCCATGGAGAAGCACGGGAAAACATATAAACTAGTGAGAGGCTAAGCAAACAGAACCTACTGTATACAGAGTGACTACAGCAGCATAGTGGAAAAAAAACAGTAAAACAAAAACAAAACCCATGAGGTTGACCCAGAAGAAGAGAAGAAAATTCACCTCCCTCCCTTCCTTCTTTGTAGAGGTGGGAGTAGGGAGGAGGAAACTTCTTGTAAAATATTTTGTCTATTGTCAGACTTGGTTGATGTATTGGTTAGTTTGTCAGAATTGTCTCTCCCACCCACCCCTACCTTGCTTTTTTATTCTTAGATACAGGGGGTATCTCTCTGAGTAGTGGAAGGGAAAGAGATATTTGGAAGTAAAGGTGATATAAAAACAAACTAGAAATAAAAATTTACTATTTTAAGCCAGCTCCAAAGTTTCATCCAGCAGATTAGCAAAGATGATGAAAGATAATGTTGGAGAGGCCAGGTAAAACAAGCACCTGAATACACTCTTGATGGAGCTATGAATTGCTCCAACCATTGAAGGAAGCATTTTGGAATTATGCTAAAAAAAAGTGACTAAAACGACCATACCCGTTGACCTACAAGTCAGATTGCTAGGTATGTATTTCAATGGCAAAAACAGAAAGCTACATATACCAAAATACTTATAGCAGCACTTTTTTCATAGCAAAGAACTGGAAAAAGCAGAATCCCACCTATTGGGAATGGCTAAAGAAATTACAATATATGTAGAATTTAAAGAAACATGGGAAGGCTTATATATACTGAGACAGAGTGAAATAAGCAGAACCAGGAAACCATATTTACAATAATTAAAACTATAAATGGAAAGAACAAAAAATAACTAAAACTGAAGGTTCTTTAAGTATAATGACCAAGTCTGGCCCTAAAGAAGAGATGAAAAAATGTACCTCCCTCCTTTCTTTGCAGAGATGGGAACTATGAGTGTGGAACACTGAATGTCAGATTTAGTTGGTATGTTGGTTAGTTTTCTTGAAGCTTTCCCCTTTCCCCTCTTCTCTCTCTCTTTTTGTTTCCTTTTTTACTAGGGGATGAATCCCTGGTAAGGGAATGGGGTGGGAGATATATGGAAATGAAGGTGTAAAAACAAAATATAATAAATGTTAAAACTTTTTTTAAGAAAATAAGTGTTTGGCAACATTTGCATGTTTCTGCTCAGGGTTTATAATAATTGTTTAATTCTATATATCTAGAGACCTATTCAATGATTATACATTGTTCAGCAAATAGAAACAGATGTGAAACAAACATAGACATTCTGTTCCAGTATGGACAATAAAATCCAGGGTGGTTAGGGAACAAATACTATTCCTTGAACCTAACATAGCTTTACTGTTTCCTTTTAAATGGTTCATTTCAGGTCATTCAAGGTCAGTCCCAAGATCAAGAGCAGACAGGTATGAAGACAGTTTTCATGATGATGGAAGATACTCTCATGATCCAGTACATCCTCGTGACACTTGGAGGGAAAACCTGAGGGATGATGTATTTCCTGGACCTTCGTTTAGATCCAACAGTCCTCCCATGAGTGAAGAAAACTACTATCAGGAAGATTTTGTCCGGGATCTGGACTTTTCCCATTCAGACTCTAGGGACAGGGACTTCAGCCGGGTTAGCTCCAGAGACCGGGACTTTGGCCACCGGGACTTTAGTCATTTTGGTTCTCAGGATCCAGAGTTTAGCCATTCAGAGTCTTGGGAGCATGACTTTGGCCACCAAAGTGCCCATGAACCTTCATGGTCTCATGAGAGTGACTTTGGTCCTGAGATTTTGGGTGACTTTCGATCGCCTGGTCTCATGGAGGAAGAATATGTGGACATGGACAGTCAGGAGTATGACTTGGACTTTTCAGGTGAGGGAGATTATGAATTCCAGCAGCCAGTGCCTCGGGGCAGGGGCAGGGTGCGCAGTCGGGGCCGTGGTGGCCGGGGAGCTATTGACCAGGGCATTCTTCAGAGTAAGCGGGTGACCAGAGGTGCACTTAAAACCAAAGTCATTAAAGGGGATGTCAGGAAAATTCCCACCCTAAGAAAAGTGAGCACTAAAAAACTGCCCCCTGTTGTTCCCTATCGAATTATTCCAAAAACTCGAGGCACTAATCGAATAAGAAAAACTATTCTGAGGCCCGATCTGAGTCCTGGGATCACCCAAAGGACCGAAAATGTCCAGCATCCTGTGCGAAAGACTCCTTTGCACCCCAATCAGAAGACTAGTCGGTTACCTAGAGGAGAAGTCAGTTTTGACCTAGTGGACAATTCGGACATTTTTTCAACATTTGGGATAGAGATAATCAAATGGGCTGGATTTCATAAGATAAAGAATGATATGGAATTTTCACAGCTATTTGCAGCTCTCTTTGAGTTAGAAACTGAAACCTGTGCAAAGATGCTGGCCTCCTTCAAATGTTCTCTGAAACCAGAACACAGAGACTTCTGCTTCTTTACCATAAAGTGTTTGAAGCACTCTGCTTTGAAAACCCCCAAGGTTGACAATGAGTTCTTGAACATGCTCTTAGACAAAGGTGCTGTGAAAACCAAGAATTGTTTCTTTGAAATAATAAAACCATTTGACAAGTACATGATGAGGCTCCAAGACCGCCTTCTAAAAAGTGTTACCCCCCTCCTCATGGCTTGCAATGCGTATGAACTAAGTGTTAAAATGAAGGGTTTTAGTAACCCTGCAGAAATGGCAGGGGCCTTGGACACAACCAATTCCCTCTGTCGTAAATCTTTGGCACTTTTGGGCCAAACATTTTCCTTAGCTTCCACATTCCGACAAGAAAAAATCTTAGAAGCTATTGGCCTCCAAGAAGTTGCTCCAGTTCCAGCAGCCTTCCCTAATTTTGAAGATTCAACTTTGTTTGGAAGAGAGTATATAGAGCATCTAAAAGCCTGGCTGGAGAAAAGTGGCCATCCTATCCAAATGAAGAAGGCAGACACTGGGTCCCCAGAAGAGGCAGCAAGTGTTCCTTCTCCAAATTCAAATATGATAGCTGAGGCTCTAAATAGAGGTAAGTGAAGAGGAAAATAAGTTTGCTTATATATTAATCTTTTCATTTTTAAAAAATGTTGATTGTTTCCTATTTAGGAGATACAAAACATTGCTTAGGGTTTTTTTTTTCAGCCTTACGTAAAACAAATAAAGGTTGAATGTGTGATGATTAATGTTAATAATTCCCATTTCTGTAGCACTTTAAGGACTTACAAAGATTCTTCACAGCAACTCTGTGAGGTAGGTTGTACAAGTATTATATCTTTTTATATCCATTTTACAGATGAGGAAATTGAGGCTTGGGGGGAGGGGAGTACCTTGCTTAAGGTTAAACAGCTATCAGGTGGCAGCCTGGGTTTTCTGATCAAAAATCCTGGGCTCTTTGTATCATACTATGCTTCCTCCTTACTGAAAACCTACTGGCCCTTCAGGGATACCATAGTAATACTACTGTGTAACAAAGTAACATCAGGGCTGCCACTGGTAGAGTGCCTGTCTTTATGGCCTTATCAAGACCAGTAAAATTGTCAAATCTCAGTCACACAGTGCTTCCCATTTTTATGTATGTCCAATGATTCCGCTGATGTGGCCCACGAGATTGAGTCTCAGAAAGGATTGGAATGATAGTCTATGCCAACATTCACGTTTTGCAGGTGGGGAAGCCACATCCCTGAGACTCAGTTGAAGTTACCTTGCCCAGGGTCACATAGGTAGTGAGAGGAGTGCTCCTGCCTCCTCAGTTCTCTTGGACTTCCTTTTCTAAACTTGGGGTTGGGTGAACCTTCCACCAGTAATGTTCTCTTCTGGTTCCCAAAGTATTTGTGCATCAGGACCTAAATTCAACTGTGGGCTTCTTCATCGGCTCCCTATTGTTCTAAGATAAAATACAAACTTCTTTATGATTTAAAACCCTTCACACTGTTTGGGCTTTACCTCTCCATGTTTCTTGTTCCCCTTCACTCAGTGTTGTGGACAACTTGATCGTTGTGCTGCATTCTGCCTTATCTCTCCCTCTTCCATGCCTTTGCCCCAAGCTCTCCCTCATTCCTGTAATATACTCCCTCTTCATCTCTGCCTCTTAGAATTTTTTGCCTTCTTGAAGGCTCAGTGCAGCTACTACCTCCTATGAGAAACCTTCCCTGATCTTCTGGTTATCAGTAATCTTGCCCTTCTCAAATAATTTTGTGTTTACATATCCATTTATATGCTATATCCTTTGATAGACTATAAACTCCTTGAGGGCAGGACTGCTTTTCACCTAGAGTCACTTTTTTTTTTTTTTAAAGCAATCGGGGTTAAGTAACTTGCCCAAGGTTACATTTATTTTGTGTGGGTGTTAAGTATCTGAGACTGGAACTGATCCTGGGTCCTCCCGACTCTGGGGCCAGTGCTCTTACTAACTGCCCCACCTAGCCACCCCTAGAGTCACTTTTAATAAATGCTTCTTGAAAGTTAATTGGGGAAATGGTAACATTCTTGATGTGTTCAGAGCTATAGATAATACATAGATAAAGAATTATCACTGCCTTCAAGGTGCTTATCATCAAATATGGAGATTGAATACATAAGCAAATAACTATTAAGAAGTAAAATGCAAGTGGGGAGTATTTTATGGATGTGTATACACCTAACTTTTTTTTTTTTTTGCCTTTTGGAGGGCAGTTGGGGTTAAGTAACTTGCCCAGGGTTACACAGCTAGTTTTTTTTGTGTGGTGTTAAGTGTCTGAGGCCAGAACCAAACTTTCGGGTCCTCTCGACTCTGAGACCGGTGCTCTTACTCACTGCGCCACCTAGCTGCCCCTACACCTAACTTCTTAAGGAGATGGGTGATGGGTGATTTCCCTGGTGTGATGAGGATCCCAGCCCCTCCATGCCTTAGCAGATCATCTCAGAAGTTGTGTGATCAAAAGAATTCAGTCTGCTGACAAACTTAATGTTGATCCCACCTTTACAAACCTCAGCTCATTTGGCCATTGGACAACAGATATACAACCTATGGCCTGGCCTGTACTGGATGCCGTTTGAAAACAGCTGGGTGTAGGTGCTCCTAGGGCAGGTGCTGTACCCTTGGTGTCAGAGGAGAACCTTTGAAGGGGCAGACACAAGGAAATGTAATCTGGTTTAAAACCATGATCAGTGCCTAAGAGGATGACAGAAGACTGAGAGGTCAGGTGAAGAGAGAAGATCCTCTTCAGCTGGGCAGGAGCAGGGAATGTTTCTTGGAGAAAGTGACATTTTCTTGGTTACAGAATGAAAGAGTTAAAACTTTTTAAAATCGAGTGTGCACACTGAAAATTGCCCTACTGAAAATCTTATTGCCCCAAATTCTGAATAGTCAAAAAATGAATATGTTTTTCCTGGAGAACAGATAATGAAACTTCTCTCCCTCTTGAGAGAGAGGAAGGGGGTTAGTTGGGCAGAATGTTGCACACCTTGTCAGAACTGCAGCAGGTAATTGTTTATGTGTGTGTAACAGGTTCTCTTCATTACAACAAAGCTTTCAATTTAAAAGGGAGGAGGGAATATTTCTAGAAATGACTGATTTTATTTTAAGCAAGAGTAAAACGTTAAAAAGAAAAATAATTTCCTTATACTTTAGTTTTGTGGTTCCTTAATAACCATGCTATTTAACTTGCCCTGGACATTCTAAGTTTTGGGATGTCATTCTAGCATTACAATACCAATCTCTGGTCCCAATCCTATTTCAAATGTTGGGCTCTTAAGAAGGAGACTATTAGGGGTTCAGACCAGCTGAGAGGAGTTGCCTGAAAATTCTTGTGAGATAGCATTGGTTTTATGAGACCTAAGCATTCCAGTGCCTCTGTCAAGCCCATTCTGTTTGTTTATTACAGTTCCTCAGCGAGCAGACAGAAAGATTGTTGAGACAATTGAAAAATTTGTGAAGAGTATAATTGAAGGCAACTTGTCCCCAAAAGAAAGAGCAACACTAAAGAAGAACCCTACTTATTGGTAGGTATTTAAGAAATGCTCGAGCACATGAGGACTTTCTCACCCAAACATTAGGACATGAGAATTTCAAGTAGAACTTTCTGAGGTTGGTTAGGACTCTTATATTGGAAAGAGATTCCTCATGGGGAGCAAGGCCTTCAGTAATGGATATACATGCCTTTATTCTGCTCTGGATATTGTAATGAGTAGAGAGGTGGAAGCATTCTTCCAAAATATCATCTAGGAAATTGCCCTCTCCTACTGAGTCAGTTCATTCAATGCCCACATTGTGTACGGTCTTGGGATAGGTGCAGGAGAAGATACAAAAATGAATCGCATGGAACCCTGCCTTCAAGAGATTTACAGTCTAAGAACGGAGAGCAATATAATCTAATAGGAAATTGAATTCAACAAGCAAGTAAGGGAGATAAAAATTGTTATGAAAGTTCATAGGAAGAAGAAGTCATTTCCAGTCGAGGGAATCGGGAAATCTTCATTTGGAAGTAGCTCAGGGTCTGGGTTTGGGGGAGGAGTGGAAGGGGATGTTGTACATTCCAGAGGTTAGAGTAGCTTGTGAGCAAATGCACAGAAGTGAGAAAAGGTGGGATAGATTGGGGAAAACTCCAAGTATTGCAGTTTGGGAGAGTAGTGTGAGAGAAGTGCCAGTTTAAAGATCATCTGGTCCAATTCTGTGATTTTGCAGAAGAAAATGAGGCCCATGGCGAGGTGAAGTGATGTAGTCAAAGCTAGGTAGTGAGTAATGCAGGCGTCAGGCACAAGCCCTGTGGAAAGCTCCATTGGCGCTTTCCTCCCTGTCCTGGGCTACAGCCCTTTCACTGTACTCATGGGCTGGGAAGGAACTTATTGAGGGCTCTCAGTGGCAAAGCAGGGATCTTAGGTCAGAGTTCCTGGTGTGAGATCTAGTGCTTTTCCCACTCCACCACACTGCCTTGGGTTGCCTTTGCTGCCTCCACAGATAAGCAGGGTAGGTGTTGGATGCATTCTGCAGTGGGCATTACTGTTGATGCTTCAGAAACGCAGTATTATACACGTGTATAACCTATATCAAATTGCTTGCCTTCTCAATGAGGGGCAAGGGAGGGAAGAAGGGAGAGAATTAAGAACTTGAAAGTTTTAAAAACAAATGTTAAAAAATGTTTTCACATGTAACTGAGGAAAAATAAAATACTAAACAAAAATGCAGTATTGTGAGTAAACTAGACTCCATCTTAATGTCAGCACAGTTTTCATTGGATTAGTTTATGAAAGGAGGGCAAGATGTTCTGAGAATTTTAAAAAATCATTGTCTGAGGCTGGTCTTACTGTGTAAAGTGTGTCAGTTAGTCAGACCATGAAATAATGCAGATTCCATAAGGAGGCGATAAAAGTATGTGCCACTTTCTGTGGGATTTTGTACTCTGCCTGGTGCATAACTTGCTACTCCACACTGGTGTTTAAGCCTGTCAGTGTTTCTTGAATAGAAATCAATTAGAAGAGTAATGTCTAATAAAAACATTTCCTCAGATAGAGGAAACAAAACAAAACAAAAGTCAGTAGCAAAATTCTGGTGTAATATTTATAGGAGACTCTGGATCCAAGATTAATTTTTTTTTAATTAAAGAGTCTGCCTTTGGCAAGAGACTTACAGGCAATTTGATAACTGCCCTCAAATAACTGAAGACTTATTACATTGAAGAGGGTTCGGCTTATTGTGCTTGTCCTTAGAAGGTCCGACTGAGACCAGGAAAAGTTGCAGGGAATATTTCAGATCCACATCAAGAGAAGTTTTCTAACAATTAGAGCTTTTCACAACCGATCTAGGTTTCCCCTAAATTCTCCATCATTGGAGGTCTTCACTAGTTGGAGATGTTGTGAAGTAAGTTAATTTTTTTACATGAGTTAGTTTAAATGACTTCTAGTGGTCCATTTCCAATCCTGAAGATTCTATGCAATCTTGTCGTTGACAGGCTGATTTGTTATAATTTCTGATTGAGCATGATCTTAATAAACCCTTATTCAGTACCCATAAGTACCAACCACATGCAAAATATTGTCATATACTGAGAAAGTTACAAAAACAAGACATGGCCCCTACTCTTAAGGAGTTTAAAAATGTTTGTTGAAAGAAAGACTTGTAAGAGGTATACAGCAAGGCACAGATATTTGGAATTATAATAACATAACTGTTCTGGGCAGCTGGAACACTAGATTGTCCTGAAATGTGTCGTTTTCTTTAAGGCAAACTTGACACGCAGATCTGAACAAAGTTTATATGTAACAACATAAATTCTGGCAGAGGAAAAGATTACATTTTTTAAAATAAAGTTGTATTTTTAAAAAATTAAGCAAAATCTTTCCCTTCCACCTCCCCACTGGGGGAAAAAAAAGAAAAACTAAGCTCTTGTAATAAATATGTAAAATTTTTAAAAATAAAAGGGGACAATTAATTTAAAATTTACAAAATATTTTACAAATATAGAATAGAGAGGGTCTAAATAGGTTGTTGATGAACAATATAGTATTGACCTAAATAAGTATTTTAATGTATTTCCTTCCTCTCTAGGTTCTTATCTGATGAGGATAGTCTGGAGTATAAATATTATAAGCTGAAGTTGGCAGAAATGCAGAGGATAAAGGAGATTAAAAAAGATGAGGAACAGCAGCCAACTTCAGAGGAATGTGCCGTGAGAGCAATGCTGTACGCAAGGAAGGTCCAGAGCCTGAAGAAGAGATTGGTTCCCCGGAAAAGGCTGGGACTCTTCTCCTCTTGGGGGATCAGTGGCTGGAAGATGAGAAAAGCAACCGTGGGGACACAGACCGTTCTTTCAGCAGGGACCATGCTGAAGCACCAGGTCAGACATGCCCATGGGGGGTTCCAGGCAAAGCCTTCTGTGCCTGATGTAAACCACCCTGAGAAAAACTTGCTCTCAGAGGAACCTGGACCTCTTCCCTGTGACCCCAGCCCAGGACCTTTGACCTGCCTTCCAGGAGCAGCTAAGACTGAGGCCTCTCCTGCCTTGCCTGAGTCACCCCAGACTCCCCCATCTACTCAGTTTGCCAGTGGTAGGTAAAGAGTTTATATTGAATATCCAGAGCCAGTGGAACCTAAAGAAAGACAACAGCAAGACTGCTAATAAAATAATTGTGAGGGAGAGTTAAGCACCTGTATCAAAGAGGGATTAATTAGCCTTTTTCTGCTTGGCCCCAGGAGGTAAACCTAGGCCTAGGGGGAGGAGTTTTCCAAGGAGGCAGACTGCAGCTCAGTTTAATGAGTAATTTCCTAACAGAGCTATTCAGCAATAGAATGGGGCAGCCATGTGTGGTAGAAATATTATTACTATTACTACTACTACTACTACATTTTCTGTAGCCCTTTCAAGTTTATAGAGTACTGTGCTCACAACCCTATGAAGTAGGTAATACAAGTATCATTATCCATCCCCACTTTACAGATGAGGAAATTGGGAATTAGAGAAGTAAAGTAAGCTAGCAAGTCAAACAGCTAGCAAGTGTTGGAGGCAGGATGAGGTCTCCTGACTTCAAGTTCAGTGCTTTTTCCACCCCTCCGAGTCAAGTCAAAACATTTTTCAGCACGTACTGTGTTACTGTTGTGGTGCTGAGCCCTGGGGACACAAGGAAAGGCAAAGTCCTGCTTTCAAGGGACTCAGCGAGTTCCCTGTTGCTGGATGTATGGGGCAGATGTCAGGTTACCACTTAAGAGATATTATGATTTAAAACTGTCAAGGACTTAAAGGACCAGTCAAGGATGCCATGAAGAAGATTCATGGAGACATTAGACTATATCAGGAGTCAGCCTTGTAAAAATATTTTTAGAATACTGGTTTATTCAGTTCTAAAAAAAAATTTATTTATAAAATTTGTTTATTCATTTTCTATAGAAGCCCCTTGTTAGGATGCATAGATACCCTGAGCACTAGGGCAAGGTCCCTGAGCAGGCCCTCCAGCCTTTTATCAGTATCTGGTACAATGAATTTGCCAGATTGATTGTCACCTTGAATGGCAGGAAGCCCAAAGGGAATGAAGTATGGGATAGATGGAAAGAGTAAAAGAAAAAAAAGCAGAGCTCTCATAAGCCCTGAGTTAAGGTTGTGAGATGGAGAGGATGATCGGATGAGGGCTCTTTCAATTGGGGACCACCCAAAGGGATGGCATTTTCTGATGCTGGAAAATAGACCAACATTTCCCTGAGGCTATAAGTGTAGACTGATAGGATCATAGATTTAGAAAGGACCTCACTGGTCATCAAGCCTGACCCCCTGTGGAGACAGGTCCAAGAAGCCTACGTGATTTACCCAGGGTTGTACCAGTGCTGATACAAACCCAGGTTCTCTGACTCCAAAGCTATAACGTTTCCACTGTGCCTCCTGCCACAAACTCCTCGTGTTCTCTTCCCCTCTTCCCTTCATTTCTATACATATGGAAACCACCTCATTCCCAATAGAATTTAAACTCTTGGAGCTCCCAAACGTTATCCTTTTTGTGCCCAGTCTCTTAACACTGGGTCTTAAAAAAAGAATAATGTAAATTATACTTAGTAGATGTTGATTGTTTTGGCTAAAAATGTTAATTATGTATTCAAAGAGTTATTGGCCTTTGAATTCCTTAATTGGGTTGATTACCTCTAAGGTCTTTTCCAGTTCTGATATTACAAGGACTTCTCTTGACATTCTTAGGAGTCTTTGAATTCGGAACATATATATAATAACTGTTTTGCATTTTGCAGTTGATGCCAAGACAATGGATACTGCTGAGAAACTAGCTAAATTTGTTGCTCAGGTGGGACCAGAAATTGAACAATTTAGTATAGAAAACAGCGCAGACAACCCTGATCTGTGGTAAGTACTGCTGTATCTTCTTGAGTCTAGCATCATAAAATACATTGAAACCTTCCTAAAATTCCATCCTTGAGATTCATCTTCTAAGTGAGCTACCTTGCCGAAAGTTATCCTATAGTTCAGGTCACTTTGTATGAATGATCCCTGGAATTGACTTACTTCAGTTTCCTTCTATACTGAATAGAATTTAAAGCAATCTTTCAGAGGCAATGTGATATGGTGGAAATAGTATTAGGCTTGGAATTCACCAAACCTGGGCTTGCCTTATAAGCTCTATCACAACTCTGACACTCTTGGCCTCGACATCCTCATCTGTAAACTTAGGAGATGGTTTTAATGCCTTCCTCTTTTGAGGAAATGTGGTCTGCTACTGTTGTTGTCATTCCAGGTTCTGAACCCCTTTGGTGCCTCTTGACATCTAGAGTATGTAAAGAGTACGTAAGCACTGATTCTGTGTAGCGTTGTTATGTGTGGCAGCTGAGTGTCAATTGTGCATGGTTGGGACGGAACAATGGTCACTGGCATCTCTTTCATATGATTTTGTGCATGGAAAGCCATGCAGATAACATTACTGTTATGATGTCAGTGGGCAAGCATTCCTCAGGCCCTTCTAGGATCCCAGAATGTTAATGCTGAAAGAGTTCATCTAAGAGGTCATCTAGTCCACCTCCCTTCATCTTACAGATGCAGAAACTGAGGCTCAGAGGTGAATTGACTTGCCAAAGGTCACACAACCAAGTGGCAGAGCCAGGACCTGAATCCAGATCATCTCAGTTCGTTCATTTCATTCCCAGTCCAGTGCTTTTCCCATTACACTGGGTTTGCCTTAGTCACAGTACTTTATTATACCAGTCCTGCTTATTGCTCTTCAGTGACAGTGCACTGGGGGGGAGGAGGAGGAGGATGACAGCGATGGTAACTTACATTTGTAGAGGGCATTAAGGTTTACATGCACAGATATTTCTATTGACCATATTTTCTGTGTAATTGATAAATTATTTCATTGCCTTTATTATGCAAAACTGAGAGGAATTGGAAATAGCTTTGTAGCTTACACAGCACTTTCTTCACAAGAACTCTGTTAATTAAGTAGCATTTTGTTTTGCTGAAGAAGAGACGTAGGTCCCTAGCATCGGTGCCTTTTCCACAGCTCTCCACTTGGTCAGTGTTGGAGCCAAGTCTTGAAGCCAAGGATTCTGATTCCAGCTCCAGCACCTTGCTCCCGTATCAACCTGCCTCTGCTTGTAAAAGAAGCACGGGTTGTGGAATTGAGGTAGCAAGAGACCCGAGTACTGACCAGATCATTTAGCTTTCTGGCCCTGTGGTTTCCTTATTTATGAAAAGGGCTTAGTGATAGCTGCCTAACTCACCTGGCAGTATGTTTGTGAGGATCACATAAACTAGATCTGGAAGGAAGGCTAGAAAATATCACCCTGAAGCTTACCTGGAAGTAACTTATTCCAGAGACTTAACTATCAGACTTCAAGAAAAGGTGTAACAGCAACAACAAAAGGTTTCTGGGAAGCCGAAATGTCCTCAGGTCAGTGTCCTAAAACTCATTCGTGTGAAGCTGCTTGATCCTTGTTTCAGGGCCTGCTAACTGGCATTTTAGACAACAGTTGTGACAAGCCTGGTTACCTAATTCCCCAACCTGTGTCTTCCCTCTCTTTGGCAAAACTCAGTTTTCTCCTATAAAATGAAGGTGTTGGCCTAAATGATCCATGAGGTCCCTTCTAGCTCTCTCATTCTGTGATTCTGTGTGAAACTATACATTCCTATTCTCTGGGAGCTCAGTTTCTAAAAAAGAAAGGACCATGATAGAAATACAGATAATGTAGATGATTGGAAAAAGCATCTATCAAATAACTGATAGTACTTGTCTAGTTTTTGTCTTAGGATGAACAATTACAAAGATAAGTGGAAAATGAAGGATTTTTCTTTCTTCTTTTTCTTTTTTTTTTCTTCAGAATATTGGCACTCTGTTCCCAGTGGGATAAAGTTAGACTTCTTGGGCTTGGTTTATTTATCAGTATTATTGACTCTCCTCAAAAATACAGAATGATAAAGCTGAAATGGACCTTAGAGGTCATCCTAATTCAACCCCCTCCTTTAACAAATGGAAAAACTAAAGGTTAAGTGACTTACCCAAGGTCTCATAACCATTGTGTGGCAAGAGCTGGCTGGGTCTTACCAAGTCCAGTGTTCTATTCCTACTCCACACTTTCCTTTATTGACTAGATCCATCTCATCATTCAGTCTGCCCTGACAGCCTCTAATCTTTCCCGGACATATTTCAGCACACATGCCACCAAAGGAATGCCATGCCTTTGTTTCCCAATAAGTTATTTTGAAAGCCCTCCTTTAACTTAACTGATGGAATTTCAATTTCATCCTCAACCCAGGTTTCTACATGACCAAAATAGTCCTGCCTTCAAGTTTTATAGAATGAAAGTGTATGAACTGTGCCCTTCCATTAATTTCACAAAAACCCCACTAAACCTCAAAGCAGGAGAGGGTATGAAATCTGGAAAGGCTTCAGATCATGGAGAAGAAGAGGAGGAGCAGGAGGAAGAAGAGCTCGAGGGAGATCGTTCTCAACAAGGGGCTGAACTAGAGTTAGAATTGGGACCTGAGGAAGAAGAAGAAGGTACAGAAGATGACACCTCAGCTCAAGAAATGGCCTCTAGAATTGGAGAAGAAACTGGTAGAGCATCTCAGTCAGAGGGGGTCCCCTCTGAGGAGACACAGACCATGGGAGCGGAGGGCGATGGTGCCACTTTAGCAACTCTGTCACAGTCCTCTGCTTCAAGTGCCTGTTTCCCTCGAAAGAGAATCAGCAGCAAATCACTAAAAGTTGGCATGATCCCGGCTCCCAAGAGGGTGTGTCTTATAGAGGAACCTAAAGGTACCTGACGTGTCTTTGCATTTGTCTCTGCAGCAAGGTGTTCCCATTTAGTCCATGAGAATGATGTTGTTAACTCCAGGACTGTATGTTCCTAATGATAAAGTGACACAGTACACTTGTACCTTGCTTTATTACTGAAAAGTTGTTTGTGAAATTAAAGTTGTTTGTGAAATTAAATTCTTGTAAATTGAACCATATTTTAAATACGTTAGGAAAACACCCCATTTAAAGGTACTTCATAGATTAATTATATAAAACAAAAACCTTTGAATTACATGAATAATCACTTTATATTTTTTCTTCAATAAATTCAGATGTTTGCACGTTGAGTTTGTAGGGATTACCAACAGTTGTTCTCTGGTTTAGGGTACATTGTGCTGAACCCAACTGAAATTATTTTTTAGTTACTAATCTGTGTGTGGATGCTAAGATGTCTTAATGGCACTGTGGCCAAACCACTGGTAGTAAAAATTTCAAACTTTAAACTCTGTTATTTGGCATTCTCTTAATTTGACACTTTGGCACATATATAATACAGCAGTCATTAACTGAACAAAGATTTAAGTGCCTGCTGTTTATAAAGCTAGGTTCTAAGAGAACTACAAAGTTGGAAAAAAGCATGATCCCTGCTCTCATGGAACTCACTACCTGGTAGCAAGGGAAGACGTGAACACAGATAAGTGTGAAATACTATAAATAGTACAAGATAAATTACCTCAGAGGTGCTGAGAAAGGCCTACAAGATGGGGGAGCATCATGACTGGAGCACTGCAAGGCCCTACAGTGCCGTGATATCAGGAAGATTAAAAATTATGCGGGGCCCGTTTTGTGCAAGGTTTGTTTATTGTCCTGTGTATTCTAATAGCTTAAAACTTAAGTGATGCATAGATAGCATGTATGTAGGTACCACATTTGAGGAAGGACATCGACAAGTTGGGATGTATCCAGAGGAGAGCAACCAGGACAGGGTGGGGACTTGGAAGCATGCCATTTGAGAATTAGTGGAAGGAATCAGGGATATTTAGCCTAGAATGGTCATGGTCTGGAGGATCTGGAGATCAGGAGAGAATTCATTGTCGAATACTCAAGGGCTTTGTCATTTAAAGGGTCCCAAGATGGATGGAAGTTACAGGAAGGCAAATTTCAGTTCAGTACAAGGAAGAGCATCTGAACAATTGGAGCTTTCTAAAAGTGAACTGGGCTGTCTCCGGAGGGAGAGTTTCCCCATCCTTGGAGGCCTTAAAGCAGATCCTGCATGATCATCTTTAAGGAATGTAGTAAAAGGAATCTGGCTCTAGGTAGGGGTTGGACTCATTGACCTCTGGGGTCCCTTGAGCCTTGGGGGTTCTAAATAGTAGCTTTGAAGTATCTGACCAGGATAGAGAGCTGAAAGCTTGTGTTTTATCTTGGAGAAGCTGTTTTAGATCCCACTATTTAGTGTGAAATGTAGTATCTAGATAGAACCAAGCAAATTTAGTTACCAGTATCTTTGTATTTTGATGTCACAACCTTCCAGAGCTAGGGTGTAGTTCACATGGCCCCAGGGATCAGAAACTCCCTTTATTACATACCTAGTGTCCAATGTGAAGCCAAGCATTAGGTGCCAGGTAATTAGGACCTGACCTCCACCCTCAGGAAGCTTGTGCTTTTTTTATACTGTATAGAATTTGCAGTTATCTTAAACAGTTTTCTCTATAAGTAACATGGAGAAAAGATGATTACTCCCTGATTTATTTATTTTATTTTTTGGTCTTATAGTTCATGAACCTGTGCGAATTGCTTATGACAGGCCCCGGGGACGCCCTGTGTCCAAGAAGAAGGTGAGGTTCCGCCAACATGAAACCTTCAACAATGATGCATCCATTTACAGTTTGGAAAATTCACATTTCAGTCAGTTGTTAATTGAACAGGTTTTTTTTTTTCTGTCCTGTTTAAGAAAGAGCTATTTTTAAGAACGGTATTTTTTTTTTTTTTAAGACTTCACTGAAGTGCTCCTTGGATGCTCATTGTGGGGTGGTGATGACTCGGGAAATGTGCACACAGCACAAGTTCTTCCACTTCTGTCAGGCTGGAAAGGTTTGGTCTATGGGTACAGCCTAATTATGCCTGGAGAACCTCATCGCAAAAAGTTGGCTTGCCAGGGAACTTTTTGGCTCCAAAAACTCATGAGTCAGTCTAAGGGCTGCGGTTTGCTTTGTTGCTAGGAGTACTCAAAACTGATGAAATCGCAGATCTTTTTTGAAGTACTGTGGCATTGTGTATTGAGATGTAAGTGGTGTGGGGCAGTGTTTAGAGAACTGGCCTTGGGATTGGGAAGACCTGGATACAAATTTTGTTTGTCTCTGGGCAAGTCACTTAACCTCCCGATTTCCCTGAACAAGTCTCTCAGATTATAAATTGAAGAATAGTTATGAATCTACATTGGTAGAAGGAGACTGCTCGGTGGAGTTCTCTATATCTTTAAAATTCAGGTCTAGCCTCCCTTCCCTCACCCCTCCCCGCAAAATCACATGATATGTATGTAAGAAATTGGAGTGTTAGACATGTACTTGTGATTCTCCATAATGAGACAGCACTCAAAACACTTAGCATCTTCATGGGGAAAAGAAAAGAAAACTGCTGTGCCTAAAGCCCAGACGCTGCTAAGCACAATTAGTTTCTAAAGCATATGTATACTTGTTCAACAGTTAAAAGATCTGTGTCTTCATCAGTATGTGTCCT
Source organism: Petaurus breviceps papuanus (assembly GCF_028583685.1). NCBI lineage: Eukaryota > Metazoa > Chordata > Mammalia > Diprotodontia > Petauridae > Petaurus > Petaurus breviceps. The sequence goes on along the minus strand of NW_027185593.1, from coordinate 1,482,403 downwards.
CTCCTCTCATCCCCACTGCTGCAGATCACAGTCCTTCTATAATTTAAACTTCTTCAGAGAGTTGTCATGACCAAAACATTTTTTAACACCCTATGCCCAAACCGTTGATGAACCACACTTAGCTTGGCTGGTCCTCAGACAATATATAAATAATCACTGGGCCATAACCTGAGCCCCCTCAATTTAGTGGATCTGTGTATATAACCTTTGAGAACCCAGGGTCATCTCCATGTCATGATAGGCTTCACTGGAGTTACAAAAGGACATTGCAGCTACACAGTGCAGTAGTATTCCATAGTAATTGAAACCAAAACCTGAAAACTTCATCCCTGTATGGCTAGAATGCTGCAGCTGGCGTGTAGTCAGGACTAACTGCCATATCCTTGCAATCAGTGGCACTATCCAAAGGCTCAGAGCTCTCATGTTTGTCTGTAGAAGTTCATAATACTCCAGGTGGTTTGTTTTTTAAATGAACTACTGTCTACCTATGGCTGTAATATCCCATAGTTGTACAGTTCATTTTCTGAACCCAAATGACAGACTTCATATTTTTCTCTAGTAAATTTCATCTTGTTTAATTCAGGCCATCCTTCCAAAATCTCACAGTATTTTTGGTTTCTAATTACAGGACCCAAGTATGTGGTGTAGTGAAAAGAGTGCTGGATTTGGAGTCCTGGGGACCTGGGTTCAAATCCCACCTCAGACACTTATTAGCTGAGAGATCCTGGGCAAATCACATAACCTTTCTGAGCACCTACATCACAAGGTTATTGGAAGGATCAAATAAGCACCATATAAAAATGTTAACTTTTATTATTATTGCCACCGCATCTTTTTCACCAAGGTTAGGATAGAAATGTTCCTGGACAAGTTGCTATCCTATTCTTTTATATTTGGTGTTATGCAGATAGAATAACTTCCTTGGCATCTAAGCTCATTCTCTGTGGGCTCACTGGAAGCATCCTTGGTATGATTATAGTAGCAGACAGGACAACAGGGATCCTGGTCGTAGCATCTTTTGATTATTCTTGTCCTGATTTTCAAAATGAGAAAAACATTTGTCCTTCTCTAGCCCCGAGTTACCTCTCATTCTTTGTTTTTGAACTCTTAGTAATAGTGGTTCAGCCCATCTACTAATTCCTCCAGTAGCTGAGGAGATAAGTTGGACTTAAACTTTCAGGGGCAGCTTAATTTTCTCTTCCTGTTTCCTTGGTTTTTTCAGTCAGCTTTTTGTTAGCCACTTTTGTTCTGTCCTTTCCAGTGAAATTATAGAAAACAGAAGCAAAATAAGAAGGGACCTACTCAGGTATTCTTCATCCCCAGTAATTGTCCCATCAAAGTGGAATAGCTGTGCTGTCCATTTGTTTATCCTTCTCTTCCCCAATACAACTTTTAAAAAACCACCTGGTTGTCCTTATCTCTCCTTGGATCATTCTGATAGAATGGAGGCCAACCCCTTTCTTTTACCAATGAGGTAATTGAAGCACAGAGAGGTTTGCTGACTTGTCCAGGTCACCCAGCAAATAAGTGTCTGAGGTGCTGAGGCAGGAGGTGAGCTCAGGCCTCTGCACCCTCAGGCTCATTCACCGTGCTGTCTCTTGTGTTGCCCAGCTGCAGGTTGTGAGTGCTTCTGACAAAATCCTTAGTGCACCAGGCATTTTTGTCTTCATCTTTTCAGTCTTCTTGCCTCCAGGTTTCCCATATGTTGTTTTCAAATTATAAAACTGAATTTTGTAATTCTTCTTTTGAAAATTCTTTATTTCTTTTGACTGTGAAATTCATAGGTAATGGAATAGCTTCTTTCTCTGTCACACTTGCAAACTTATAAAGCACTTTTCTCACAGGATCTCTGTGAGAGATAGGTAGTACTCGTATTATTTTCACTTTACAGATGAAGAAACTAGTTTAGAGAGAAGACTTACCCAAGGTCATACAATTAGTAAGTAGTTGAGTCTGGGTTTGATCTGAGGCCTCCTGACTCTTTAAGCCCACACTTAAGTCTACCACCACACGATGTCCTGATAATCCTATACCATTGTCTCCCTCAGTACCTAGCACCATGCTCTCTGCTTGTAGGGAGCCCTTAATGAAGGCTTTTTGAATAAATGAAGCATATTGTAATTCAGAAAGATTTAACTTTTTTCTTTCTCTCTTCAGAAACACAAAGACTTGGAATTTGCTCAGCAGAAACTGACTGACAGAAATGTGGGTTTTCAAATGCTTCAGAAGATGGGCTGGAAGGAGGGATATGGCCTGGGCTCTCGTGGGAAAGGAATTAAGGAGCCTGTAAAAGTGTATGTAATGGTAACCGACTTCAGAAATGCAAGAACAATAAATAATAGGGACAGGTACACTGCTGCCCAAAGGGAGCAGGAGGAGGACCTTTAAAAGTCGGCCTTAGGAGGCTCACTGATTTCAGAGAGCCGGTGTGGTTTGGTAGGAAGAGCCCAGGGCTGGGACTGTGGAACGACAGGGAATAACTCCCAATTCATGGCCTAATCTCTGTGTATTACCTTGGGCAAGTCACTTTACGTCCAAAGCTTCTGTTTCCTCATCTGTAAATTGAGGAAAATACTTCTTCCACTGACACCAGAGAGCAATGATGAGGGTCAAATGAGATAAAGGTATTTGAAGGCCTTCATCATTGTAAGAGTACAGAAATGTGTTACTGTTCATGATGCCTAGCAGGTCACATCGTCCTCATGAAAGTTTGAAAGTCTTAGGAGAAAAGAAATGGGAAGCAATACCCAGGAGCAGCAGAGCCAACTTTCTATTTACCGTCAGGCGAGACTCCAGGTTCCTCTTCTTAATGATAGTATTTTCTGACTTTTTTTTATATCGTGGTTCTTGCTCTCTTTAAAGTGGGCATAGTCTTCTTGGTACTTCTCTCTGAGTCAGAGATGTTTTAAGCCCAACCTCAAATAAAAGAAAGGGATAATGGGGGGGGGGGGTGTTTGTTTTTGTTTTTCCTGGCTCTGGGAACCTACAGAAAGCAAAGGAATTAAGGTACATTGAAAAGAGGATTTGGAGCCAGCACTACTTTGCTACTCTGTATGACCTTGGAAAAGTCACTGGGGCTCAGTTTTCTCATCTTTAAATGAGGGAGTTTGACCTTTAAAATAAGTATTTCTATCTCTTTAATATCTGAATTAAGAATCTTACGTTTCAGGATCTTGTCTTATTCTTTTAAATAAAAGCCAAATTAAGGTCACAAGCTCTTTATAAATGTACATTTTGGAAGTTTAGCCAGTGATGTGGACTGTACAGTCCATTTACCTATCTTCTTAAGCCTTGTAGTTTCAGTAACATTTGCTGTTTTTAAATGCCAGGACATACAAAAATGACTTTAGGGTTAAAACCTAGAACCCCTTTCCAGAGAGATCTCAAGTAACTTTCAAGGGCCCATTGTGTGTAGCAAGTAGTTAATAATAGTTTGAGACCTGCCACATTAGGGCTACATTAAATTTCTACAGTATAAACAAGAGATTTCCAAGTATCTCCTCCAAATAGGTAAGTGCAGCTGTGAATAAGGTAAGTACATTTTGTTTTTCTCTGTAACTTTTTTTCTAATGGCATGCCACACATCCTCTGCCAAGACAGTTTACCATATACTTAACTACCTATACATGTTTGATTATTTTTAAACTATTTTCTGTACTTAGTCATGTAGTTGAAAAAAGCAGAGTCCTATACTAATTGTCCATTTTACTCCCATAGGGGAACTACCTCTGAAGGGGAGGGCTTGGGTGTTGAAGGGGAAGAAAATAACGAAGATACATTTGATGTTTTCCGTCAAAGAATGATACAAATGTACAGGCAGAAACGAGCAAGTAAATAGGTATGTGCCTGGGCACGTTCATTTCATGAATTCCTGCCTACACTGAAATTCTGGTTTTGGAAAAAATATATATATTTCTGAAATGTTACATTTCAAAAAACAACCACCAAAAAAAACCCCCAAGAATTCGGTTTTACCAAAAAACCAAGTCGTCAGAATGCAGATCTATCCAACTTCTTACCCTCTAGGTTTGCAGAAGAAATGTGTTACAGGCTGAAAACGCTGGTGTTTGACAAAGCTGGTGCCCTGCAGGCTTTCTTGTGACTTTTAGTTCACTTCGGCAATGTGCAAAGGGATTTTCTTTGGCACGGTGAACTCAGAAGTTAATGTTACTCACCTACTAGTTTGCCAAGCTTCAGGATTAGCCTTGCACTTGGCTGCACAGGCTGACAGTCTGGGTGCCAGCTTACCTGGAAGAGACTCCTTTTAAAAGGACTTGCAGAATTCATTCCGTCATTTTGCCAAGGTTTTGTCTCCCCAACAAAAAGAAGGCCCACGTCTGAACCCATACAGGAAACAAGATTCCGTAGTCAGAAGACCATTCCAAATATTTTCCTTGTCCAAGTTTAGTCAGTGCTGACATTTTTTTCCATTTCATTTTCCTATTCTTTTTCAGATGCCTTCTTTTTTTGCACTTATTCTCCAGCCAGAATTTGGACACAATAGTTGTCTTCAAGTAACAACTAAACAGCACTGATTTAAGATAGAGCCCTAAGGTGGTTAATCTTGAAAGCTCTTTTTGCTGACCTGCATTATCAGCAGAGCCAGTGTATACATATATATATATCCCCCTGTGGATGGGCAGAGTGAACACATATACACGAAGGAAATTTCTTTCTTTGGAGCAAAGATTGTTTTTTGGGGAGGAGAACCCTAAATTTCCAGAATCCTTTTTGTTTGTTTCTAACCTGTTTTAAGCACTTTTCACCACAAATCTTTTTCAAGTCGTTTCATGGTTTTAGTTTTTGCTCCTTGGAGAAGCAGAAATGAACCAAATCAGTTTCATGTTGCCCTACCAGAAGGTAGCACTGAAATGAAATTCAGAATATTGAAGAGCCCATTCTCAGATTTCCTATCCTATATGCTAAAAAAAAAATGCAGTTTCTGATTTGATTGAACATTGACCTCCAGAAGCTCTGTCAGCAAACCTGTCCTTTGCTCATGAGACCAAATGTGGAATGATTACAAATCTTCCTTTCTAATTGCCTTTCTGAATTTCAGTAGAAGACAAAACTACAGTGCCAAAGCGGGTCCCCTGGAGAATGTCTGGAGGTTCTTCAGAAGACATGGAAGTCTTTGGACTTGACAAGTGTGTTTACCTGTGGGCAAGTCTTGTAACCTTTTCGTGAATCTTAGACCTAGTAAGGTTCTGCAGTAGTCTTAGGTACAGTTCAGTGGGGAACAGTCCATTAGACTGCTTAACTTCTTTCTCCCCAGCTGTCAAGGGGCCTAAGAATTCATAGATTGTGCCACAGTTGTTAAAAATGAATTTAAAAATGTACACTTTTGTGTCCTGCCCATTGCCTCTTCTATGATGAATTTTGAAAACTAGTAAAAAACACTTTCCTTTTTCGCATGTGTAGCAATGGATAAAGGATTATTTTATTACAGTCCTTGTGAGGGAAAGAGGGGGAAAAAATCCTGTTTGGGGATTTCCAGTGCATCTGTTTCTTATTTAAAAGACTATGACTGCAGTCTTGATCCATCTAGCACCATACTTCTTGTACCTACATGCATAATTCTTAAGCTACCAGAAATTAAGTCCTTTATGATAAAGTGTCAGTGTTGAAGTTTTAAACAAGTGTTAAAATGCAAGACAACCTGGGATCCCCTTCAGTAAATTATTACAGCTGTCCTGCTGATTCAGCTGTAAAGCTAGAGGGCTGAGAGCAATTGCTTCTCCTAGGAGAGTTACAGAAAAGAGAACTGCCTTCGTTTTGCATTCCTTAAGCAATCATTGCTTCCTCAAAGCAAAAAAAACAAAAACAACTAACAGCTGTGATGACCAGGTTTCTCTTATTACCTTGACTGTCAGTAACACCATTAAGCCACCCCTCCAAGGAATGTAATACCACAATACCAAGCTGGACCCTCTTTTCCAGATACTCTCTTGAAATTGATTTAACTGCCAAAGCAAAATACCAATAGGTATGCAATGTGTTCAGTCTCACTGGTACTGTGGTATCTTGTTCTGCCACCTGGCAGATGCCTCTGCCTTTCGACACAGAGAAGTTCAAAGCATCAAGACTGGCATATATTGATTCAAGACCTAAAGACAATTCTTAACTTTTCCTTTGTGATTTGGTTTGGAGGTGCTGAAGAGTTCAGTCTAAGGGATGAATGAACATGCCTCATTTGGAAAAGTTTGATAAAAACATTGAGCTGCACAGCTACATTAGAAGATTCAATGTAGGCTTCTTGGGGAAATTTGGGGACAGGAAGAATTTATGTGGCTTTTTCTGGACCCTTAATACAAGGTGTGTTCCTTGTACCTTTTTCTTAATTCTTAATTGGCCATTGTGTTGATTAATTGAATTAATAATGGTCTTTTGGAATTAGATGTTCATCAGTTGTGGTCAGTTTTCAAGTGTGGCTTTATGGAAACAATGTGATTGGTCTCTGAAGATGTTTTTCATATTCCCTCACTATGGGTGTAGCTCTTTGTAGCTCATCCATAAGAGCCTTTGATGCTGTTATTGCCACCTCACCTCTTCTTCCATTTGACTTTTTGGAAGCACTTTCATTCTTTCAACTAGTTAGAGTTCTGTTTACAGTTAAGAGAGCATAACTCAGAGTGTGGCTTCCCACATTGGGGGAGTCCCACTTTCTCAGCCACCCAGTCCCTAGTCATTATTCTGGGAATGTTTTGGTTTGAGCTGAGACTGCTGGTACAGTACCATTTTGGTGTACGTGAAAATAACCTATAAAGACTCAGGTTATATTCCCTCCTGATTGCAATTCATTGGAAGGCAATTTGCTGGAGTATAACCCACTCTTGGAAAAAAATGTGAATTGTGGTTCTTGAGAGAGTCTTAGACTGCCGTCCTGGATAATTGTGGTATGGTCAGACTTTCTTGGACCAAATGTCCTTTTGGGGTGAAATGCCAGAGGAGCAGCACTGGTGCTAAGATTCTAGTGTGGCTCACGTCAGGTTCCCCCATACTCCTGTTGTTTTGCTGAGGATGGCCCACCTCTCCTTGGCAAAAGGAATACCCCCTTCTCTGCCCTGCTTTTGCAGGCTGAATTGAAAATGCAGTACATAAGATGTTGCACAAAAATACTACTTTGTTAAAGTTACTAGTTTCTTTTCTGTTATTTTAGTTTCCAGGGTCTCTTCATGAAGACTACAAGCATCAATGAAAATTTTAACTTATTTCCATGGTGTGTTTATAGTCTCTTGGTTTGTTTTTATCCTGGGTAATCTCGTAGTGAATTTTGACATGTTCCATGTAAATTGGCAGTGCTAAAGCCTAGAAGATCCTTGTGAAGATGGAGGTTTGGGTTTTTTTAAGTTGTAAACATTGTTAACCTTTTAACAGCTATAATAAATGTAGAGAGAAAACATTTCCAATGGTTTCAATTATGAATTTGTGAAATGGACCAATTTTGGGGAAAGTGGTACATTTTAGGTACAGACAAATGAAGTCTAGCTTCTTTAAATAGTATTTGGAAAGTTGGTTATATGTGGAAGAAAAATAAGACTAGGACCAAGGACAGAACTGGTAATAAGTGGTTGAGGGAAGGACTCCAATGACGATCAGAGCTTCTCAGCAAAGAAAGGGACTGGCCCCAGGGAGAGGGCTTCAGACAGTGGCCTGATCAGGGTGCTTCAGTTAGGGGGTTAAACTGAAAGGCCTATGAAGTCTTCCATTAGTTAAAACCACAACACATGACCACAAGAAGGAACCCTCTGAATCTTTGCTGTTATTTTCCCCTTAACATTCACAATCAAGTTTCCCAATTATTCCACCTATGATCTATCTACTTGCTAAAAGCACAAGCTCGTCATGAATAACACGTGTCCTTTCTGTGGATGATTTCCGAGGTTGCTTCCATAATAACATGCTATTCTGTGACAGTGTTTGTGCCTCTGTGTAAGTGGAGGCGGGCCACCAGAGCAGTTTCTCATTGTTGTCACTGTGTGACCTTGAACAAGTCACTTCATCCCTGGGCACCTCAGTTTCCTTTCCCAGGGTTGGGGCTAAATGATCATTAAGACCGTCCCCTGTGCTGACATGTTCTGAATTTATTTCCAGCTCCAAATGGTTTAGTTAAAGGATTGTCAATCCCTTCTACCACTCCACTCACCACTACACACCTCCACTGTTAAATTCATTTGTAAGACTGTGTCAGAGAGCTCTTGGTTTAAACTAACCCAAGGGAGGAGAAGCACAAGACCTGAATTTGAAATCTCCACCGCTTAGCTTCTTTTGGAGAAGGCTAAATATTGCTGAGCCTCAGTTTCCACTTTTATAATATGCTGACAATTTAGACCTTGAGGCACAGGGTACTGGATCCACCCAAAGGCAGTAACTCGACAGTGCCATATAAATGTGGTCTGCTTGTAAACTATCCTTTTGGCTGTTGGAGGAATCTCTTGGAGACCTCCCCACCTCCTTCCCAATCAATTTTGTAATTCATTAGCAAACAGCAAAAAATTATTTGCAGTTAGAGAACTGTGTTTCCACAGGTACCCCGGGATAAGACACACATTAGACTTGGAGATTTGTGGAGTGTTGGACCTAGCAGGGATCTCAGAAGCTTCAGTCCCCCATTTCACAGATAAGAAAACAGGCTCAGTGATTCAAGGTCAAAAGAATCAGTTAGTATTTGAACCTAGGTCTCCTAACTGATCTAACAGGATCTAGCACACATTTACTAACATGATAATGCTTTCACTGAAGCCAAGGCTCTGCCAATCATCCACTGGGTAACCGTAGGTAAGTTACTAAACCTCTGAACCTGTTTTCTCAGTAGCATGAAGCTAACAGGGTTGTCATGGGGACTGAAGAAGGACCAATGGAATTAGATGTAACTATAAAGTAATGTATGTACATCAATGGCCATTTTAATTTCCCACTTCATATTTAGTTCTCTTTCTCCTTCAAGGCTCATGGAAAGTCTAATCAGTGAGCACTGCAGTCATCAAACTGCATCTGTAAAATTATTACAATGCTGTCCACTGAGGATTGTTTCTGGGAATTTGAGCTGCTTTAGTAGTTCAGCTAATCCAGCCCCACCCCTTCACTTTGTACCTGACTGCATCCAGATTCCAGCATTCTTATTCCCCTTGGGATGTCCAGTTCTTCCAAGACAAAATGCCTGTTTCCCTTGCTGTCAGTCTTTCTCTTACCAACAAATGTAGTTTTAAAATATCAGGACTGAGAGGGCCCTTAGAACCCAGGATGTCAGGGGAGGGCATGAAGAACATGGAACCCAGAACAATTGACATGGGAATTCTAGGTCTTGGGGACTAACCCTCAGTCACCTTTGTGTGACTTTGGACAGACCCTTTCTTTCTGTGGGCCTCAGTTTCCTCTTCTGTAAACAGAGAGATTGGGCCTCCAGGTCTGCAAGGACCCATCTTGCCACAGACCCGGGATTCAGGGCGCCTGGGCCACACCCAGTCAAGGGGCGGGGAGGGGGGTTGGCGCATGCTCAGCTGGGAGGGAGGTGCCCAGCACGTGGTGGTCACGTGGGGGGGCTCTGCCCAACGGCCCCCCCTAGCCCGCCGCGGTCTCTGCCAGGCCCTGCTAGGGTAGCTGAGGAGGCAGGAGCGTCTAGACCCGCAGGGAACCTTCCCAGTCGGAGCGGGGTGAGTCTGGACTGGAGAGTGGACACCAGAGACTCCCACACACACCCCGGGGACGACGTTAAAGAGGCCTTTGACCCCCTCAGGCCAAGGGTCCCCACCAGCTTTCGGGGCCCAACCCCTTAGCCCCCATCCCCCACCCCTCCTGCACCGGCCGCTGCTCTAAGCTTTCGCCAGCTCCAGGCCCTGCCCCGTGCCACCGCCTCCAGAAAGGCTTCCGTGATTTACTCCCCCTCCCCTGCCCCGCAGCTGTTCTCGGAGGACGGTGTGGAGAGGTCCCTTGTCCCCCCAGACGGAAGGTGACTTTGGGTCTCCGAGGTTCTGTGAATTCCTGGGGAGGGGGGGTTAGCAGGAGGGGAGGGAAGCAGCCCCTACTGCCTAGAGGAAAGAAGGAGTGTGAGACTCTGAGCTGGGGAGCGGGCCAGGCCTGTGTGAGGGAAGTCATTTCATGCCTCCAAGCTTCAGCTTCTCCTCTGTGAAACGGGGCTGCCTGCTCCTCTGGGCGCTTGTGAAGAAGTTTCCCTGTAAAGCGAAACCCCTTTCATTAGTACAGGTTGTGCCAGGAAGTCAGCTCAGCAGGTGCTCCCCGCCCCCAGCAAGGCCCAGAGCCACGTGGAGATGGGTGGCTGCCTTGTTCACCCCCTGAAGGCCTGTCTACACGTGGCGCACGGTGGGGGGGCAGGGAGAGACGCTTCTGCCCCCCACCCCCATCCACTCTGCTGTCTTCAAAGAGAGGAGCTGCCAGGCTGGAAGTGTGCCCACCTAATTCTCTGAATATTGTTAGTCCAGGAGAAGTAATTCTTAAATTCAAGCGAAACTCCTTTCTTAATGGGGAAAGAAGGGACCCAAGTTCTACATCCAAGACCCCTTTACCACCAGAGGCCAGTTCCATAATATTCCATAATAAAATATATATGTATATATGCAGATAAAACTGTTTATCCAAGTTGATGGCAAAACTGAAATCACAGAAAGTATACATATTGAGAATATATACCAAACAATGCAGATTGAAAAAGCTGTCCACTTGGGAGCAAGAGAGAAGGTCCCAGATCCCACCCAAAGGGAAAGGCCCAAAGTCTCTAGTGTAGCAAGCTAAGGATAGGGACATGAGTGCCTGCCACCGTTCTCCTGTGGGCTTCTTCCCCAATCTTTCCTTCTCTTCATCAACAGAAGAGAAGTTAGAATGACCATCTTCCCTCTTGATAAATGAAAGACAGAAGAGTCCCAGAATGCCCAAGGTTTGGTAATCAATAGTAATCAATCTCCCCTTTTGGGGGAGAAAGTCTCATACCAGTGGGCTTTAAGCACCGGTTATATATAAAATGAAAAGAGGGTTTGTAGCAGGGGTTCTTACCTAAGGGGTCCATGGATGGATTGGGTAGGGGAAAAATTACATTTTTATTTTTCTAACTTCAAAGAGAAATTTAGCATTTTCTTCAGTTATAAATGTTGGTAGATAGACTCAGGGTACATAATGAAACAAATTTTTTTTAACTTGGCCAGTAGCAGAATCCATATTGCTACATTATGAATATTTGTTAAAAAGGGAGGGAGAGAAAATAAATTCTTGTTCATTGAAAAAATCAGTTTAAAAAAGAAAAAAATGTGGAAAAAATTTTAATCAAGGCCAATAATCACAGTAGTATTAGCAGTATATAAATAGTATTAGCAGTATATAAATCAGATATTTTTCATATCATACAATTATTGGAGATATCTTTAAATGATTATGCTCATCACTGCTCCAGAAATCACTCTTGTTAATGCATCCAGTGCTGGCTAGGTATTTTTTTTTAATTCTGATAATTGTATTTCAGTAATTTCAAATATTTCAATTTAATTTCCTTTGTAGTTCTACATATTTTATTTATACACTTAAAAACATTTATTCCATAAGTGTCACTAGACTCCCAGAGGAGTCTAGGACACAGAAAAAGTTAAGGCCTCCCTGGACTAGAGGATCTTGAAGGTACCTGCCAGTTCTAGTTCTCTCATACCAAACCCTGCTCTGCCTTCATCACCAAGCTTCTTTGAGCATTCTGTAAAGCACTCTATGGATAAATGTGAAGTGCTGTTTTAGATTAAAATTCAGGCGAGTTTTTTTTGCCCCCTTTTATCCACAAAGAAATGATTGTCTGCTTCTCCCATATCATATAGTTACAAGGATGGGCATCCTCACTCTTGTACTTTTTACTCTGTTTCTCACAGAAACACTGCCTGGCAAATTCTGATGTGCTCTTCTGTAAGATGAGCCCTTTTGTAATGAACTGGACATGTGAAGAGGAGAAAATGCCCCTTCAGGGAAAACTCTGACTTGGCAAGGCAGTCCTTGTCTTTAATACCAACCTAGTTTTTCTATGGCTTAAATTTCAAGGGTAACCAGAGGGCAAGTCAAAGATTTACTGACAGATTTTCAAGCAGAATGATGAACTTGAGTCTAATTAAATGGAACATACATGAATACATGTATGTATGTTCGCACACATACACACACATCTTGCCTTTCAGATACATATGGCTTGATATAGCAGTGCTGATTTCACCATTTCACTGAAGGTACAAGACTGGTTCTTTTGGTTATTATGAGGAAGCATTAAATCATAGATTCTACTTCCAAATAAAAAAAGATTATCCCCATCATATACCCACACAACATAACTCTATAGTAACCAAGAGAAATGCAATAAGCCACACAAGAAAATTATTCTTGTTACTTTATTGGACATATAATTGTTTAAAAATTAAAACCATAAGTGTTAGAGCTAGAAAGGACTTTTAGATGATCTAACAAAACCACCACAATTGACAGATGAGGAAACTAAGGCACAGAGAAGGGAATTGATTTGCTTAAGATCACATGATTTAAGTGCAAGACTGAAACCTAAGGCTCCTGACTCCCAGGGCAGAGGTCCCTTTCCACTGCAACATTACACTGTCTTGGCCATATTAGCTTTTTGCTTTCGTTCATTCATTCATTCAGCAAATACTTATTGAGGGCCTTCTCTGCACCAGGACTGTGGAGAATACCAAGAAGATTTGGGCAGAGAGAGCTCCTGTCCTGGAGCTTTGAGTGTAGGTGAGAGTAGGAAGTCATGATAAGACATCCCCTTTAGTATCTCCCCTCACCAACCCATTCTTTATTCATGTTCCACAATAGTCTTCCTCAGTAAGACCCTTCATTTCTAAGCAGTCTTACCCCCAGGGAGGTATATGCTCCTTGAAGCCAGGGACTTTTCAGTCTTGACTTTCTGTCCCTAGCACTAATGATAATAACTAACATTTATATGGTGCCTACTATGTAATCACTTTTACAGCTGTCTCACTTGGTCCTCACAACAACCCTGGGAGGTAGGTGTTATTAATATTTGCATTTTATAGATGAGGAAACTGAGGCTGAGAGTTTGATCACACAGCTTGTGAGGGTCTGAGGCTGAATTTGAATTTAGGTCTTCTGGACTCCAGGCCCAACTCTATCCACTGTGCCCCCCAGCTGCCCTGTGTCTTAGACTCAGTGGTCTTTTGAATTACATTGAATTATAACATACCCACTGGAGTATGAGTGTAGGTACTAAGAACAGTTAAAAGGGCTGTGTCTGTTCAGAAAAGGGAATGGTCATCTCCAGGCAGTGCTATCAGGGGAGGCACAACTTAGGAGGTGGCATTTTTCAGTTAGGCCTGAGAAGCCAGTGTGGTGGGCAGTGGACAGGGAGAGATCTTTCTGTGAGACTGGCCTGCCCACTGAAGCCCAGGAAGCTTCTGGGGCTATTTAGCAGAAATCTATAAAGAAGAATAGTGGTGATGTGTGGAGAGGCCCAATGGGAGAAGGCACTGAATGCCCAGGTGAAGAGGATGGGATTTTTCTTCCTAGCCATTGTTCCATCCTCACTGGGTCAGATACAAAGCTTTTCCCACCTTCTCACTGTGATTTCACATTAGTCCTGTCAAACTGCTCAGCTGGCTGTTCCCTGCACACAACATTCTGTCTCCTGGCTCTTTTGCCTTCGTATAAGTGGCACCTCCATACCGCGCAGCATCTGAAGTCCATTCTCCTGTTGCCTCTTGCCCTTGACTCTGAGCCCTCTCTGGTCCTCATAGCAGAGCTCAAGGGCTGCCTCTCACCAGTGATGCTCTTCCTCACTCCTCCTTCCCTAGCTCCATTCCTCTCCAAGTTATCTTGGGTAAAACTGGTATCTGCTTTTTGGTGTACACTCCCGGTGACTTTCCCCGGCCTTCAACGTCAATAAACTCTCTGAAAGCAGGGATTTTTTCACTTTTGTCTTTGTATTCCCACTACCTACCATGTAATAGGAGCTTAATCAGTGCTTGTTGAAGTGAATTAGATTTGATCTTCATAACAACTCTCTGAGGTAGATAGTTGTGTCAAATTCATGAACAAGCCCCACTGAATACAAGGATTCTGGCAAGAGGCTGCTCTATGTTTTGCCAAAAGATGCCATTTCTAGACAAAAACAAATTTACCACAGCTGGATAGATGTTTGATGAAGAGGTCTAAACACAGCGTCTCTATAGGAGAGAAATGTAAAGAGGTTCTTAATTGTGCCCAGATGATGCCTTTGTCAGAGGATTTGTGTAACAAGGCCATTGTTTAAAACTACTTTCAGTTTTTAGGGCACATCTGACGAATGTTGTTAAAAGCAATTATTTTCAGAGGAAGTGGGGGGAGCAAGAGGACTATTTTCTTTTGTTCCCTACTTTATAGAAATAGTTAAAATTGCTGTATGTCTGCTTTTGAGATTTTGACAGGATAGTCACGGTCCAAGAACAAAGTCTGGTGAAGTTTTGTTGGAGCTGGACATTTGAAAATGAACATTTGGGTTGCTCTCCTTTCCTTTGCTTTTTGTGAATTACTCCAACATATGGAAGCATCTCCTCTCAACTGCATTCCCAGAAAAACCATAAAGTATCAAAGTAAGTGACCTACTTGTAACTCCGGACTTCCTTTATCATGGAGTAGTCATTGATGAACTAGTTAGAATAGCTGTGAGGGAGTCAAGGGGGGGGGGGGGTTAGCAAGTGCGGTACCTCCTATGTGTCCAATGTGGGGAGAGGGGCACCTCCAGCCATTGCCATTCAGTGACTATTCCTGCTGGAGATAAAGAATATGGAGCTATGTATGCAGATAGCTTAGACATTCTGTACATTGGCATCTAAGGACCTGCCCTTCACTCTGCCACTGAGTTACTTAGTAGTAGAATAGCAGGAAGAGCCTAACTTGGAGTCAAACAATGTCCAGCAGTGGGTCCTGTCATTCATGTGCTCCATGTCCTCAAGCCCAGCCTTCCATGTCTCTGGGCCTGTTTTCTCATCTCTAAAAGCCAGGGATGAAGATGATAAAACATACTTCATTTGTTTGGATAGAAAGGTGGGCAGCTACCGGTGAGGAGTGCTGCAGGTGCTGTTAGGTGTAGTCACCATGCCAGGTGGCTTTGTTTTAGCTATTTTTCTTTGTTTAAAAAAAAAGGGCCATTTTATGGGCAAGAGGACAAGGAGTGGAGGTAAGGGACGTGGACACTGATATAAAAAGAAAAAGCATCAATAAAACTTTTTTAATGATTTTTTTTTTGTAGGGGGGCAGTAGCATTGAATGAAATGATCTCCAGGGTCAGTTCTGAAATGCTAAAATCCTGTGAGTTTGGGCAAATCATTTAACCTTTCTGGGCCTCAGCTTCCTTTTCTGTAAAATTAAGGGCCTTTAACTAGATTGATGATGTCTTAAAATCTCTTCCATGTCTAAAATCCTGTGATCTTAATAGGCAAAGTAGTTTTTTTGATTCTTTGGTCTTTAGTTTTCCCTGTCTTCAAAATAGGGGAGTTGAACTGGATGTTCAAGATTTCAGTAGTTATGTGGTATTAAACAAGAATGCAAGGGAGCATATTTCACCTACTGAACAGATTTGAAAGATTATAACTATATGCAAGGGATGATGCCAATTACAGATAAATCTCTTTTCATTAAAATAAGCTTGACAGAATGTCTTATTCAGTAATAATGTTAAGAGTTACTCTTCTTACATAAAGAAATATAAAAACTTGTCTTCAAAGAACAATTCTTTGCTTAAAAATTTTCACCTTCACCTAGTTCATTCAAATTAGTAAGATCTTATTGTATAACCTGCTAAGGCTAATACTGTTTTCAGGTTTTTTTTACTCACTATTTTCAGAGTTAGACTATTCTTCCCTCCCCCCCCCCCCCCCCCAGCCCCTGTCCCCTTTGCCAAGGCTCTTTATCCACAAATAGTGAAATTTGTTAAAGAGCAGTAATTTCATTTTTGTAGCACTTTGCTCCTTACAAAGTGCTGTCCTCACAACATCCCTGTGAGGTGGATATGGATAGTGCAGGGATTTTTCAGAGGAAGCCAAACAACTTGTTAAGTGTTATAGAGGTAGTAACAGCCAAATGAGGTTTAAACCTACATCTCTCAACCTCAAACTCCAAATTACATTTTTGGGTAAACTAGGGAAGTTTGAATTTTCCTAGTGAATTCTTTGGTATAGTGAATTATACTCTAATATTTTTGTTTTATGAGTTTGAGTTTTTATATGTGGAGTTTTCTTAAAAGGTGCACACTTGCATCACCTCCCATTTCTAATCATCATACCTGTTGCTCAAGCAAGCTGACCTCAAAAGTTAGGGAAGGTTGACCAGACTTAATTTAGACCAGCATGCCTTACTTCACACTTTAGAACTGTTATAAATTGAATCCAATTTTTCCATTGACATCTATTTGACCTTTCTTAGCCTTAATATCTCCATCTGTAAAGTGAAGAATTTAGATTAGATGATCTGGGACTTAGAAGTAGCCAGGTGATGCAGTGGATAGAGTACAAGGATTAGAGTCAGGAAGACCTGAGTTCAGATGTGGTCTTGGATACTTGCCATTTAACCTGTCTGCCTCAGTTTTCTTAATTATAAAACGGGGATAAAAATAGCACTCACTGCCCAGGGTTGTTTTAAGGATCAAGTGAGATAATATTTGCAAAGCAGTTAACACAGTGCCAGGCACAAAGTAGGTGCTTAATAAATGCTTGTTCCCTCCCTTCCTAGGGTCCTTCCAGCTATGATGTTCTATGTTCTAAGGACCTGTCACTAATATTGTGTTCTCTTTTATTAGGACCTGTCCAGCCTGATCATTTTTGTTCTAAGCCCTTTCCTATTTGGCCACCATTGAGACTTACATAATATATTTAGGAATTATCTCATTTCAAATTGATTTTCAATTGGTAATAACAACAGTTTATGTTTATATAATGACACATAATGCCCTATAACAACACTGTGAGGTATATAGTAGGTGTCATCATCTCCACTTTATAGATGAAGAAAGTGAGTCACCCAGCTGGTAGGAGTCAGGAGCAGGATTCAGAACCAGGCTTTTATAACTGCAAGGGCAGCACTCTCTCCATCAGATTGACCTGCTTTCTCTTACTAATGATTAAAATTTTGGGGCGGCTAGGTGGCACAGTGAATAGAGCACTGGCCCTGGAGTCAGGAGGACCTGAGTTCAAATCCAGCCTCAGACACTTAACACAAAAAACTAGCCATGTGACCTTGGGCAAGTCACTTAACCCCAATTGCCCTCCAAAAAGCAAAAAAAAAAAGATTTTGATACTAAGTTGTTTCTCTCATTCTGGGTCAAGTAATTCATAATTTGAAAACATGTTTAATTTCTTTTTTTTTTTTTTGCTTCTTGGAGGGCAATTGGGGTTAAGTGACTTGCCCAAGGTCACACGGCTAGTTTTTTTGTGTTAAGTGTCTGAAGATGGATCCGAACTCGGGTCCTTTCTGACTCCAGGGCCTGTGCTGTATTTACTGCACCACCTAGCTGCCCCACAAATGTTTAATTTCAGCAGAATACCCACTTAAGAAACGTGTTTATTAAAGAAAATAATTTTAAGATTACAATACCATAATTTGTTTTACATTTAATTTTTGTTTCTGCTTTCTTTAAAATAAAGCATACCTGTATTCATCAAAAAAAAGAAATTCTTGAAAGAACAAAAATATATTTTTAGATGATGTGTTTCTATATAGATAGCAGATCCAGTAACAAAATATGGAAAATCATAAAGACATGGTTAGAAATTGAAAAATGAGGGCAGTATTCTTTTTTAAATGGCAAATGCAATAATAGCTAAGAGGAAAATATTTTTATTTTGAGTTCATATTTCTTTTTTGGACTAAATTTGTCACATACAGCCTTTCAAAATGCTAATAAAGGGAAAGCACATTTGGAGTCTTCTTGTCCATTTTTCACAGCTCTTTTCTGCTTTGCACTGTAGTAATTTATCATGTTTTGGCAGGAATTTCTTTTCAAAGTGAAACTCTCCACAATCAGTAATGATTTTCAGTTGCTGTCTGCAGAACCGACAATAGAAGACAGAGTTCAACTCTGCCTTCTATCAGAAATGGACTTTTTACATAGGATACTGATTTAGGAGAAAAAGGAGAAAGTAACTCTTTCTTTTGAATTTTCATCTCATTGGGTAATTCTAAATGGAAACACCCTTTGCATTTTATTGTTTTAGGTGATAGCAAAGAATTTGGACGATCGGGATTCTCCAATTTTTCAGCACTCTTAGTGAATAAAGAAACTGACACCTTATTTATTGGTGCCAGGGAAGCTGTCTTTGCTGTTGACATGAATGACATCACTAGAGAAGTGGACAGTGTAAGTTAGTTGTTTCTAACCTTATTATTTTTTTTCTAGGTGTCTTCACTGAGGTTCGCTTTGTTTGAATTAAATTAAACTTGATTGGGGTGGGGAGTCAGGTACAATACAATCCTTTTAGAATATAGCCTATTAATAGACATTTAGATTATAAATCATACTTCAGTACTACAAGGAGCTAATATTTTGTCAATATGGCTATTCTCTCCAATAATGCAAATATCCCCCCTGCACATATTAGTAAGTAGTATTTTTGAAATGCTTTAGCAAAAAATAACAAAACAAAAAACGACTCCTGGTACCTAAGTCTCTGGTGATGATGTACTCTGAATTTATCAGATGATAGGCAAAGGGTCTGTTTCTGGGTCTAAATTTGGTACCTTTCTGGTTTAGTAGGGCATTTTAGAGTTTATGTTGAACTGGCATAATCTTCAAGAATGTATGGTCACCTCCTTAGCACAAGGAGGCACCTAAGGAGATTTTTAGTGGAGAACATAAATTATATACCTTGAAAAATGTCAACTGTTCTTCATCAGAGGACTCTGTTCACCTATAAACTAGAATTAGCACCCACCCACTACCCCACTGTATAATAATATTGTATTTCTGTAGCACTATTTATTCACTGTATAACAATTTTGGGTAAATCTCCTACCCTTAATTTTCTCATCTAAAAAAATGAAGGGATTAGAGTAGAGGGTCCAGCTCCAACATTTGATCCACATTGGTAGGTTATTCTCACTTTACTTTCAGAATAGTTAGGAATGGACCCAGGACATTGCCTTGAGGATGGAGTGGCCTTCATAAATGTCCATGGTGCCAAGGTACTGTGTAGATTTTCCCAGAGTTCTAGTCACATCATTCCCCTTGTTTCCTGAAAGCTGTCTAACGTACTGACCATTCTGCAAGTCACCAGCTAGATGCCCATTACACCCTCTGACAGAACTGGCCTCTGACTGACTTTTAACCCCTCAAAGTCAAGTGTAGAGCAAACCTATGAAGTAGTTCTCTGATGGCAGCAGAAAGAGCTCATCCCTCCTCTCACCCAGTCTTTGTATGACTATTGGCAAACAGCATCACCTCTTCTATCTCAACTTCCTGCTCATTTCATGAAGTTTGTTTACACACTCACTTTCCCATTAGAATGTATGTGCCTTGAGGGCAGGAACTGTTTTTTGCCTTTCTTTGTAGCCCCAGGGCTTAGCACCTAGCCTAGCACAGAGTAATAACCTAATTAATACCTACCTCTTGATTGCACTAGGCAATAATAGTGAAAATAATCCTCTACCCTCCTCTGAAGCACCACTGAGATATACCCTCACAAACACTTTGGTTTTACAGTGGCTTTGCAAATGGAACATAAACTCTGATAGCCTCACCCAGTTGGAACAACTTTTTGTCGTATGAATACCAACAGAGCCAAGTACAGTGAAGCTCATCACCTTAAAGTTTGGCCACCAGGTGATGAATTTTTTCAGTTATAGAAACTCACTAGGACTGAGGCAAAAAAGGGGCAGCAATATAAATTTGTGAAGGGAATTCTGATCACATTCTGATCACATAACTGAGAAATGTAATAGCTGCCATTTATATTGCATATCCAGTCCTCACAATGACTCTGGGAAGGAGTTGGGCAAATAATTTTTCTTTTTTTATAGATGAAGAAACCAAGGCATAGAGAGGTAAAATGGTCTATTAAGGCATCATAGCCAGTAAACAGTATAGGTAGGAAGGGGGAAAGGAAGAACATTTATATAGGGCCTACCATATGCTAAGCACTGTGCTAAATACTTTACAAATATTATCTCATTTGATCTTCACAACAGCTCTTCAAGGTAAGTGCTATAATTACCCCCATTTTATAATAGAGGAAACTGGGGCAAAAAGAGATTAAGTGGCTTGCCCAGGGTCACACAGCTAGTTAAATATCTTGAGGTCATATTTGAACTCAGGTCTTCCTGATTCTAGGCCCTGTGTTCTTCCATTTTGCACCACCTAGTTGGGACTCTATTTGAACAGTCAGATTTCTGGCTACAAATCCAGTGTTCTTTCTACTATGCTATCTCTAAGGACCACTTTCACCATTATAATTCTAAAATGCTAATGACCAGAAGCATGGTCCTTTCTGAGTTATGCATGCCAAGGCAGGCAAATAGTGACATGATGTACCTAAAAACAGAAGATAAATAAGTTCTGTTTGATTTAGAAATATATTGATTTTCCTCTTGTTACATTTAGCTTCTTAATTATGCTTTGCTTAAACTAGATCAGATATTTATGTGTACATACCAGGTGAGAATTAGGGAAATTGAGTTAACCTCTCAGAAGAATCAAGAATTCACTTGTGTTTTGGATGGGGCCTCTTCTGTAAATTTTTGTGGATGCCAAACCTCAATAGTTCATTGAACCATGGGAAGGAATCTGGATTCTCGAAGGCCATGACCAAGAGACACAAGTTGGAAAGGCTTCAGGAAGGGTGCTGGTGACAAAGAGCTTCTGCTCTCCAAAAATCAGGATAGCTTAAGTACAGAGACTCACTCAGCCTCTGCAGACTGACCACTAGAGTGACCCACCAGTGCTGGGAGTGGTAGCCTGTAGATATCAGCCTACCTCATCAAAGTCCAGTGGCAAGAAAAAAGTCAAGACAACTGGCAGTGGCCCCAGGGTGTAGTGTCTAAATGATCTCTAAGTACTTCAGAGCATCTGCTTCAGCTGCATGCCCATTAGAACAAATTGTTCTTATATGCCCATTGCACTGGGGAAGTCTTCACATTTGTGGGGTAAACATCCCTCTTGCTCACTGACAGGGACCTGGTTTAGCCTGTTTGCTGAGATGGTTTTACCAGAGTGTGGCTCCTGTATATGCTACAGCTTTAACTTAAAAAGGTTAAAAGCCAAGACCAAGTGAAGGATAGGCTGGTTTGTGACTTTTTGTTGGCAGATGCAGCCTCAGTACAGCCTCTGAGGCTGAGATGCAACAGAATACAGACTGATTCTATGCAGCTTGTGCTAATTTTGGTCTGACAACCAGTATCAGGAAAACAAAGGTTCTCCATGAGCCAGTACCACATAATACATACATGGAACCACTGGTTATGGCAAATGGAGACATTTTGATTGCTATGAATAAGTTCACTTACCTTGGCAGTGTACCTTCCAGGGCTATACACATCAATAATGAGATTGATGCACAAATTGCCAGAGCTAGCCATTGTTGTTTGTCATTCATCCTCAAAAATGACCCTCAGCATTTGGAAGGCTCCAAAAAAAAGTGTAGGAGAGAAGAGGTATCAAACTGCCTACCAAACGGTTTACAGAGCTGTCGTGCTGATCTCATTGCTGTATGCCTGTGAAGCCTGGACAGTCTACCAGCATCACACCAGAAAACTGAATCATTTCCATTTGGATTGCTGTAGGAAGAGTATGAAGATCACCTGGCAGATAAGATGCTGGACACTGAGGTCCTCTCTCTAGCTGAACTGCCAAGCATTCAGACTACTGCCGAGAGTGCAACTCTAATGGACAGGCCACATAATCCAAATGCCAAATGCACTCTTACCTAAGGGACTGTTATGGAGAACTTGCTCAAGGCAAGTGCTCACACAGTGATCAAAATAAATGGTGTGAGCATGCTGTTAAGGTTTTTCTGAAAAACTTTAGTATTGATTGTGAGACATGGAAAATGCTTGCAGAGGATTGCCCAGTATGGCATGTCTGCATCAAAGAAGGCTCTGTACTCCATGAGCAAAGCAGAATCCCAGTAGCACAAAGGAAGTGTGAGCTGCACAAACCTAGAAACATCTCCATCCCAAATGTTCTAGCAGACTGCTCATGCCCAACCTGTGGGGGAGCGTTCTGAGCTCGTATTATCCAAAGTCAGTCAGCCATAGCCCAACACACTGTGCCCTGACCCCAGCGTCATGATGTTGGTGGTCCTCTGAAAATGAAGGGCCAGCAACAACAGCTTCCAGTCCCTGCTGCTGGATATGCTGGTGGATCCCTGAGCCACACAAGGGCCAAAGCCAATTGAGCATCTGTGCTAAGCTTGGCAATAATGGGATGAGCCTCCAGCAGCAGAGGACAACCCAGCTGCTTAAGAAGGGGCACACTGGCCCTCTCAAGAAGGAGGGTTAAAGCTTTCATGCTGCTTAGTAATGGGGTCCAGCCAGTAATGGGATCCACCGTAATTCCACTCTGAACAAGATAGGGAGACTGAGGAATGAGATGGAAAATTGGATAGGAATAAAGGAGTTGCCTTAGAGTAGTGAGATAACATACATTTGTTGGTGTTTGTTCTGGCTGGCGTTTTACAGGCTAGTATATTTCATGTGACTACAAGGACCTTAATCATGACTAAGGTGTTGCTGGCATGTGAATTTCAGCTTTTATATGTAAGATTAAGTGACAAAGGATATGGTGCCCCTTTGTAGATTATTTGGTTATTTATTGTATTTTATTTATGTTAACTATTTATTGTGTGTGTGTTGAATTTGTGTGTGTGAATTTGTGCAACCTCTATTTTGGGAGATCATCTTTCTGTGTAAAAAAAACAGGGATTAAGTATAGTGTATATAACTCGTGTATAAATCCTAATGTATAAAAGTAACCCTTTTGTTTGCACTTTGAGTTGTTTTCTTGAAAATGATCATAACTGCTTATGACCTCTTAACTTTCCTGTAAAAGTTTAACAGCAGTTTTATAACTTTTGCCCTAACTATTCTCCCCTCCTTCCCCATACTAATATAACAGTAACTTCTTCAAGGTCATTCTCAGGATAAATATTAGTACTTGCACTGGGCAGATCACCAACCATGAAAAAACAGGATAAATGAGATAATGTGTTTCATCCATAAACTAATTGGTAGCAACTATCAAGGACAAGCCCACATAACCCAGATAACAGCCTCCTACGTCTGAAGCTGCTGAGAATTCAAGTGCGTGCCAAAACTGAGCTGTCCAAAAGAACAGTTGTGAGTTTGAGAAATGCGTGTCCTCAAGCTCAACCACTGTAGGCTTACATACAGGGGAGTGCCAGAGCACACCCTGATGTCTCCCCCAAGTTGGTATTTTGTGCCTCATCTTTAAAGTTTGCATTTTAAGTAAAGTTTATAGTGAATTTAATAAAGTAATCTCAGTTGAGTTTTAGTTTTCTTTATTTTTTTAAATGAAAATAATGTCCTTTATGACAATGTTCAATAAATGGGTTTAAAAACAAATTAAATTCCATTGGTGAACACTGATGAAATGAGCTGTTTACACCTATGTCGACCACGTGTGCATTGCAGAGTCGACATTCCCCAAACCTTTCAAAGACAACTCTAAGGTGAGACTCTACAGATAAGCTGTGTCAGAATAGAAGCTTTTTCTTATTCTGGGCTTGACTTACTCTGTGAACTTCACTTCCTTACTAGCAGGTTTGCCTTCCCCCCTCCCCCCTTCCAGTTTCTTTTTAGATATTATCTTTCCTAGGTAGAATATAAGTTCCTTGAGGGTAGGAGGTATCCTGTTTGCTTATATTGATATTCCTAGCATGTTGAACAGTGCCCAGAAGATACCAGAAGACTTCCTGACTGTAGGCCCAGCACTCTGTCCACTACGCCACCTAGCTGCCTCCTAAGTAGAATGCTAAACTTGGGAGTTAGGAACATCTAGGTTTGAATCGTAACTCAGATACTTAATGGTTGTGTGACTCTGAGCCTCACCTCACTTCATTTGTAAAGTAAGAGGATTGGGGTTGATGACCTGGAAGGTCCCATCCAACCCTAAATCTGTAATCCTGATTTGCCAGCATTTCTACAACAAACTTTTCAGCAGTAGTGACACCATATTTTAATCATAACATGGGAGTTCCTGGGATATTATATGAGGAAGTAGAAATGGCCAAGAAGACAAAGGGGCAGCTGGATCACACAAAGCACATAGACAATAAATTCATACTGGAGACAAAATGTTGAAAGCATTAAGAGACCAATTTTTAATATATCTGAAAGTAGAAAAGATAACATTGGAAAAATAGTCTTTCTATCAAAAAATTGATCAAAAGGGTATCAATATCGGGGTGGCTAGATGGTGCAGTGAGTAAAGCGCTGGCCCCAGAGTTGGGAGACCTGGGATCGGTTCCAGGATCGGTTCCGGCCTCAGACACTTAACCCCCACACAAAAAAACTAGCTGTGTAACCTTGGGCAAGTTACTTAACCCCAATTCCCAAAAAAAAAAAAAAAAAAAAAAAAGGGTATCAATAACTACCGATCCATATCCCTACTTTCCCATCTGTACAAAATCCCAGTGAGTGTGATCTACCCACATATTGAGGATATCCTGGGTGAAATATGAGAAAGGAACAAATAGGTTTTTAATAAAATGATTTATTATAGCAGACTGACTTCAAATACAGTGTTCTGTTACTTTCGGTATTTATCTTTAGTCAATAAATTACAAAAGCTTGCTGCATTAATTGTTTCTTTACCGGAAAGAAAAAAAGGTTGCAGGAAAGCAAAGCAGCCTTGAAAGTCTCCCTTACAACAAGGTGCCTCCTCCTTCTCTTAAGTTTTCAGGACACCACTCTTCCCTGGTTCTTTCCCTATCATCTGACCATTCCTTCTCTGTCTCTTTTCCTGGATCCTCTTCTGTTGGTAGATTTGCCTGGCTCAGGTCTTGCTCTGCTCCAATCCATCTCAATTCAATTATCATAGTGATCTTCTGAAAACACAGAGCTAATTATGTCACTGCCCTGCTCAGTAAATTCATCGGCTCCTTATATATAATATATAAGGATCAAATATAAATATGAAATCAACTGTTTGTCTTTCAAAGCTCTTTATAATTTCCCACTCTCACACATATCTATACTCCTTCTTACATCTTATGCCTCTCTCCCCCAACTAGGTTGCACAGTGCTGGGCCTAGAGTCAGAAAGACAGTTCAAACCTGGTTTCAGACACTAGTTGTGTGACCTTTACCACATCATTTAACCTAGTCGTCATCAATTTCCAAAGCTATAAAACAGAGATAATAGCACTACGTCATAGGGTTGTGAGGATAGAATGAGGTAATATTTGTAAAGTGCCTAGCACAGTGCCTAGTACACAGTAGGTGCTTAATAAGTGTTTATTGATTGACCATATAAGATCATATATGATTTATGTTAAGAGCACTTAAGATTCATAGATTCAGCCACATTTAAAATCCTCTGATTAGCAATATCAATCAAGGCATAAAACGAGACTATATTCTAAAAAGATTAATGATCAGAAAAGGAGATTGGGATTAAGAATCAGTCATAACAGACTGCAAGAGTATTGCAGTGATAACTCATGAAATGTCACAAGACTTATGGGATGGGTCTGTATAGATGCGTCGCAGTCAGCACCTTTGAAAGTGCCATAGCTTTAGGACTGGAAGGGACCTTGGAGGTCTTCTGGTCTGACTCCTCTAGACAGGTGGAGAAACAGGGAATTGAACCAGAAAGTTCAACAGCTTTCCTAAATCCTATCAGGAGTCAGTGATGGAGTTCAGGTTGTCAAATTCCCAATCCAGAATTATTTCCACTGCACTACCCTGCTTCTTTGGGATTTTAGAGACCATAGGATCTAATCCACTTATTTTATAGATAAGGAAATTGAGGCCCAGAAAGGAGAAGTTAGTAGACTCAAGATTCTCTAACTTAAAATCCAATGATTCCCCCCTGTACTGTGCTGCCCATGTGCACATAGATGAAGTCACAAATTTGTTGAAATATTTAAGTACTTTTTAGTAGGTCAAAATTTTAAGCTGCATCTGGTCCTTAGTTTTATCTATAAAACAAGAGATGGATTAGTTCCTTCTAGTTCTGACTCTTGTGTATTCATCAAATATTAAGTATTTGCTCTGTGCAGATGCCTGCCCTCAAGGAGCTCATAGCCTAATGGGGGAGGGATTGAGAATACATTACAGTACATTTCATTACAAGAAAAAGACTGACAAGTGCATGAGAGGGGAACAAAATGCTCTGGTATTTGAGAACAAAGGGTGGGAAGAGATCATTTGTAGTTCAAGGGATAAAAAGGCTTTGTAGAAAAGCTGACATCTTTGCCAAGCATAGATATACTTTGGCCCTAAAAAAACCACACACAGAAGTTCCTTAGTGGTTGTATCGCTATAATGGATTTATAAAAAGCTGCTGTTTACCTTCTTGATTCTCTTTTTGTAGTAAAATTAAAGAATGTAAGTCCCTTGGACAAAGATAACAGAAATATAGCTAGCCCTAGATAGGGCTATATCACCGACAGAGGTATGCGTCTACTGATAACCAAAATGAGCTGTGCAGAAAAATTACTTTTGGTTCACAGACATTAATTCCCTGAGAAATTACCACCATGAAGGATGGTCTCCTCACCACCTAGAGGCTACCTTTTCTAGTATCAGTACCAACCATACCAGTCTCTTTAATTTTGGAGTTTAAAATCAAGTCAACAGACATCAAATACCTACTGTGTCCTAGGGTCTATGCTAAGTTCTAGGCATTCAAAGAAAGACAAAACAGCCCCTGCCTTTAAGAAGTTCACAAACTAATGGGGAAGACAATGTGAAAACAACTATGTGCAATATATATATATATATGTGTGTGTGTGTATATATATATACACAAGAGAAATTGGAGATAATCACAGCAGGAAGGCATGAAGCTTTTCCTAATTACTTTCCCATTTCTACTTGACATTCTTCCCTAACTACCTTGCATATAAACTACTTTGTATTTATTCATTGATACACACAGGTCAACATAGGAATATATACATGTATACACATATATCAGTTTGTACTGTATATATTTACATATATACTTGTCTTCCCATTAGAATTTATGATCCTTGAGAATAGATTATTTTATTCTTTGTAGTTGTATGCACAGTACCTGCCACCTAGTGTATTTCTAAATACTCATTGATTGATTTATTGATTCCATTTGGGAGATAGTGGGAAAGTCTTTAAATTTCTCTTAGTCTTAGTTTCCTCTCATTAAAATGGAGTCAGCATGGTGTGGTGGAAAGCATATAGAGCTGGGATCAGAAGACTCGATCTCCATGTGATGCTTCCTGGCTGCAGCACCTAGTCCTTGAGTCCGTGAGCCTCCCTAAGCCTTTGTTTTTCCATCTATAAAAGTGAAGCATTGGGGGCGGCCAGGTGGCTCAGCGAGGAAGAGCACCGGCTGCAGCGTCAGGATGACCTGGATCAAACCCGGGCTCAGATACTCAGCACCACACCCAGAAATAACTGGCCGTGTAACCTTGAGCAAGTTACTTAACCCCGATTGCTTTAAAAAAAAAAAAAAGTGAAACATCGCTCATACTAAGGAACCCCACAAAGCTTGGCAAGGAAAATATTTTGTAAACTGCAAAGTGCTACAAAAATGTGTTAACATCCTGATAACTTGTCACAGCATGGAGGTAACTCTCATTCTCAAAAGCTATCTAGCCAAAGATAATTTCTGGCAGTTCTTGCCAACCATAAGGTGTCTAGCACATCCCAGTCCATTATTCAAATGCTAACCTCACTAAAATCTGGAAGGCTTGTCACCACAAGAATGTCCAGCTAGTCTTGATTTTTTTGTTTAGACATGTAGGTGACACGGTGGAGAAAATTACAAAACCTTGATGAGTGTCTTAACACAACCTCAACTGGGTCCTCACTTACAATCCTTTTAATTCTTCCTCAGACCACTTCCTATAGCTCCCCCTCTTGGCTGAGAACTTTGTCTTAAAACCAAACAAGGCCATTTGCTGAGAACCCCCTCTTCTTTCCTCCACATATCACATTACTCAAATGCCTTCTGCCACTATCTGTTCCTTTACCCCTGTCTCACATGATGAGGTGGCCCTTCTCATTGCCAAGGCAAACCCTTCTGTCTGCCCAAGGGATCCCATTTCATTCCATCTTCTCAAACAAGTTACTTGCATTTTCATCTCCATTCCCACTTAATCTCAATCTCCCTAGCCTGCTGGCTGCTTCCCTAGTTTCTACAAACATGCCCCTGTCCTCAAAAAACCCTCATGGTTCATCCATCCCCACTAATTATCACCCCATGTTTCTCCTGTCTTTTATGTCTATAATCCTTAAGAAGATCTTCTACAATAAATGCTTCTATTTCCTCTCCTCTCATTCTCTTCAATTCTTTACATTCTGGCTTCTAACCTCATCATTCAGCTAAAACTTTTCTCTCAAAAGTTACAAACAACCTTAATTACCAAATCTAATGGCCTTTTCTCAGTACATGACCTCTCTGCAGCCTTTGACATTGTTGATCACCCTTTCAAATGAGATATTTGTAAAGCATTTAGCACAGTTCTTTTCTCATAGTATGTGGTTAATAAATACTTGTATTTTTTTCCTTGATATTCTCTTGCCTCTAGGTTTCTGTGACCTTGTTCTCCCCTAATTCTCTTCATAGCTCTCAGATAGCTTTCTTATTCTCCTTTGCAGGACCTTTATCTGGGTCATACCCACTAACTGTGGATGTGTTCTCTGGCTCTGTCCAGGGCCCCTTTCTCTTCTCCCTCCAGACAATTTCACTTGGTGATTTCCTTAGCTCTTATGGATTTAGTTATCAGCTCTATGCTGATGATTATTAAATCTACTTATACATCTGTAAACTCTTTCCTGACCTCCAGTCTCACATCTCTAACTACATATGTCCTATTGATAACTTAAACTCACATGTCTAAAATGAAATTAATTAACTTTTCCCCAAAACCCTCCTCCCTTCCAAACTTCCCTATTCCTATGGAGGTTATCACCATCCTCCCATTCCCCAGGCTCACAACCTAAGTGTTAGCCTCCAACTTCTTACACTCAATCGTCCATATCCAATGCATTGCCAAGTCCTGTTGATTTTACCTTTATAATATCTCAATATACTCCCATCTCTCCTGTGACACTGCCACGTCTCTGGTGCAGGTCCTTATCACTTCATTCCTGGACTATTGAAATAGCTTGCTAGTGGGGCAGCCTGCCTCTTCTCGCCCCATTTCAATCTATCCTCCACTCAGTTGTCAAAGCAATTTTCCTAAAGTACAAGTCTCGCCATATTACTCCATACTAAACTCCAGTGGCTATCACAATCTCCAGGATCAAATAGAAAATCCTCTGATATTTAAAGCCATTTATAATGAAAACACACACACACACACATACCCTTTCCAGTCTTCTTGTAACTTAACCCTCCCAAGCCACTCTTTACTCTTTGTTCAGTGACATTGAGCTCTTTGCTGTTTTTCATACTAGGTTCCCCGTCTCTCAGTTGCCAGGCATTTTTCTGGTTCCCTTCAACCTTGGAATGCTCTTATCTCCATCTTCTGGCTTCCCTGGCTTTCATCAAGTCCCCAGTAAAGCCCTACCCTCTACAGCAAGCCTTTCTTAATCCCTCTTAATTTCATTGCCTTGCCCTGTTTGCCCAGTTGTTTTCACGTGGTCTCCTCCCTCAGATTGGGGGGTCCTTGGGGGCAAGGGCTGTCTTTTACCTTTCTTTGTATTCTGTGTGCTTAGCACAATGCCTGGCACGTAATAGAAACTTAAATGTTTATTGGTTGACACTGGATTAGAGACTAGACCTGGTTTCAGGAAGACCTGAGTTCAAATCCTAGACATTGCCTGTGTGATTGTGGGTCAGTAACTTAACCTCACCAGCCTCAATTTCTTCATCTTTAAAATATGGGATAATAATAGTACCTATTCCATGGGGTTGTTGTGAGGATCAAACAAGGTAATATTTGTAAGGTACTTAGTAAACCTTAAAACATCATATAAATGCTAGTTATTATTTAGCTACAGCTACTTATAAAGCTGTCTGCTAAGGGGGGGGGGGGACGGGGAGGAAGAGGAGGAGTGTACCTGGATGGAAGGAGGAACGCCCATGATGAGATTATGGACCCCTGAAGTACTGAAATACAAGTGCACGCTAGCGAGTTACTTCTTGGTTTTGTGCTTATAGATGGGAAAAGTGTATAAAACTAATTGAGTATATTTTTGAATTTCAGGTGTATTGGTTTGCTACTGAAGATAGGCGGCTGGAGTGCATCCATAGAGGGAAAGACACAGTAAGTTACTAATGCTGTAAAAACTGAAGTTAATCATTTCCACATTGACCAGGCTTTTAAACTACTTTAAAAATCTATTTAAGCTTCTTAAAATATTTTTATATTAGTGCAGATGTCTAACACTGTTCCCTATTCTTTCACACTAATCATTTTCCTCTAAATTTTTGGAAACAGGCCCTCATTCACTTAATCCACACTTTTATATGGTGCAGAACACTGTGCTAGGTGATATACTAAATATTTGTTTTAAAATTATTTTCTTCTCTGCTTTTGCTCACTCCATTTCCCATGCCTAGAATGCCTTTTGCTCTCTTGTCCTCTGTGGCTTCCCTAATCCTGTCCAGCCTTCAAGACTCACCTTGAATTTCTGGTCCACAGGACCTTCCTAGACATCATCCCATGCTAGTCCCTCCCTCACTGTGGTATCGTGTGGTATTGTGGAAAGAGCCCTGGAACCATCAGCCAGGAGTCCAGTCGTGGCCATGACTCTAAGTAGTTGTGGGACATTGAGCAGTTTAGCCCCTCTGGGCCTCTCATTTATCTTCTTTAAACTGAGGGGGCTGGACTTGATCATCCTTAAGGTCCCTTCCAACTTTGACATGCTGTGATTCTATATTACCTTGGGTTACTAGCTGTATTATCACAATTAGCTGATAATTTTGAGGACTATGCAAGACAGTGCTAGACTTGGAGTCAGGAAGGCCTAGTTCAGATCCTGCCCCAAATACTCACTGGGTGGCCATGGGCCATGGCCTCTCTGAAGCTCCTTTGTAAGTAGCAGCAGTACTGTCCTCCCCCAAAGGGTTGTTGTCAGACTCACATGAGTACATGTGTATAAAGTATTTCACAAAATTCAGATCAGTCTTTATTTGATAATTATGGTAATCTCATGCTTCTCTACTTCAAGTTTTTGGAGATTTGTCAGCATAGATACTTTTTCCACCATCATAAGTCACATAATTTCTACAGTAGACAGCTTTCAGAGCTTCTGTGTCTGAAAAATAATCACCTGATAGTCACCCTAGAATAAGCTTTTCCAGACTTAGTTCAGCAGACCTGCAGACAACTCTGAGCCCACCTCTGCCTTCCCAGCTTGTTGTGACACCTACTAGAATTTGTCTTCTGCTGACACAACTTTCAGAAGCTCCAAACTTTAATGCCACATCTTGGCCTGTAGGTTTTGGGGGCATGGGTCAGGGAGTAGAAGGGAATGATGTAATTCTTAGAATGTCCTTTAATGTTTTGAGCACTTAGGCCTCATCTTCTCTTCTACACTGCAAATTCCTTAAGGATAAAAACCTTCTTCTCCCCCATTGTGTTCTCCAGAGTAACTGTATACAGGGTACATTCGATACTTAATGATTTCATTTGTTTTTAGTGAGTATAGCTCTGCAAATCAGAACACATAAAAACATCTGTAATTAGCTATATGGTTTACCAGTTGAAATGAGTGTGTCCATAAAAAGGTTAGTCCATAGTGGTGAGATGACTGTAAACCACACCATGAAAATTGGTTGAATTTTGATCATCAATTTGAAATCTGATCAAGAAATGATCATCTTAGAGAAGACTTTTAGAACTTAATAATCATCTTCAGGCATTTGAAAATCTGTACTAGGAAAGCAAGATTGAATTTACCAGTTTGGTACCAGATGACAGAACTAGAATGATTGTGAGAAAATTGCACCGAATAAGATTTTGGCTTAATGTAATAAAAAAAATTCTTTCACATGGAGATCTGTTCAGAAGTAGAGTGGAATGCCTAGTGAGTTCCCTATAGCTGTCAATCTGCATGGTCCTAGAGCTGGAAAGATCTTAGGGATTATGGAGCCCAACCCCCTCATTTTGAAGAAGAAATTGACCAGAGACTGGAAGTGATTTGCCCAGGGCCACACAGTTACACAGCTTGGATTTGAATTCAGGATGCAGAATGTCCATGGTAGAAGCTGGACAGCCCCTTGTTTGGGAGGCTGCCAGAGAAATTTTTGTTCAGATCGGAGTTGTATCTGGACCTTCAGAGTTCATGTCTAGACTGTGATTCTGTGACTTTATAAGATTTTGAAGTATTATGGGCTTTTGTTTTTCCCTCCCTGTTTTAGATACAATGTCGAAATTATATCCTCCTCCTCCACAAGATAAATGACACTACTTTGTATGTTTGTGGGACTAATGCTTTTCATCCAGCTTGTGACTCCTTGGTAAGCATTTGGATGGGCAAGCAGCTGGTTACTTGATTGAGTTTCAGAAAGCATCTATGTGGCTCATGATTTTTTGCCATTACAAAATCAGTGCATATTGTCCTTGTTTCAGTCTTCACACCCTGTGTCTGCCAGCTTATCATCCTATCCCGCCAAAAGGCACCCTCTGTTTCCCTCTGTCCCTGGTGCCACCATTGTCCTAGAAACCCAGACTAGAAGTGTCTGTCTCGTCCTTGCTTCTTCCCAATCCTATGTATCCTCCCAGTTACCAAGGCCAGTTCATTGTTTATTAGATCAGTCCCTTTTATTCCCCCTTACCTCAAACCCATGTAATTGCAGTATAATCCTTCCAATTACTTTCCATACCTCCAGTCTCTCTTCCCTTCAAATAGATAAGAGCTTATTGTGTGAAGAGCACTGTGCTGGGTGCTAAAGGAGATACAAAGGCCTTTGTGCCAATTATCCTCTACTGTGGGGACTGTACTACACAATCTTCAATGACTTCCTAGTCCTGTTCAGTGACTGTTTCTCTAAAATAAAATGCACAGTCCTCAGCCTGGTTTTTCAGTCCTTTATAAACCTACCTTTTCAGTCTCATTTTGTATTCTATACCTTTACACACTGCTTCAGTGAAACTGAATTGTTGTGAGTAAGAGCACCGACCCCAGAGTCGAGGACCCAGGATCTATTCTGGCCTCAGATACTTAACACCCACACAAAATAACTGGCCATGTAACCTTGGGCAAGTTACTTAACCCCAATTGCTTTAAAAAAAAACTGAATTGTTGTTTCCTGTATATAAAATTCCATCTCCTACCTCCATGGCTTTGTACCCCCATGTCTAGAATGCACTCCCTCCTCATCTCCACCTCAGAGACCCCTAACTTCCTAGATGGTTTAGAGACATTGAGGACATTCTAGGCATAGGGAACAGTATAAGCAAAGGTATTGAGGTCAGAAACCATGAGTCATGTTTGGTGTTTGTTGTAGTGTAGTGTAATGGTAATGAAATTTAAAGATCCCCTTGTATTGCCTTGGTTTTTGGGTTAAGTGTTAAAACCCAGAGCTTGTGAATCCCACTTGTGGGATGGACTTGTTGATGTGAAGAGAGGGGGCTGAACTGGGAGGAGCTGGTGCTGTGGATAGAGAGAGACCCAAGCAGAGAGAGGCCAGAAGAACAGTTGGTAACAGCATCGTGGAGGTAGACAGAGAGAGAGAATTTGGGGGGGTGCATAGTTGCTGAAAGAGAGAGAGAGAGAAAGAGAGAGAGAGAGAGAGAGAGAGAGAGAGAGAGAGAGAGAGAGAACTGGCAGCTGAAACCACCCAGATTGCTGAGGACCAGTTGAAGCTGCCTAGGACTTTTGAGAACTGCCACCCAGAGCTGCTGAGAACTGAGGAGGCGTGACTGTGGTGCTGGCATTTTTTCTGTCTGTTTTGATGTTATTTTGCCAGATTCATCTGCTGGTAAAGGACAGTGCTGTTGTTGTTGCAGAGGTCCTGGAACCTTGCTGTTGGTTCAGAAGCCCTGAAGGAGTATTTTCTTGTTGTATGTTTACAGAAATCCTGGAGGAGGGTCTTGCTGATGTTTTCAGGGGGCCTAAGACTATTCTGCAGGCAGAGAGTGAATTGATGAGGATGCTGGCAATGTGTATTGTGGCTTCCTTAAGCTTTGTCTTCCCAGGAAGAGAGATTGCTGAGAACTTGCCTAGGGTCAAGATGAAGAAAAGACCTCTTCGGGGCAGCCAGGTGGCTCAGTGAGTAAGAGCACCAGCCCAGAGTCGGGATGACCTGGGATCAAATCCGGGCTCTGATACTTAGCACCACACCCAGAAACAACTGGCCATGTAACCTTGAGCAAGTTACTTAACCCCAATTGCTTAAAAAAAAAAAAAGACCTCTTCTTGGGTATTGAATGCTAATGATAACCTTGTTGTGGCTTAGGTGTAGATGGCCCTTATGCTTTCCACTTCCCCTTTGAGAAGGTGCTTGGTGGTAACTGATGATAATTGTAATTCAGTTGTGATCCAGGGGTGGAGTACTTTGATTTTTGTGCTTTATGACTGACCAAACGAATGTACTTTATTTATTATTGGAAACTAATCTCCACTTGAGAAGAGAAACTTTGTGATTGATTAAATGAATGTACTAGCCAGGAGTGGAGTACTTTGACTTTATACTTTGTGATTGAATTGAGAATTTACTAAATGACTGAGTTACCCTGTATTTTGATTTTTGCTTTTCTGTGAATGTTTTGCCTTAATTTGTTACTGAATATATGGAGAGTTACTATGCTCTTAATTCTGAACGTGGAAGTTGCTTTTGCTTGGCGTTACATGTAATCCATTTGACTGTAGCATAGATTATGTAGAAGAGAGACATGATAGAAGGCCCTGAAGGTGGGGAGCAGCCAGTTGTGGAGTGTTTTGAATGTCCAGCTAAGGAGTTTGAACTGTATTTGGTAGACAACAGGAAGTCATGCAATCACTTAATCAAAAGGTATTTATTGAGCTTTATATACCTACTGTGTAAGCTATATATAACCTGCTATATACAGAACACTGCTAGGCCATAGGGATATATGTACAAAGAATGAAACAGTCCCTACAGACAAGGAACTTATATATTCACATGGGGAAGACAAGAAGTACATTTATTAATTTGGAGTGAATAAATACAATTCAATAAAAAATACAGGATAGGGAGAGAGGGCACTAGCAGTTGAAGAAATCAGGAAAGGCTTCGTGAGGCAGACAGTACTTGAGCTGCATGTTGAAGGGAGGGGCTCTCTGAGGTGCAGGTTAAGGAGGCAGGGCATTCCAGGCAGGGGAAACAGTTAATGCAAAGGCCCAGGGATGGGAGATGAAATATCATGAGTGAGGAACATAGAGAAGTTTAGTGTAGCTGGTTTGCAGACTGTAGGAGGGGGAGTAGTGTCAGTGAGATCAGAAAGATAGGTTGGAACCAGGTTATAAGGTCTTTAAAAGCTAAAAAAAAAGATGTTATATTTTATTCTCAAGGCAGTAGGAAACCACTGGAGTGGATTGGGTATGTAAGTGACATGGTCAGATTTTAAGGCTTCAGTGTGTAATTAGACTGAAGTGGGAAGATCCTTAAAGTAGGTTGACCAATTATGAAGCTGCTCCAATAATCTAGGTGAGAGGTGAGGAAGGGGTGAGCTAAGGTATAAGCTAAGGGGTACAAGAGAAGAGGTCATGTTCAAGAAATATTGTGGAGGTAGAAACTGCAAGATATGACAACTAAAGGACTTTTTTTTTTAAAGCAAATGGGGTTAAGTAACTTGCTCAAGGTTACACGGCCAGGTTTTTCTGGGTGGGTGCTAAGTGTGTAAGCCTGGATTCGATCCCCAGGTCATCCTGATACTGGAGCCAGTGATCTTACTTGCTGTGCTACCTGGCTGCCTCTAAAGGACTTTTTTTAACACCAGAATAACCTTTCTTAGACACTTTTCAGCAGATTTGTACATTGTGAAATGCCCTTCTATGACTCATGTTGCTTACATTATAAAGTTCAAAGTCCTTGGCTTTCAGGCCCCATTATATCTCTTCCAATCCCACTTTCTGTAGAGCCATGAAAGGCCACACACCATCACACAGATCATTCATGCCTTTGCTCAAGTTCTTCTGCCTGCTCAGAATGCCTTCCCTCCATGTAGAATCTACCCTGACCGAGCCCAGTTGATGTCCTATCTCTCTGAGAGACATCCCCATCTCTGCTGCCTCCCATCTCTCTCTTCTCTGAATTTCTCTCTTATTTCATCCACTACTCATGTTGGTACTCTGTTGTGTAGAAGGCTCCACCATCCTTCCATATTTCCACATTAATAACCTCAGAATTAGCTTCAAGTCCTCACTCGTCCTTACCCCATATCCAGTGAGTTGTCAAGTCTTGCCATTTCTACCTTCACAACATCTCTCACTTCTGATGCCTTCTCTCCCCTCACACAATTGCCCCCTTGGTTCAGGCTCTCATCACCTCTTGCATCTATAATTGCATATCTAATAATTGGTGTTGTCCCTTCCTCAAGTCTCTGCCCACTCTGTTCACATTCTTCACTCAGATACCAGAGTGATATTCTTTAAACACTGATCTTATCATGTCATTCCTCCAGTCTACTGTAGTGACAGGCTTCCCATCAACTTCAAGCTGCCTCTAACCTATCTCTCTAGCCTCATTATACATTATTCCTCCTCCCACACTGCAGTCCAGTCAAACCTATATTGTGTCTGTTTCTCACACAGGTTCCTCCACCACCCATCTACATGCCTGGAAGTTTCTCCCTCCTCACTTCTGCTTCATAGAATTCCTTTCCTAGGGCAGCTAGGTGGTACAGTGAATAGAGTGCTGGCCCTGGAGTCAGGAGGACCTGAGTTCAAATTCAGTCTCAGACATTTGACATACTTACTAGCTGTGTGACCTTGGGCAAGTCACTTAAACCCAATTGCCTTGCCTTCCCCCCTCCAAAAAAAACCAAATAAACAGAATCCCTTTCCTCCTCAACATGTAATTCAAGCATTACTTTCTCCAGAAAACCTTCCCTTCAACTACTAGTGCCTGTCAAACCATGTTGTATTTAACTATTGTGTTTGTAATCTACTCTCTTTATATTTGTTCTCTATGTATTTATCAATGTAGTTCTGTCCTCATTAGAATGTAAGCTCCTTGCAATTTGGCGCTATGCCCAAAGGGCTATGAAAATGTGCATACTCTTGGCAATACTGCTTCTAGGTCTATATCACAAAGAGATCATAAAAATAGGAAAAGGTCCCACATGTACTAAAATATTTATAGAAGCTCTTTTTGTGGTGGTCAAGAACTGGAAAATGAGGGGCGGCTAGGTGGTGCAGTGAGTAGAGCGTCGGTGCCTCAGACACTTAACACCCACACAAAAATAATAGCCGCGTAACCTTGGGTAAGTTACTTAACCCCAATTGCCCTCCAAAAAGCAAAAAAAAAAAAAAAAAAGAACTGGAAATTGAGGGGATGCCCATCAATTGGTATAAGAATGTAATAGAATACTATTGTTCTATGAGAAATCATGAGCAGGCAAACTTCAGAAAAACCTGGAAAGACTTATATGAACTGATTCTAAGTGTAGTGAGCAGAACCAGGAGAACATACACAGTAACAGCCACAGTGGACGATGACTGATTTTGATAGACTTAGCCCTTCTCAGCACTGCAAGGACCTAAAACAATTCCAAAGGACTCATGATGGAAAATACTATCCATGTCCAGAAAAAGAACTATGGACTCAGAAAGCAGAATGAAACAGACTATTTTCTTTTTTGTTTTGTTTTGTTTTTTCTTTCTCATGGTTTCTCCCATTCATTATTCTTCTGTGCAACATGACTAATGTGAAAATGTGTTTAATAGAAATATATTTGTAGAGGCTATATCAGATTGCATGCCATCTTGGGGAGGGAGGGGGAGAAAATTTTAAACTTATGGAAGTAAATATTGAAAACTAAAAATTAATTAATTAATTGGGGAAAAAAAGGAATGTAAGCACCTTGAGAATTGGGATTGTTTCCTTTTATACTTGTATCCATCCCATAGCATGTAGCACAGGGCCTGGCCCTTAGCAGGTGTTTAATAAATATTTCTTGATTAGTTGGTTATAATGTGTATGCCTTGTTTCCCTAGCTAAATAATAAGCTCTTTTAGAGTAGGGACCTTATATTTCATTTGTTGAGTGCTCGGCTCATAGGGTTGAACTCAATGGCCCCCATTGTGCTTACAGCTGTGTGGGCTAGTGGGGAGAGCACTGGATCTGTATTAGAGCGTGCTTTTAGTGTCTTTGTGACTTTGGTCAAGTCTCAGCCTTTTAGGGCCTCAATTTGCTCATCTGTAGAATTAGGGAGTAGAACTAAAGTTGTTCTAAAGGCCCTTCCTGTCCTAAATTTTACCTTCTTGCGCCTTAGTTACCTCGTCTATAGAAAAGGGTCACTATCCACGCACTACCTCCACATTAGAGTTGGCAGGACCAACAGAGCATGTATGTGAGGGGGCTATCTAACTATAAAGCTCTGTGAATGTATCACTTGTATTTCATACAGTGCCATAGTTCATTTCTGATATTTAACCCAGGTTATCAACAATACGGAAATGCATCTAGAGGGCAACAACAAGGAGAGCAGAGGGAAATGTCCATTTGATCCTACCCTCAAGTATAGCTCCGTGTTTGTAGGTATGCTGTCTTATCATTACTGTCCCCAAAACCAGGCCCTCCAGACTTAAGTTTAAAAAAAAGAGGAACGGGGAGGGGGGCAGCTAAGTAGCACAGTGGATAGAGTGCCAGCCCTAGAGTCAGAAGGACCTGAGTTCAAATTTGACCTCAGACACTTACTAGCTGTGTGTCCCTGAGCAAGTCATTTAACCCTTATTGCCTCCAAAAAAAAAATAAAAAAAAGACTTGAGTCCTCTACTACCTTGTTGTGGCATAGGAGGGTTGGGTTGACTTTGGCAGAGAGCAGGCTCAGACAAGTAATATCACTTCTTATCCAGTTGACCATAGCTCTAAGATATACCAGTCCAGAAAGGGTTGATACTTAATTAATGGCCACATTAGGTTTCTTCTCTGAAATGTGGTTTTTATTATAGTTTAGGTTTTGAAATCTCCGAAGATTTCTAATAAGAATAAAATTACCAGATTTCAATGGAATTATATGAAGCATTTAGGATATATTTCAGCCTGCTCACTTCTGCAAAATTTTCTGAGTTCTAAATAGTTACTCAGACAGATCTCATGTCTGTGAAGCTCCTCCTAAACTTTTAGAAATTATCCCTGCTCTCTCTCCCTCCTACCCTGCCCCCCAGAAGATCATATTATTAACATAGCTTAGAAATATCTTATTTTAAAATGATAAAGCCATCCTTAGACATTCCTTAAATGAATCTAACTTTGTTGCTCTAAGGTAAAGTCAACAACATGGTTTCTGAGACTGAAAAAAGTTTCATAAGGGATAAGAAAACAGAAAAAAAAAAGTGTGGGTGTATCTCTGCACACAGTGTGTGTGTTAAGAAGGGAGGATTGTTAGCAGAAAAGAATATGACTTTTTGTTAAATTTAATCATTTAAATTACAATTCTATGCTTCCCTGTTACCTGTAGGATAGTTTATGGGGGACATTATAGCTATCTCCAAATATTGAAGAATAATCATGTGGAAGACAGAAGAGGTTTACTTTGTTTAGACACAGAGGGAAGAACTAGGAATAATTGAGTGGGCAAGGAGTTATGTGTGGGGGAAAGTGGGAGAGGAATTATAGTAAGACAAATTTTGGTACTATATGACAAAAAATTGCAAAAATTCAGAAGTGTCCAAAAATTGAATAGTCTGTCTTGGAAGAAATTAAGTTACCTGTCTTTGGAGAACTCCTGAAGACACTGGATGACCACATTTCAGAGTTGTGTTGAGGAAACTCCTATTTAGGTAGGGATTGAGCTAGATGACCTCAAAGGTCCTTTCTAATGCCAACTCTTATATTTTAAGTCCAAACTCCTCATATTCCTGGACTTCATAGAAGGCCCTTCTACCTCTGATATTTTGTGTTATTTTGTCTCTCCCATCTTTGACATTGTAAGTTCCATATTCTAAGGCTCCTTTCAGCTTTTTTTTTTAAGATCTTTGCTAATCTAATATGTTATGACCTCTTTTTCCTGGAATTAGCCTTATTGAGTACAGTTAGTTTTTAACTCTTCTGGTAGATTTTGGCTAATTTTTTTGATTGTTTTAGTAAATATTGTCTACCTTTTTTCCCATTTCTTTGCAGATGGTGCACTTTATTCAGCTACCTACAATAACTTTCTGGGTACTGAGCCTATTATATATCGGGGACTGGAAAATCATTTAAGAACAGAATTTAAAACATCTTGGTTGAATGGTAAAAGACATTTACTCAACTTATTTCAGCACTTAAAGTAGTTCTATCCAAGAAAAGTAGAACTAAGGATAAAATTCAAGTCAGTTCAGCATGTCTTTGTTTCAATCTAAAATGTAGTAATTATTTTCACTTGCTATAAATTTTGGAGTCTAATTGTACTAGATAATCTTGAAGGTGGGTCCCTTCCAACTCCAGCTTCTTTGCTCTGTCCTCAGTTCCCCATCTTTGAAATCTTGTGTTCTGTGTCTAAAGGTTCTTCTGGGTTAATCTTCTGTACACGAAGGTTGTTTCCAAGCCAACAAGCATTTGTTAAGCCCTTAATGTGTTCCAGGCACTGTGCTAAGTACTGGGGATACAAAGGAAGGCAAAAACAGTCCCTGTCCTCAAGAGCTCACATTCTAATGGGGCAATCAGCTATGTACTTGGAAGGTTCTTACAGAGTAAATTAGATGTAATCTCAGAGGGAATTCACTAGCATTGAGGGAAACCAGAAAAGTCCACTTGCAGAAGATGGGGTTTGAGGTGAAACTTGAAAGAAGCCAGGAGGTAGATACAAAGAAGAAAGAGTATTCCAGGCATGACATACTACAAGAGAAAAGGCATAGACTCAGAACGTGGATCATCCTGTGTGAGAAATAGCAAGAAAGCCATTGTAACTTGGAGACTAGAAGGGAAAAAGGGGGCCAGGGTAGGAAAGGTTTGAAAAACCAAATAGGATTTTATATTTTATCTTGAAGGGAATAGGTAACCATTGGCATTTATGGAGTTTGGGGTGAGGGTTGACATGATCAGACCTGGGCAGTAGAAATAACATTGGCAGCTGTATAGAGGACAGACTGGACTTGAGAGATACTTAAGGGAAACGCACCAGAAAGCTGTTAGAATGGTCTAGGCATAAGGTGATGAGAGCCTGCCCTAGAATGACAGCTACATCAGAGGAAAGAAGGGATATTTCTATGGTAAAATCTAGAGTAGATGGCAACACATTAGCAGTGGGATAGTGAGAGAGAGCTAGGTTGTGTGCTAAGATGACTGAGAGAATGGTGATATCCTTGGAGTAATAGAGAAATTTGGAAGGCTCTGGGGAAAAGATAACGAGGAAGGGAGGAGCCAAGATGGCAGAGCATAGGCAGCAACTCAACTGAACTCTTTCAGCATTCCCCTTCAAACAATTTAAAAGGAACACTTCAAATCTAACTCTGGAATGGCAGAGCCAACAAAAGGCCAAGGAGAGTCATTTTCCAGCCCAAGACAACTTAGGAAGTTGACAGGAAAAATGTGAGACACCAGAGAGGAGGTCAGAATGGAGTATAGTGCAGGTCATGGCAATAGCACCGCTACAGCACCAGCAGGAGGCCTTGGAGGCACCTGGAACAGTAACACCAGTAGCAGCTTCAGGAACTCTCAGCCCACAGACAGTAAAGGAGTTGGAAACCTGAGCAGAAAGAGATCACAAGGGACCCTTTCTGGCCACTGGGGGCAAGAGCCAGTAGCATTGCTCATAGGTAGTTCTGGGTCTCAGTTACAGAGCGAGGAAGAGCACAAGCACTTGCAGGAATGTAGGAGCTTTGGTCACAGTTCCAGAACAGAGAAGAGTGCTCGTGGTGACTCATAAGGGAAGAGGGGCCCTGGTCTCAGTCCCAAGGCAGCAAGGAACACTAGCATTTGTGGCTACAGGGGAACAAGGTCCCTTCCTAGGTAAAGAAAAGAACAGGCCAGGCGGGCAATGACCACACCTTTTATTGGATCATACCATGGTAGAGGAACTAAAAGGATACAGGCCCCCTAGAACTAGCTCTGAAAACAGCAGTACAAAAAATCTATAACTTGAGACAGTGCCACCTCCTCCCCAGGAGCAGAGCCCAATTTTAACACAAAATTAGAAGTCAAGTAAGAGGTTGGACCATTTTGGAGAGCAATTTGGAACTGTGCCCAAAGGACTATAAAATGTGCATACCCTTTGACCCAGCAATACCACTTCTAGGGCTATATCCCAAAGAGATCATACAAATGGGAAAAGGACCCACATGTACAAAAATATTTATAGCAGCTCTTTTTGTGGTGGCAAAGAATTGGAAATCAAGGGGATGCCCATCAATTGGGGGATGACTGGACAAGTTATGAATGTAATGGAATACTATTGTGCTATAAGAAATGAGGAGTAGGTGAACTTCATAATAACCTGGAAAGATTTATATGAACTGATGCTAAGTGAGGAGAGCAGAACCAGGAGAACATTGTATACAATTATAGTCACATTGTGTTTGTAATGATTAACTGTGATATACTGGACTCTTCCCAGAAATGCAAGGTTGTAAGACAAAAGACTCAAAATGGAAAAGGCTATCCACATCTGGAGAAAAAATTACAGAGTCTGAATGCAGATTGAAGAAAACTACTTGCTCTCTCTTTTTTGTTTTGTTTCTTCTTTCTTGTGGTTCATTCCATTGGTTATAATTCTTTTTTACAACTTGACTAATGTTTAATGTGAAAGTGTATGTTAAAAAAAAGAAAGAAAGAAATAGGTTGGGTAAATGAGCAAACAACCAGAAAAAAAAGAATCTGACCATAAAAAGTTCCTGTGGTGACAGGATAGATCAAGACACAAACTCGGAAGAAAAAGATGTCAAAGCAGCTACGTGCAAAGCCACAAATAGAAACTGTGAATTGGACTAGAGCCAAATCAAATCAAAATCAAGTAAGAGAGGTAGAGGAGGGGCGTCCAGGTAACACAGTGAGTAAGAGCACCGGCCCCAGTGTCGGGATGACCTGGGGATCGAATCCCGGGCTCAGACACTTAGCACCCACCCAGAAACATCTGGCTGTGTAACCTTGAGCAAGTTAATTAACCCCAATTGCTTTAAAAAAAAAGAGAGAGGTAGAGGAAAATTGGGAAAAGAATAAGTGATGCAAGAAAATTGTGAAAAGAAAGTCAACAGCTTGGCAAAAGAGGTACAAAAAAAATTACTAAAGAAAACATCTTTAAAAACAGCATTGACCAAATGGTAAAAGAGGCACAAAAATCTACTGAAGAGAAAAATCCTTAAAAAATAGCCAGACCCATGGGGAAAGAGGCACAAAAGCTCACTGAAGAAAATAATTACTTAAAAATCAGAATTGGGAAAGAGGATGCTAATGAACTCATGATATATCAAGAGACAATCAAAATCAAAAGAATGAAAAAATAAAAGAAAATGTGAACTATCTCACTAGAAAACAACTAACTGGGGCAGGTAGGTGGCTCAGTGAGTAAAGTGCCACCCCAGAGTCAGGAGGACTTGAGTTCGGTTCCAGCCTCAGACGCTTAACACACACACACACACACAAAAATTAGCCACGTAACCTTGGGGCAAGTTACTTAATCCCAATTGCCCTCCAAAAGGCAAAAAAGAAAAAGAAAAACAACTAACCCAGAAAATAGATCCAGGAGAGATAATTTAAGAGTTATTGGACTACCTGAAAGCTGTGATCAAACAAAGAGCCTAGACATCATCTTTTAAGAAATCATCAAGGAAATGCCCTGATATCCTAGTTCCAAAACCAGAGTTTTATTGGTGTTTTTCTGGGTTGCATTCATATAAGGACAAGCCACCAGTACACCTGAATAGGTGTCAACACAAGTACATATAAATTTGCATCCTTTT
The DNA here is from genome assembly GCF_028583685.1 of Petaurus breviceps papuanus. Lineage (NCBI taxonomy): Eukaryota > Metazoa > Chordata > Mammalia > Diprotodontia > Petauridae > Petaurus > Petaurus breviceps. The sequence goes on along the minus strand of NW_027185593.1, from coordinate 1,438,244 downwards.
TCTTGGGGTAGGGGACCAATATAATCTATTTGCCAGATTTGGACTGGGACTTTTCCCCTTGTTACCTCCCCAGTTACTACCCAAAGAACAGTTCACTCCTTTTCTAATTGACATATATGACATTCTTCTGCTATCTGTTTTAACAATGAATGAGAGATACTAATACATCAATCTTGTGCTCACTGGTGTGTGGCCTGGACCCCTAAATGGCCGGCCATTTGGTGGACCGACCCATTTTGCTAATACTGGATCATCAGTTGTTGTCAAAGTAGGGACAATATGTTCAGTAGCAATCTTTGCTAGTCAGTCAGCATGAGCATTGTACTCACATTCTGGTGTGGTGAGGGCCACGTGAGCATCTACATGAAAAACTGACAAATCAGTAACCAAAGACATGTCCCATATATCTCCCCATAATTCTTTGCTCCAGACTTGTTTACCATGAATTTCCCAATTTAGATTTTTCCACATGGGCATCCATGTAGCTAATCCATTAGTTATTGCCCATGAATCAGTGAATATATGACACTGTCCTCCTTGTTCTGTTTTGATGGCCTTGATGTACTGCTATAAGTTCAGTATATTGACTATTTCCACCTATCCCAATACTTTCCAGTCCTTCTAGTACATGGGTTATAAGCTACTGCTTTCCAGTGTCTTTTTTGGTCCAAATATTTTACTGTCCCATCATTAAACCATGCATGTTTCTTCTCTTCTGTTAGTCCATCATATCCGTCATTCCATCTTGCCAAGGACTGTACCAACTGTTGCCTTGGCTCAAGGGATGTATCTTGTCCCTCAGTATCGATATTAGCTATAGATTCATGTAGGACAGAAACTCCACTTTTGCCACTTTTACCTCTATTTTGAATATGCCACTTCCATTTAATTATGCTGGCCTCTTAGATATGCCCAATTCTGTGAGAAGCTGGGGTACTCTTTACACAGGTCATAATTGGGATTCCAGGCCTTAATGTCACTTCATGGCCCAGAGTCAGTTGTTCAGTCTCTACCAAAGCCCAATATACAGCTAACAACTGCTTTTTGAAAGGTATATATTGCACTCCATATGAAGGAAGTTTTCTGGACCAAAATCCTAAAGATACATTTCAGCTTTGTTGTGTCTGTCATAAACTGCAGTTTGCATAATCATCCTGTACAGTCACTTGTAATTCCACCGGACTATTCTGTATAGGCCTAGAGCCAATTGTATAGCAGCTTTGACTTCCTCAAAACCTTTACTCTGCTCAAGTCCCCAATCAAATTCATATTTCTTCCTGGTAACTTTATATGAGGGTTTCAAAATCTGTCCCAGTTGTGGAATGTGATGTCGCCAATATCCAAATAATCCTATAAACTTTTGGGCTTCTTTCTTATTGGTATAAGAATCTCTTGCAGTCCCTTATTCCTCTGTATTTCCCAAAATTTTACATTTTGAGCTGGTGCTTGAATTTTTGCAGGGTTAATTTCCCACCCTTTACTTTTCATATGTTCAATCAAAAGTATCACACTCCTCTCTATTTCTTTTACAATTTTCCCCTGTATCATAATATCATCAATGTAGTGGGTAAGCTGTATATCAGGTAGCTTTAATTCATTCAAATCCTATGACAAATAGTGGGACTATGCAGATATCCTTGTTGCAAGTGGGTGAAAGTATATTGTCTGCCCTGCCAAGTGAAAGCAAACTGGTCCCACTGTTTAGAGTCTGTTGGGATGGTGAAGAAGGCATTGGCCAAATTAATCACTGCATACCAAGTCCCATCATATTTCCAAATTCTTTCTATTAAGGTGACAGTATCTGGAACAGCAGCATACAAGAGAGGAGTCACCTTATTCAATTGTCTATAATCCACTGTCATTTTCCACATCCCATTTGATTATCATACTGGCCAAACAGGATTATTCCATTGTGTGGTTGTAGGGATTAACACTCCTGCTTCAACCTATTCCTTTATAGCATTGACAATTTCATCTTGCCTACCTGGCATACGATACTGCTTTAAAGTAATTCAGAAGATTCAGGTAAAGTGATTGGGTTTATTTTTATTTTTCCCACTAAAACTACATTATTTCCGATCCTCCTTACTGCAAATTGGTGTCTTCTTTCAGGTAAATCCAGAGTCATACCTTTTAATATATCTATTCCAGTGATGTATTCAGGAATGGGTACAATAACCACAATATATTCTCTTAGGTAATTGTCCAATTTTCATCATTAGTTTGACTCGTCAGGCTATTTCAGCCCCTCCTAGGTCCTGTGATGGTAACAGGAGTTTCATGTTTGAAGTTATCAGCGTTCCCATAAATGAGGGAGGCCTTTGCCCAAGTATCTAATAAGGCCCTAGTTCCAGTATTTGATCCATTTTTCCAATATATATTCAGATTAATATGAGGTCTGTAATCTTGTCTGTGTATTTCTTTAATCTGAGCTGGGGCTTGGCCAATTTCCTGTTCTCCCTGAAGGTGTGATGGACTTGGATACAGTGGTTCAGGTGCATCTGTAGGGGCAGCCCTTGCTTCTCTATTCCATCTGATATTAAGCTCCTTATCTCGGTACATTTTATATAGTTCATTAGTTGGAATACCATCAATTTTTCTAAAATCAACCCCTGCTCTCAACAGAGCAATAAACAGTTCTTTTCTTGGCAGTCTATTCTGACTTTTAATCTGCTGGCCATTTACTGTTCTCTTACAGGGAAATTTATCTTTTTCCCATTCTCTTAAGTCACTTAGCTGTGAAATCTTATCCAGCACCTCTGACAGAGGGTGTCCTATTTCACCAATTAATAGAATCAGAAGTACATGCTTAGAAGCAGGAGGAGCTGTATTCACCTATGATATTTCTATGAGGAACTGCAAGGGGATATCATGATACATATCTGCATTTCCAGCCTTGATAGCAGTTTTCATTATTTCCTCTTTCAACTTTCTTGTGCAGTCTCTGAGTACCAGGGTCAGTCTCCATTAGGCCACACAGAATCAGTGGGATGTGGAGAATGACCATGGATTATAGACAATTGAATAATGTACAATAGAATGTACATTCTATTGCATCCATCAGCAGCTAAAGCCAACAGATTGGTCGTGTTGTTACCTCCTGCCAAATGTAAGTCCCTAAAAGCTTGCTGGACAAAAGGATTCTGGCAAATACTTATAAATTTCAAGCAGTCCACTGTATCTATCACTACAGTAGCAGCTCCTTCATCACTGATTTTTACCATCCAAGGGCTAAGGATTCTTAGGATTCTCCTAAGAATTCTTAGGGCTAAGGATTCTCCCATGCTTTGGGTGAATCTGCTCAAAATATCAGTAATCTCCTGTTGAGTGAAATCCTTTAGTATCTCCTTGAATACTGCTTGCCCTCACTGATTCTCCTGCCTTCTAGCTTCACCATGAAACAATGTATCACTTAACATTGTATCATTCTGTACAATACATGGACTTTCCTGGGAGTAGTAGTCATGGTTCAGCCTCTACCAAAGCTGTATGAACTTTCCTCCTGTTAACTTTTTTTCTTCTTTTTCTGAGCCAAATTTACATCAGCCCTCTCTGCTTATAACTGAGACTCTCCAGTTCTCTCTTCTACCAGCTGAGACTCAGCTTGCTCTTCTAATGAAGGGTTCAAATTCTGGCACTTAGTCAATTCTTTTTTTTTTCATTTTTCAAATGTTTATTAACTTCTGATTTACATCATTAATTTCCGCCAGATTTTGAGTTACAAATTTTCTCCCCGTTTTTCCCCTTCCTACCACCCCAGAATAGCAGTCCCACAGGATATCCCCTCCTCCAATCTGCTCTCTCCCATATCTTCTCTCATGCCTCCTTATACTTTTCCAGTAGGGCGTGGTAGATCTCTATGCCTCAGTGCCTGTATATCTTCTTTCTCAATTACATGTAAGATAGTATTAATAATAGTATATGTGTATATATAATTTTAAACATTTGATTTTAGAACTTTGAATTCCAGATTAATTCCCTTCCTCCCTTGTCACCCACCCTTACTGGGAAGATAAGCAGTTCAGTATAGATTGTACATGTGTAGCTAATGCAAAATATTAACATAGTAGATATATTGTAAAAGACTGACTATATTTCCCTCCCTCCTGTCCCTCCACCCACTTGTTCTATTCTCTACTTTGATCCTGTCCCTTTTCAAAAGTGAGTGCTTCCAACTTCCCTCCCCCCCAGCCTGCCCTCCCTTCCATCATCCCCCCTCTCATCCCATTCCCCCTACTCTCCTGTAGGGTGAGATACCCTATTTAGTGTGTATTTCATTCCCCCCCCTAGCCAAATTCAGTGAGAATAAGGTTGACCCATTCCCTTTTGTGTTCCTATTCTTCCCCTCCATTGTAACCCTTTTCCCTTGACTCTTTTTTATGAGATAGTTGTAGCAGCAAGCACCCCAAGCGTCCTCAGGGTTTGCAGCTACCACAGGTTCTTGGATCTGCTTTGTTAAAGGAAAGCAACTCAAAATGGGTTAACAAGCTTACCTTAATCAGTCAGACATATATCGTTTACCTTGTTCAGGGGAAAAAGGTCAGCACCCCAAACTTCAAAATATACAGACAGAATTATCAAGACATTAACAGATCAAGTAGACAGCTTTCCAAACTGTCCAACCATTACATCCATACCCAGTCAACATCTGGGTTTCCACATCTGGGTTTTTCAAAGCCAGGGGACTCTCAACAATGGCTTCCCAGAATTCAGATCAAATCACAGAACACTTCTCAAAGTGAGTCCCAAAACAAAGCTACACATCAGGGCTTATATAGCCTTCTCCTGGCTCAGAGAACGTAACAACCTTATTGACTCACTGGCCAATCAAGAAGTATCTACTGAAAAACAAGCCTCCCTCCCCAGGCTTCAGGTGCATTTTAGCCTAGGGGCAGGGAAGATCTTCCAAATTTGCATTCCCATTACAATAGTTTACCCCATTCTGTCTCTCTCCATCTCCTCTCATTATATTCCTCTCTCACCTCTTAATTTCACCTTTCAAGTATCATCCCTTCCTATTAAATTGGTCCTGTGCCCTCTATGTATACCTGTAAGCATATATACACACATTCACACATGTATTCATATGCGCATATACCCTCTGATATAGACATATATATATAATGTATATATATATATATTTCTATTCCCTTCAACTATTTTCATACTGAGAAAAGTTTCATCAATTACAATTATTGTTTTTCCATGTAGTTCAACTTTGATCAGTGGCTTATGATTTCTTCTCCCTGTTTACCTTCTCAAGCTTCTCTTGCTTCTTGTATCTGGATGTCAAATTTTCTATTCAACTCTGGTTTTTTCATCAAGAATGCTTGAAAGTCCTCTATTCCACTGAATAACCATATTTTCCCCTGAAACATGATATTCAGTTTTTCTGGGTAGGTGATTCTTGGTTTTAATCCCAGCTCCTCTGCCCTCCAGAATATCCTATTCCAGGCTCTTCAATCCCTCAGTGTAGAAGTTGCCAGATCCTGTGTTAATCTGATTGTGTTTCCACAATATTCAAACTGTTTCTTCCTGGCTGCTCATAATATTCTCTCCTTGATCTGGGAATCCTGGAACCTGGCTATAATATTCCTAGGAGTTTTCTTTTTGGGATCTTTTTCAGGAGGTGATTGGTGGATTCTTTCAACCTCTATTTTGCCTTCTGGTTCTAAAACATCAGGGCAATTTTCCTTGAGAATTTCTTGGAGGATGATTTCTAGGTTCTTTCCCTGATCATGGCTTTCAGGCCAATAATTTTTAAATTATCTCTCCTGGATCTATTTTCCAGGTCAGTGGTTTTTCCCATGAGATATTTCACATTGCCTTCTATTCTTTCATTTGTTTGGATCTGTTTAACATCATCTTGATTTCTCTTAAAGTCACTAGCTTCCCTTTGCTCCAATCTAAATCCAAGGGAACAATTCTCCTCATTGAGCTTTTGAGATTCTTTTTCCATCTGGAAAATTTGGCTTTTCAAGGCATTCCTTTCCTCATTGCCTTTCTGAGCCTCTTTTGCCAATTGAGTCAGTCTGTTTTTTAAGGTGTGATTTTCCTCAGTCAGGCTGTTGACTCTCAGTTCCTAATTTCTTGCATCATTCTCATTTCTCTTCCCAATTTTTCCTCCACTTCTCTTATCTGCTTCTTAAGGTCCTCTATGGCCTGTAACCAGCTCATATTTTCCTTTGAAGCTTTTGGTGCAGGAGTTCTGACTTCACTGTCTTCCTCCTGTTCCATGCTTTTCTCCTTTTTTTTTCCTTTTGGAGGGCAGTTGGGGTTAAGTAACTTGCCCAAGGTTACACAGCCAGTTTTTGTATGTGAGTGTGGGTGTTAAGTGTCTGAGGCCAGAACCAAACTTGGGTCCTCCTGACTCCAGGGCCGGTGCTTTACTCACCGCGCCACCTAGCCATTCTTGCTTTGCTCCTTTTTGTCCCCAAAATAGGAGTCTAGTGTTAGAGTCTTCTGTTTGTTTTGCTTCTTTCATCTGGTTATGTCGCCCCTCAGTCACTTGACCCCTGGGCTTTTTGCCACAGTAGGAATCTGCCACCAGATGGGAGCTTTTGTCCCAAATGCTGGGGTTTTCTCAGCTGCTGGAGGTATTAGTTGGGTACCCTTTCTGAAGCCTCCACATGCTCTGACAAGCTGGTCACGCACCCCAGGACCTCCACCCTAGACTGCAATCCAGATCCAAGCAGGTTAAAGCAAGAGCAATTATCCCTCAGACTGGTCGCTTGGTCCCCCTACACTCTGCAGGCCAGGAGCTGAAGCTGCAATGTGGCACCAGGGTCTCAGCGGCTTCTCACCCTGGGGGCAAAAGCTGATGCTTTTTTTGGGGACCAACTACTGGTCCCAAAGTCCACACTACACTGACCTCTCACTTTGTCCTTCACATCTATGTGTTAATGAATCTGGAAACAGCCATAGCTGCTGCTAATCTGGAGCCCCTCCTGCCACAGCTGGTCAGACGCTCCCTGGGGCTAAAACCTCCCAGCTCCCAGAGAGCTGGCCAATTCCTACTGGCCTGCTGGGCTATCATCCATGGGAGGTTAGCTTTTCTGTGTCATTTTGTGGGTTCTACATCTCCAAAGTTTGTTTATAGTCCCCTTTTACATGGATTGGGGAAGGTGGAAGCCAGAGCCCCGGGGAGGTCCTACTTCTACTCTGCCATCTTGACTCTGTCGCCACTTAGTCAATTTTTGTAACAGCTTGTCTCTGCTTTTACACACAATACGGTAGCCTGTTAGTAAAACCCAGCCTCTTCTACTCGCTGCCTCCAGGTCTCTCCCAGGTTTTATTCATATTCTTTGCAAACATGTTTCTAAATCTCTAGGTTCTCCCTGCTGTAGCCTCTGTTCCCAGTTTGCACAGAGCCCTGTACTTTTAGACCACTCCCTTGCTAGGGAGGCATAAGGCAAATCCTCCCGTCCTGGATAGCCATTTCTTCTTCCAAATCCCTTCTGCCTCCAACTAGAGGTCTGATATTTCATGATCCCATCCTTGCTGCCAAATATAGCACCAGTGTACAATTTACAGCACCCACTGTCACAATAAAGACCATGACTATAAGTATTACATGACATTCAACTGCAAAATATACCAAATTCTACAGATAGAGGATAAAACTGAAGCATTTATTTGGACACCAGAAAACCAAATCCCAAAACCAGTAAGCCTTTTCCATCATAGTACCAAAGATATTCAGAAGCCATAATAACACAGAGAGCCACAGCATCCTTCAGCCTTCCCACAAACCAATACAAGATCAATATCTACTCATGAGCCTATCTGACTCCTAGCCTGAGCATCCTCTCTCCCCCACTGCCTCACTAGCCCTGACCAGTTTCCTGTGGGCTTTGTTTCCCTTCAGCAAACTCCTTCCACCACAGGTTCTATGTGACTATATTCAGCCTATTAGGGGGCAGAGTTTATCTTCACAGCAGGGAAGCCTCTTGTGGACTCTGCTCCACCCTTTAGCAAATCCTCTCCATCATAGGCTCCATGTGATTACATTCAGCCTATTAGGGGTCAGAGTTTACTTTCAAAGCAAGGGAGGTCTTCAAACTCCCCCTTAGGTCTATTAAGGGTCAGGGAAGATCTTCAAATTCCCATTCTCATTATGGAGATTCAGTCCCCTGAGGCCTGTTCCAGCCCTGTCTGTGCCAGTGCAGCCCATGCTGGACTGTGCTCTGCTCCTATCCCAATGTAATAGACCTTCCTGTTGGCCTTCTGTAGCAGCAAGCACCCCGGCATCCCCAGGGTGGCTGCTCACACAGGTTCTTGGATCTGCTTTGTTAAAGGAAAGCAACTCAAAATGGGTTAACAAGCTTACTTTAATCAGTCAGACATATATCGTTTACCTCGTTCAGGGGAAAAAGGTCAGCACCCCGAACCTCAAAGTATACAGGCAGAATTATCAAGACAGAAACAGATCAAGTAGACAGATTTCCAAACTGTCCAACCATTACATCCATAACAAATCAGCATCTGGGTTTTTCAAAGCCAGGGGACTCTCAACAACGGCTTCCCAGAATTCAGATCAAATCACAGAACACTTCTCAAAGTGAGTCCCAAAACAAAGCTACACATCAGGGCTTATATAGCCTTCTCCTGGCTCAGAGAATGTAACAACCTTATTGACTCACTGGCCAATCAAGAAGTATCTACTGAAAAATAAGCCTCCCTCCCCAGGCTTCAGGTGCATTTTAGCCTAGGGGCAGGGAAGATCTTCCAAATTTGCATTCCCATTACACCTTCCAGGCTGTCTTGGGTTAGAAATGTGTTTCACTCTGTCATTTTGTGGGTTCTGTAGCTCTAGAATTTGTTTAGAGTAATTTTTTTACAGGTATTTGGAGGGGTTTGGGGGAGAGCTCAAGCAAGTTTTTACTCTTCCATCATGGCTCTGCCCCCTGTTTTGCATAATTTCTCATGTATAATTGATATCACATTTCTTGCCTTCACAAATGGGTGGAGAAAGGATGGGAAGGAAGGAGAGAGTTTGGAGCTCAAAAAAAATTAAGGATAAAAATCAATAAGTAATGAATTTTTAAAAACAATGAGTTCAGTTTTAGAGATGTTAAGTTTAAGATGTCTACAGGATATCCAATTCAAACCATCCAGTAGGCAGTTGGAGATGTGAAACTAGAGAGACCAGAGATTAGGAGAGAGGTTAGGCCTAGAGAAGTAGATTTGAGAATCATTAGCACAGAAATGATAACTGAATCCATGGGAGCTTATGAGATCACCAAGTGAAATAGCATAGAAGAGAATAGAGTCTAGACAGAGCCTTGTGAAACGTCTATAGTTATATTTATACCTGAATGAAGAGCCAAGGAGACTGAAAAATAGCAGTCAGATAGGTAGGAGTAGAACTAGGAAAGAGTAATGCCATGAAAACCTAGAGAAGAGAGAGCATCAAGGAGAACAGTGAAAATGTAAAGAACTACATAGAGGTCAAGGATGAGAACTGAGAAAAGTCCACTAGATTTGGCAATTAAGAGATCTTTGGTAACTTTAGAGAGAGCACTTATGTTTGAATGAGATCAGAAGATGAACTTCAGAGTTAAAAAGAAAGTAAAAGGAAAGGAAGTTGAAGTACTGATTATGGACAGTCTTTTCAAGGAATTTAGTCATGAAAGAGAAGAGAGTTGTAGGATCATAGCAGGGATGGATGGATCAAGGGAGGGTTTTTTAAGGATAGAGGAGATGTGAGTGTGTTTATAGGCAGCAAGGAAATAGCAAATAGGAAAATACTGAAGTTTAGTAAGAGAATAGGGATGTTCGGTGGATTTTAGAAAAACCTGGAGAGACTTATAGATACTGAGTGAAGTGAGCAGAACCATGATAATACTGTGCCCAGTAACAGCAACAGTGTGCAATGACTGTCCTTAATAGACTTAGCTCTTCTCAGCAATGCAAGGATCTAAGACAATTACAAAAGACTCATGGTAGAAAATGCTGTCCACATCCAGAGAAAAAACTATGGAGTTTCAGTGCAGATTTCTTTGTTTTTTGTGTTTTCTTTCTCATGATTTTTCCCTTCTGTTCTGATTCTTCTTTCACAACATGACTAATGTGGAAATATGTTTAAAAAATAATAGGGATACTAGAGGGAGAAGACTGGATAGAATGGGTTCACTTGCATACATAGCCGGGTGCATTGGCATCTTTTCATGTGAGACAGGGATGAAGGCATATCCATCTGAGTAATATGAGATGAGGAAGAGGGAAGAAGGGGCTCTTACCAAATGGCCTCAGTTTCTTCAGTGAAGCGTAAAGAGGAGTCCTAAGTTGAGAAGGGATAAAGGGGTGGCATGGAAGATTTTAGGAGGAATGAAGAGGTTTGGGAGACTCTGTGATGAGTCAATTAGACATAATCCAGTTCTACTATTTGATGTTCTGATTTTAATTTCTTTTTAGTTCTGATATTCTATGCCCTAAGTTTACTTTCAGTTCTAACATTCTATAATTCTTTTTTAAAATTAATTTATTTTTAGTTTTCAGCATTTATTTTTATAAGATTTTGAGTTCTAAATTCCAACCTCCTCCCCTTTTCCCTGTACAATCTTATTAAACATACTTCTACATTACACATGTGAAAGAAGAATCATAAAAAGGGGAAAACCACGAGAAAGAAGAAAAAGAGAAAATAGTATGCTTCAATCTGCATTCAGATTCCATAATTCTTTCTCTGGATATGGATACCATTTCCATCATAAGTCCTTTGGAGTTGTCCTAGATCATTGCATTGCTGAGAAGATCCAACTCCATCAAAGTCGGTCATTGCACAGTGGTGCTGTTACTGTACACAGTGTTCTCCTGGTTCTGCTCACTTCACTCAGCATCAGTTCATATAAGTCTCTCCAGATTTTTCTGAAGTCCACCTGCTCATCATTTCTTATGAAACACTAGTATTTCATTACATTCATATACTACAACTTGTTCAACCATTCCCTGATTGATGGGTGTCCCCTCAATTTCTAGTTCTTTGCCACTACAAAAAGAATTGCTATAAATATTTTTGTGCATGTGTGTCCTTTTCCCTTTTTTATGATCTCTCTGGGATACAGACCTAGTAGTGATATTGCTGGATCAAAGGGTATTATATGGTTTTATAGCCCTTTGGGCATAGTTTCAAATTACTCTCCAGAATGGCTGGATCAGTTCACCACACCAACAATAACATTCTATAATTCTACAAAATTATATTTTTCCAGAATTGCAAGTTCTTAAAATTGGAGGAAGGAGAACAGGAAACATTCTACAGTGAATTTGGCACTTGAGTTAGGCCTTGAATAATGAGTAGGTTTTCAAAAGCAAGAAATGCTTGTTGGGGCATCCCCCAGGAATGGGAAATAGTATGAGCAAAAACCTAGAAAAGCAAGAGAGTGTGGGACAGAAGCAAGGAAAGGTGAATAGTCCCTCTGTTTTAACTTCACTTCTGGGCTTGTAATAAAGTTTGTGCAGTAACACATGGGGCTTCTTCGTTCCAGAGCCCAGATTTGTTCATATGGATTTCATGCAAGAGAGCAAGGAAAATGCTGATGGAGATGATGACAAAATTTATGTATTCTTCACTGAAACAGCTATTGAATTTGAATTCTATGAGAAACCTCTAGTTTCAAGAATTGCTCGTGTATGCAAAGTGAGTAGTTGGTAGTGAAGACATTTTGTTTATTTGTACAGAGAACAAATTCTTGTGTATGGAGCAAGTAAAGAAAGTCCTGGACATGAAGCATATGTTGATTTGGCACATGATTTATTGACTGATCCTTAAGCCAGAGAACATAGCGAAGCCACTAGGCTTTCATGGTAACAGAGCTAAGACATGATGGCCAAAGCCCGCCAGTGTCCCTCAAAACCTTCTCTTGTGTCCTTTTGGAGGGCAGAGGAGAGAAGAGAGGATGGAAGGAGAATAGAGGGAAGACAGGACAGGAGTGAAAGGAAAAAAGAGGCGATTCAGCTGGAAACTCTTCTATCTGTTTTTCTCCTTTCCTCTCTCTCCAGCACTATTCCTAGGAAAATGACTCTACCCCTACTCCATTTAATTATTTTTATAACATGCTGTCTTTGTGATACCATTTAACATTGTTGTTGTATCATTATAATTATATAAGCACAAAAAAAACTAAACTTTTTTCATTATTCCAAAAATTGAATCATTCACAGATTCAGGCTTATGTAATGGAGAATGGGAGGAGATTCATCATCTATTCCTTGATGTTTTTGAACGTATCATCTGTGCCTGTTGCACAGCAAGAAAAGAAAGGATCCTTAGTTCCTAATTTTTTCCCATAGAACTCACTGTTCATTAAAGTTCTATAAATTTTTGTTCCCATTCTTCAGCACATGTAGTCACTGGAGGGCCTTGGTATGTGGAGTCTAGTTCTGGTTTTACTACCAAATCTCTTTGTGACCTAGAACAGGTCACAGAAAAGAACACTTTTCTGGTCCTCATTTTCCCCTCCTGCAAAAGAAGCAGTTGAATTAGATGTTTTCTAAGGTCCTATAAAGTCCTATAATTCTGACTTAGCACTTTGCCTTCCCCCTGTCATCTTTCATTCTAACTCCTTTTTTTCATCTTTTGGGTCATTCTTTATCTTAGTTCCAGAATATTGATTATCATTGGGTCAGGCAAATTTTTTTCCTTTTGCCTAGGAAATTTAAAATTGTATTATAAGCAGAGCCATTTTTAACTAGGATAATAATACCATTGAATTTGTGTTTGTGTGTGGTATTGTTTTCATCCAAACATTTTTTCATCTTCCATTGTTATTCAACAGTAGTCTGTGTTTTCTCTGAGTTGGGCCATTTTTCTTCCCATAGGGTGACCTCGGGGGAAAACGACTGTTACAGAAGAGATGGACGTCATTTTTAAAAGCCAGTCTCATCTGTTCTCTTCCAGAGTCAGATTTCCACTTTAACATTGTTCAGGATGTCTTTTCACTTAAGACAGGGAACTGGAGAGAAACTATCTTTTATGGGATTTTTATGCAGCAGTGGTAAGATATAGAGCTTTTTCTTGTCCCCCTAAAAAGCTGAAATAGTTCAAGTTGGGTTATTTTTCTATGAGATTAGAGTTTCCACAAGAATTGTTTTTAAGTAAATTATAGTTAGAAAAGCACTTTGAGAGATTAATTATTGTTTTGACAGAGAATCCCTAGAATACCAGAACTGGAGGAACCTTGGAACATAGAATACAGAATTTCAAGAGCTGGGAAGGACCTTAGAATATGGCAGAACTGGGCAGAATCCCAGAATATAAAGCATCAGGGCTGGAAGGACCTTCACACATACTACAGAATCACAGAATCCGAGTTGAAACAGACTTTAAGGGCTGTCAGGCCTAACCCTACCCCATAACTCTTCTTTTTTTCTTTTCAATTCCACATTCTCTCCCTCCACCCCATCTCTACCAATTGAGAAGGCAAGAAATACAATATCTGTTATACATATATAGTCATGTAAAACAATATTTTCACATTAGCCCTGTTCTGGGGGGAAAGGCAAGAAAAATTAAGAAAGGGAAAAATATACTTTAGTCTGTACTTTGAATCCATCAGTTCTCTATCTGGATAGCACTTTACATCATGAGTCCTTTGGAGTTGGGTAGATGATTGTATTGATCATAGTAGCTAACTCTTTTACAATTGATTTTCCTTAATAATATTACTGTTACTATGTAGATTGTTCTCTGGTTCTGCTCACATCACTTTCATGTCAGTTCTTCTCAGGTTTCTCTGAAACCATCCTCTTTATCATTTCTTATATGACAGTATTATGCCATCACATTTATGTATCATAGCTTGTTCAACCATTCCCCAATTGATGGGCATACCCTCAGTTCCCAATTCTTTGTCACCACAAAAAGAGCTGATAGAAATATTTTTGTACATATTGGTCCTTTTCCTTTTTTTTTTAATCTTCTTGAGGGATAGATAGCTCTAGTAGTGGTATTGCTGGGTCAAAGGGTATGCAGTTTTATAGTCCTTTGGGCATCCAACCCCTAGCTCAGTGGAAATCCCTTTGGCAACGTTGCTAATAGGTAGTCACATATGAAGTGGTAGTCTCCACTTCATCTCCAACCAGGAAGAACCCCCTACTTCCTGATGCAGCCTACTCTGCTTCTGGAGAGTAGCTCCTGTTTTATACCTAATGTTTCCACGCATTGCCCCTGGTTCTGTACTCAGGGTCTAATGCCTTTTCCACAGGGCAGAGTATTCGAAGACAGTTGCATTTCCTTTTCCCTCTTTCTCTTAAGAAAATACTTCTTGGGGTAGCTTAGTATAGTGAATACAGCACCAGCCCAGGAATCAGGCTGACCTGAGTTCAAATATGGCCTCAGACACTTAATAGCTGTGTGATCCTGGGCAAGTCACAACCCTGACTGCCTCAAAAAAAAAAAAAAAAAAAAAGACTTTTTCTTCCCCAAATTAAACATCCCCGTTTCCCTGAATTAATCTTCACATGGCATGGTCTTTAGTCCCTTTGCCATCTGACCAAGATTTACTTCCTCTGGATGTACCCTAGCTTGAGAAATAGAAAATATCAGCATTATAAAAAACCATAAAAATCCATTCTAACTTCATTTTACAGATGAGGAAACTGAGGACCAGAGAAGGGTAATTACTTGTTCAAAATATACTAGTAGCCAGGATTCAAGTTCTGGAGCTCCTCATTCTTTCCCCCATACTACTCTTCAGTGCTGCATTACTGCACCCTTTAAGACCCACCTGTCTTCTAGTAGGAGAGTCGGATTCCTAAGAGCATAGCAGGGTGGCTGTGATTCACTTTATCTCACCACAGGAGAGCAGAAGAGAGTAGACGGTTAAAAGAGATACCCTTACAGGCAACTGACCTACACAGTTCTGCAGATATAGTCACTGGGAAGATGGGGCCGTGGGGACTTTAAATAATATCACAATCCATCTAAAAGACATTTCATGCCTTTTCCTTTGAATAAGGAGATTATTTTTAGTAGAAGCTAAAATGTGGCCAAAGAAAACAGGTAGCAATATGCTCCTTGGAAGGTTATTTCAGCTTTAACACACTTCCTTCCTGCAATGATGCAAAAATTATAATTCACTCTATTTTCCTTCCCCCACCCTGCATGTTCTTAGGGGGAAGTTGGATACTACTGCAGTTTGTGCTTACAGTATGAAAACAGTTCAAGATGTTTTCTCCAAGGGAAAATACAAAGGACTTATCACCATGGAAAATTCTCATGTTAAGTGGGTGATATACAGAGGAGAAGTTCCTGTCCCTCGACCTGGTGCTGTAAATATTCTTTTATTTCCTTTAGGGGAGAAAACAGTATAAGAATAACCAGTCCAACCATAGAATCACAGAACAGAACAGAAGGTGTCTGAGCTGGAAGAGAACTTTGGACTTAGAGCATAGAATATAAAATATCAACCTAGGAAGTGTGTTTAGAACATAAAATATCAGAATTGAAAGCAACCTGAGAGATCGTTTAGTATCTTAATGAACAAAAAGATCAGGTATCTTAATGAACAAACTGAAACTTATATACACAATTGGGTGAAATGACTTATTCAAGGTCACTTGGCAAGTTAGTAACAGATGGGCCCAGAGCTTAGGTCTTCTGGCACCCACAATTTATAGTACATGTGCCTTGTTTCATTTTAATCACTTTTTTGTAGGGTCATTTTATATCCTGCTTCTTTACCAAAGCTATTAATTGTCTCAATTAGTTTCTTGGCTGATACTCAAGGATTTTTTAAAATAAACTATCATGTCATCCACAAATAGGGATAGTGTCTCCTTTGCCTGTCTTTATACCTTTAGTTTTTCCCTTTCATCTTATTGCTGTTCCTAGTATTTCTAGAACCATGTCAAATAAGATCAGAGAAAGAAGACATCCTTGCTTTACTCTTATATTTATTGGAAAAGCTTCCAGTCTTTACCCAAAACATGATGACTGCTTCTGGTTTTAGATAACTACTTCTTATAATATTTTTAAAAGATCCTGTTATGCCTGTGTTTTGAGAAATTTGGGCATTATGGCATCCAGGTGCTGTGCCAAGTGCTGGGTGGGATATGGTGAAAAAGTTTTTTTAAAAATCAGGAGTATAGCCAAGTTAAAAGTGCACATGGCTGGAATTTTCTCAAAATGAAGCTTCAGCTTCAGAGGAGGGGGCTGCAGAAATGAAGGAATCTATGGCATGAGAAGACAGCTAGGACAGATGTTAAAAAAGAACAAACTCAGTCGAGTCAGGAGGAACTTAGAGCATAGAACTTAAAATGTCAGCCTAATTAATGGAACCAAGTTAAAAGTGAGCATGGCTTAAATAAGTGTTATCAATGACACTTTTCTGCATTAATTGATAGCAACAAGTGGTTTTAGACACTTTTATTTTTAATATGGGTATGTTCTTTGTTTTTCTGATGTTAACCATCTTGCATCCCTGACATAATCCCAATTTGATCACAGTGATTATTTTTTAATAAATTGCCATGATCTTTCTGCTGGGTTTATTTAAAATTTTGAATCTATATTCATTAACAACATTGGTTTATAGTTCTCTTTCTTTTTCTTGGGTTTTGGTATTTTGTATAAAACATTAGTTTTATATATTTTAGTCACATTTACAGATTAAAAACATACTTTTTACAGTCAATATGCTTTGGAAATAGGTCTGAGTTTCATTTCTTCCACTGACTTGCTCAAAATAAAAGGGGCCACTAGAATTAAGTGTTCATTATGAAGCAGAAACCAGTTTGAACAAGGTCTGTCCTAGAGTACATTCAGGGGCTTTATATTTACTGAAGTATCAAAACGATCTCTGTAAAGTGGTCTTACATCTTGATTCAGTGTTTTCACAGAATAAAAAACAATATTGTTATAGTTGACTTTCACTGAATTTTTTAATATTATTTATTACTATTATTATTATTCCCAGTTTTTTTGTCACTAGTCATGGAAAACTATGAAGAAGGCTTTGTTTACTTTTAATTTTGGGAAGTATGCCCCTGAAAAATAAATAGCATAACTGTTTTGAACTAGTAACTCTGAGATGACTTTTCTTCTATTGCTATTACCTAAGGTCTTATACTAATCCAAATGTGGTCATGCTTTAGTGAAGAGGCATGTATAATCTTAATTTCTCTTACCCTTTGTACCTCTTTCTCCATTGCTCTACCTCCCACTGACCCCTGCCTTCAAGATTTCTTGAGCTACAGAAATGTCCTACCTGGTTCCCTAGACTCTCGTAATAGGAGAGATGAGTCCACCTCCTTGGAACCATGAATACTTTTCATGGGGATGGAGGCATTCACAAACCTTTAGTCTATCTCCAGAAGGCTTTTGCAACTAAGGCATTATTTCAGCCTTTCCCATGAACAGACCCTCAGAAGTGTCTGATAAAATTGCTAGCATTTTATGGGGTGTCTACATACCCTCTTAGGGTTGTTGTAGTGGCTATTCTTGTTCATGGACTCTCAGAATTGGAAAGACCCTTGGAGGTGGGTTGGACCAGATGATCCCAAAGTCCCTTCTGACTGAGGTTTTGAGATTCTTTGACATTTCATTCAAAGAGAGTGACACAAGATTTCCCCTTTAGTTAGTATACAAGGGCAGATGTATGTTAAACTCTTCTTAAAATTCCTGGCTCCTGGCTCCAAAACCTTTAGAATGGGAAGGCACACTTGAAATTATATAGTCCAAATCATTCCTTTTAGTTTCAGAGGGGATTATATGATTTGCTCAGGGTTATGTGGCAAGTTAGTGAGAGATCTGAACCCAGGTCTTGTGTGTCCCAGTCTACCAAGCATATATGTTTGGATTTTTATCATTCTTTCTTTCTTTTTTTTTGCCCAGTTGTGTCTGAGGCCAGACTCAGGTCCTCCTGACTCTAGACCTCGTGCTCTATCCACTGTGCCACCTATCTTCACCTCCACCACCCTGCTTACCTTCTCATCCTCCCAACTCCAACCCTCTTGTTTCTTAAAGAGAAGAAGAAAGACCTACACAATCTAACAACAAGCATTATGTTTACAAGCCCACCAGTCTGCATTCCATCCATCTTTATTTCAGTTCTCTTTTTATGAGGCAATAAATGCTTGTAGCATGTAGGTTTTTACTGAGTATTATTCCACATAACAAATGTTGCTTCTTTTCTAGAAGTTATGCCTTCCCAAATGTAGTACACTGTAGACATCTTGTTTTGAACAGTTGCAAAATAAGAAATTAGTTGTAATTATACATCTCTTGTTCTTTCTCTAGTGCATTAATAATTTTGCTCGAAGCATTGGATATAACACTTCTCTTGATTTGCCTGATAAAACCCTACAGTTTGTGAGAGACCACCCATTATTGGACAATGCCCTTCATCCAATTGGGGGTATGCCTGTGTTACTGAAGAGAGGCTCAATTTATACTAAGATTGTGGTAGACAGAATAATCGGTCTGGATAAAAGAGCCTATGATGTCTTATTCTTAACCACAGGTAAGTGATTCTTTGGAAAAGGTTTAGAATGGGATAGACATTCTTAATCTAAAGAAATTTTTACAACCATGGGAAAATGGTTTTGATGCTTTTTTTAAGTTCTCATTTTTAACATATTTATTTATTTATTTTTAGTTTTCAACATTCACTTTTATAAGATTTTGAATTCTGAATTTTTCCTGCCTCCCTCCACTCCCCCCTCCCTAAGACAGCATGCAATCTGATATGGGCTATACATGTGTGATCATATTAAACATATTTCTACGTTAGTTGTGTTATAAAAGAAGTATCAGAACATAAAGGAAAAACCATGAGAAAGAAAACACAAAAAGCCACAACAACAAAAGAAAATAGTCTGCTTCGATCTGCATTCAGATTCCATAGGACTCCATAGTTCTGTCTCTGGATGTGGACAGCATTTTCCATCATGAGAGTTTTGGAATTGTCTTGATCCTCGATTCTCCTTTTCTTGATACAAAAAGAATTTTCAACTAAATTCCATCTGTGTTGGCTATACCAGTCATTGAGAGTAACACTTTTTTTATTCTACTGGGGTCTGGATTTGTGGTCAGTATGAGTAGAAAGGTGAAGACAGATACTAGACATGTTACATTTAACAAGGCTCTGAACAAAGTGTGTCCCCATCCACTGGGGAATGGCTGAATAAACTGTAGCATATGAGAGCAGTGGATTATCATTGTGCTGTAATAAATGATGAATGTGAGAAATTCAGAGAAACACGGGGAGGCCTAGGTTAACTGATATAGAGTCAAACAAAAAAGTTCAAGAAACAGTATAATGATAGACATAATGACTATGAAGTTATTTTCTTCCATTTCTTTTTTTTTTCTAAAGTTCTTTTTCCTTTTTTTAATGATAGCTTGTGAGCTTTATTTTATTTTATTTTTGCTTTTATTTTTGGAGATGGGGAGGCAAAGCAATTGGGTTAAGTGACTTGCCCCAGGTCACACAGCTGGTTTTGTGTTAAGTGTCTGAGGCCAGATTTGGACTCAGGTCCTCCTGACTCCAGAGCTGGTGCTCTATTCATTGTGCCACCTAGCCACCCCTTTCCTAAAGTTTTGCTTTAATATTAAATGCTAATTTCAGTGACTTTAAAAACTGTAACATGCTTAGTGCCTATTTCACATATTTTAAAATGTACTTGGTGTTATGTAGACAATGGCTATTTGCACAAGGCTCTCAACTGTGACGGGGATATGCTCATTGTGGAGGAGTTGCAACTGTTCCAGACACCAGAATCTGTGCAGTCTCTCAAGCTGTCTGCAGAAAAAGTAAGTCCAGTTCCTACTCTGAAATCGTGAATGTACTACACACCATCAACCTGTCTATTATCTGATACTTTTCATTCTAGTCATTGAAAACCTGTCTAGCTTAAGTAGATGATCTATATAATGAGGACAGACTGATGAATGTCTGCTGGGTTCTATTCCTTGTGTTTTAAAGTAACAAGATCATCTATGTTATTTCTGTAAACTCCTTTTATTTATTTAATAAGTTTTTTTTTAATGACATAGCACTACTTCCTCTGGGTTCTAAGGTATAACCCTTCTAGACCATCAGCCTTCAAACCTTCGCTGATGTGCTTCCCATTAGACTCCATTCACTCTTAACCAAGATGATTACAAAGAAAACAGTTTATTTCTCTGAAATCCTGGGACACATTCTGCCACAAAAACACAGTGCCAATGGAAAGAACGGCAGAAACAGTCCAGTAGAAGTGAGGCACACGTGGAAAAGCTGTCCTGTCACCTCCCAGCGGCAGAGCTGCACAGCCACCAGCTCCTTTCTCTCCCAGAAAGAAGTGTTTCACGGTCACGTTTGTCAGAACCCATTAACCAGACTTCCCTCGTACCGTCTCAATGGAAGCCTCTTGTACCAAATGTATACATAGTCAAGCAAAACAAACCAACGCATTAACTATGCTTAAAAATGACTGTCTTATTTTCTATCAT
The DNA here is from genome assembly GCF_028583685.1 of Petaurus breviceps papuanus. NCBI lineage: Eukaryota > Metazoa > Chordata > Mammalia > Diprotodontia > Petauridae > Petaurus > Petaurus breviceps. The sequence continues at coordinate 1,417,807 of NW_027185593.1, read as the reverse complement.
TATTGGTTCTTCACTTATTCAGGGTTTGGCTTCCTTTTAGTAATCTCTTCATTTAATGGTCAAGTCATTCTGGTTCTTCTTGTTTTTTTATCTTATTCTATATCAGTTAACCTAGGCCTCCCCGTGTTTCTCTGAATTTCTCACATTCATCATTTATCACAGCACAATGATAATCCACTGCTCTCATATGCCACAGTTTATTCAGCCATTCCCCAGTATGGTTTGTTCAGAGCCTTGTTGAATGTAGCATATCTAGTGCCTGTCTTCTTTCTGCTCACACAGCCACCCTCTTTCTCACTCATGCCCTCACCTGTTGCCTGAACTAATGTTTTGTTTTTGTTTCTATTCCATAACTTATAATTATTTTAATACTCTCCTGGGAGATTGAGCCTTAATATCATAAAAATATAAAATCAGTCAACAAGTATTTTTTGTGTTCACTATGTGTTAGGCATTGTGCTAAGCACTGGGGTTACAAAGAAAGGCAAAAAATATGGACACTGCCCTCAAGAAGTTCACATTCTAATGGAGAAAATATGCAAATAACTATGTACTTACAAAATAGATACAGAAGAAATGGAACATAATTGCAGAGGGAAAGTGATAACAGGAAAGCCTTAGAGGGACTGCAAAACCAGTATTTCATATTTCTCCTTGGCTCTGCGCTGTCCAAAGTATTTCCTCCAAGTGCATATCTTCTGGCAAGACAAACTAGGTATTGAGCTCCTCTGGCTATTGGTGAAGGAATGGAGAAGTCGGTTCCAAAGACAGGATTCAGGATGTGCCAGCCTCCTAAATGGACAAGGAGGCCCCCAAGATTGGAAACATTCATCTAACAATTGTTGCTTTCTCATTTATGGCAGGCAGCAAAGGCTCTGAAATGTCACAGGTTCATCAAGTAAAATGTGTTGCTTTAGCTGCCATGTGTTCATAGCTGCTGTGGAGCCAGGGTCAGAAGAAGGGTGCCATCTTCCCTCAACCCTCATGGAAGAGGTTCAAATAGTCACTTATTCAGTCAATAAACATTTATTAACCTCCTACTATGCGCTAAACACTATGCTAAGCTTTGGAGAAAGAAGGGCAAAAGAAAGTCCTAGCTCTCAAGGAGCTCACAGTCTAATGGGGTAATCTACAAACAACTATACATATATAGAGATATATGTATATGTATATCTGTATATATATGTATACAAGATACAGGATAAAATGGAAGTAATCAACAGAGGTAAGCACTGTAAATAAGAAGGGTCAGGAAGAGGTTTCCTGTAAAAAGTGGGACTTTAACTCACGATAGAAAATGCTATTCACATCCAGAGAAAGAACTGAAGAAGTCAGAATGTAGACTGAAGCATAGTATTTTCACTTTCTTTGTGTGTATATGTGTTTTTCTTTTATTCTGTTTCTTCTTTCACAACATGACTGATAGGGAAATGTGTTTTACATGACTGCACATGTATCACCTATAGCAGACTATTTGCTGTCTTGGTGGGGGGGAGGGAGAAAAATTTGGAACTCAAAATCTTATAAAAAGTGAATGTTGAAAATTGTCTTCACATGTAACTGGAAAAAATAAAATACTATTTACATTAAAACAAAAAAATGCCTGAACTAATGTGATAGCCTCTTCATTGGTCACTTTGATTCCAGGCTCCTCCCTTTGCAGTTTATTCTCCATGTTGCTGCCAAAACCAGCAAACTAAGGTATAGATCTAACCATGTCACTGACTGATGCAAAGTGAAGTAAGCAGAACCGGAAGAACAATAGCAGCATTGTAAAGATAATGAACTTTGAAAGCTTGTGTAACTGATCACCAATGACCAGAGCATTTGTGGTGCTCTCCACATCCAGAGAGAGAGCCGATGCACTCAGAATACGTAATGAAGTATGTTTTCTTCTTCTTCCCTCCTTCTTCCTCCCTTCCTCCCTCCCTCATGCTAACCTTTCCAGGTTTGCCTCAGGTATCACCTTCTCTCTGAAGCCTTCCCTGAGCAACAGTTGTTAGTGCTTTCTCCTTCCACAAAGCATCTTCTGTTTTTTCATTAGTGTGTTTTTTAAGGATATTCCCAAATAGAGTATAAGCTCTAGGAAAGCAAGGACTGTTTTATTTTTGTCCTTGGATCCAGAGATTTTGGTACAGTGCCTTGTACATAGCAGGTACTTACTGTTTATTGAAGTGAATTGAAATTACTTTATTGTTGTTACTCAAGCATTTTGTAAACTGTTTTCTGTAGACCTCTGGTGTTCCACACTATATGAGTAGGAATTCTGTGGTAAAAAATAATACTAATGATATTTGCCCTCTAAAATACTGATTATGAAATGATGTATACATCCAGAGTATGGATCATGTACAGGATTGTTTAAATATAAAAACATTCATTTCTTCTCTTTTTGTCCAAAATTTGCCCAATGTCCCATTATGCCTGGAGGGGGCCATACCCCAACAACTCCAGACCAGCATTCCTGAGTTCCAGCTCCTAAGCATGCCATGGCCAAGTTAATAAAGGAAATTAATCAAGGAGAGATTACTAACCTTTGTGGTCTGGAAAACTTGGACCTGGGGAGCTTAGCACTACCATAGACTGCTGACTCATAAGAAGGAAGCAGGAGGAAAAAGGAAAAATAAAGAAGAGGGAAAACCAAAGTAAAGGGACTAATCATCCAGAAATCTTTGTTGAATGCCTGGCAATGTGCGAAGAGAAAAAAAGAAGTCCAGCATTCAAACACATCTCACTGATTCAGTCTGACCCACATTCATCAAGTGCCTCCTTTGGTCGAGGTACTGGTGTGCCAGCTGCTGGAGAGATAGAGACAGAAATGAAATGGTACCTGCCCTCAAGGAGCTCAGAGTCGGCCGGGGGCACTGATGTAGTGGATAATTTCGGGTTCTACATCAGAAGCATTTCTCAGACCCTCTGGAGCATTGTGACCCTGGCACATCCCTCAGCCTCTCTAGGCCTTAGTTTCCTCTTCTGTAAAATAATAGTTTGGACGCAGTGACCTCTGAGTTTCTACATCTATGATCACTTGCTGATCTGCAGTTCATAGCCAGGTGAAAATGAAACACATACGAGGTAATTTTGAGGTGGGGGAGCACTAACAACTTAGAGAATGAAAGGCCTCTTCTAGGCTGTGTGTGAAGAATGGCGGGTAAAAGACAGGGCCAGTAGTCAGCATCGCTTCTGGGAGGAAGGAAGAGGGAGACCAACAACAGCAGATTCCCTGAAAACGGCTTTGAGAAGCCAGAGAGTGAGGAGAGAGCATGTTCTGGAGCCATGTCCCCTGCCCGAGTGAGAAAGTATCTTCCGTCTGCAGCCCTTAAGTAGCCCTTTCTGTTTGCATTATGAAACATAAACTGGAATAACCATGTCTTGTCCTCATATGTAAATACTACTGACCCACCATCACATTGGCATTGAACTTTGGTTCTTTTTAAGGTCATGGGGACAGATCCATCCTGATTCATCCCTGTGTTCTCTCCTCACTCTATTTTGTAATCAACAGAATGACTGGGTGGCTGATCCTCAGGGCAAGGTCAGGGTCTGACCAGAGTCTGGGGCCAGGCTCAGAGGCTTAGGCTCTATAATTGAGCCAACTTACTTGATGATCATAGAGATAAGTCTCTATAACTTTATCTGACCTTATTGACCTTATATTTCATTTTTGTCTATCTCCCCAGGGCCTTGCACATATCTTGCAGGGACTTCATAAAGGCACATTGAATTGATTTACATGATTGCTGTTAATACAGTTCTTTAACCAGCTAAGTACTTATTGATGTACTGTACATCTGTGAAGAGATATTTTAAATTTTTATTTAGTTATTTCAAGCTCCTCCCTCAACCACAAGAAAAGAAAAGAAAAGCACAAGTCTTGCAGCAAACGAACACTGTTAAACAAAACACATTAGCCATGTCCAGAAGTGTATGTCACATTCAGCACCTTGAATCCATTGTCTGGACTCTGGCAGGAGGTGGGAGAGTAGGGTTCATCATATTACATTAACCAAAGTTCTCAAGGTTTTTTAAGTTATCTTTTCTTTATAATATTGTTATTGTATAATGTATTTTCCTGCTTACTTTGTTCTGTATCAGCTCATATAAATCTTCCCAGGTTTCTCTGAAATTATCCCTTTCATCATTTCTTGGGCACAATAATTTTCCATTATTCTCATATACTATGATTGGCATATTTTTAATGTGAGCAACAATCTATGTGTGCAAATTTTCCTTAAAAGTCTCTGAATAACACCCACCCTCCCTCCATCAAGAAGAGGCCTGATGGGGGCGGCCAGGTGGCTCAGCGAGTAAGAGTACCGGTTCCAGTGTTGGGATGACCTGGAGATCGAATTCCGGGCTCAGACACTCAGCACCACACCCAGAAATAACTGGCCGTGTAACCTTGAGCAAGTTACTTAACCCCAATTGCTTAAAAAAAAGAAGAAGAAGAAGAAGAGGCCTGATGTATTTATTTTTTTTTTCAGGGTGTGTTGTATTTAGCATCATCTAGTCGGGTGGTTCAGGTCCCCATTGCTGTGTGTGGTCGATACCAGCACTGCCTGGATTGCATCTTAGCTCGAGACCCATACTGTGCTTGGTCCCAGAACCAGAACCAGTGTGTCTCCGTAGTGGACTACACTAACCATTCTGAGTAAGTCAGGACACGCCTGCTTGATGCCCATAGCCAAGATCCAGCAGCAGCAGACACTCATTAAACATTGACTGTTTGCTAGGCCCAGAAACTTACATTTGCCCATAGATGGGTTTTACTGCTTCTTTCCAAGAAGGGGAAAGGGAAGATAAGATAAAAAGAATTCTAGTGAGAGACTAAGGAGAAAGTTTTATTTAGTAATTTACAGCTGATATACCCCTTGTAGTGTGTATTTTACAGTGTCTCTACACAACAACCCTGGGAAGGAGGGAGTGCAAGTGCTGAAATCTCCATTTCATAGTTGAGGAAACAGAGGCCAAAAAAGGCTAAGTGACTTCCCTGGGATCAGATGGCTAGTGAGAGGCCAGTCTAGGCCTGGGATGTCCAGACCTTCTGATGCCCAAGGCCATCTCCACTGTCCTATACTGCCTTTTTAGTAGGCTAGCTGTGGGTGGCCACGTGAGCTCAGAAGGATCTTCCTCAGAGGGGGCTCAGTGTCTGCCTGTAAAACACTCCATGAACCAGAAGGTGGGCACCAGCATGAGGTACAGAGCATTTACTTCACTGTTCATGTGACTGTGGGGCAATGTTAGGATCTTTGAGGTCCTCTGATCCAACCCCCTCATTTAGCTGAGGAGGAGGTGAGACCCAATGAGATGGCATCATTTGTACAGGGTCACACAGGCAGGAAGCAGCCAAAGCAGGGTCCCTGCCACAGTCCTTCCAGCCCTGCTGAATTCTGTGCTCTGTCCCTGTACCACCATGTCACTGTGAAGCACAGAATGGAAAAATGAGTGAGAAAATTAATCATTTCTTCTACTTTTTTAGGGTTTTAATTCAGAATATTAAAAGTGGAGATGTGTCAGAGTGTCCTGAAATAGGTAGGTAAATAATTCCTTGTACAATATGTGAAATGCTCCACTCCTTCAAGTGTGCTGCTCTCTATCTTCCATCTGTGGCTTTTCGAATAGTTGCCCCCTGGGTAAACTGAATTTTTAAAGACGGTTTAGAGAGTATCAGGTCAAGCACAAACTGGTCTGAACTAGAGTCCTGGGAGAGATTGCTGCCCCTCTGGGCTCTAGACCTTTTCACTCTGGTGCTTCAAAAAGCTGATCTTGAGGCAGGTGCCAAAATGTGACCTCCTGAGCTGACATCCTTCCCCAGGAAGGGTGAGGAAGGATAGTCATCACTACTGTTGACCCTTCCCCATGGTGCTGGTCACTGCTACAGAGCCCATGGAACATGCATAGTCCTCTGCCATGCATTTTTAAGGAAAACAGCCCAGATTTAAACCTCTATCCCAATGTATTGTGAAGAAGAATCTAATCAGAGTTCTAGGGAAAAAAGCTGCTTAGACTCTAAACAAGCCGGCATCTGGGCCACAGCCACCTGGGGACATCAGTGAGCATCAGGCCAAGTTCTCTTTCCTTACCCCTTAGGCTCCTCAGCCAGATTCAGTTCCTCCTTTGGCCTTCCTTCAGAGAACCATTTTTCCTGAGTTTGTGTTGGACAGTTTTCAGAAGGACCCGTTTTATACCCTCATGAGGGATTGGCCTTCTAACTGGATCTCTCCATCTAAACCTTAAGGAATGCCGTTCCTACATCTGGATTCCTGCCCCTCACTGAATTATTTCATGCAATTGGCATGTGGATTTTTTAGAGAATAGACATTATTTTCCCCTTGTTCAAAGGATCTTCTTCAATTTCCTGTTTGGGGAGTTCTATAGTCACCTCACAGCTATCAAAACCCCACCTGCTGCAAAAATGCTTCTCATGATGAACCTGGACTCTCATATTTAACTAAATATCGTGTTTACAACATTAGGGGGAGCTAGGGGATACTTCTAATTTTAAGGAGATAGGCCCAGTCTGGATCTTCCAACAAAAGGAAGGATTACAATCCAATCTTGATAGGATTCAAGCAGTAAATTATTCATTCCTAGAGGTGTTCACTTATAAAATGTTCGCTTATAAAGTTGGACATGGTCGTTCATGGTTGGTTGAGGGGGCTTGCTCATCTGCCAGGAGCTTGAACTAGGTAAATTCTATTTGGAAAGTTTTTGTTTTTAATTCTATAGGCCTTAAGGTTTTGTTTCTTATTAACTTTGTACTCTGTGAACTTTCTAGGATTCTAAACTTCAGTATTTCTTGGGATCTTTGGGGAAAAGGGATAAACTGTTATATGGTACCTAATATGTACCAGACATTGTGCTAAGTAAGTACTTTACAAATATTATCTCATTTGACCCTCACAACAACCTTTCAAGATAGGTGCTATTAGTATCCTCATTTTACAGATAAGGAAACTGAGGTAAACAGAGGTGAAGTGATTTACCTAGCATCATACAGCTACTAAGTATTTGAGGCTGGATTTAACTTAGGTCTTCCTGACTCCAGGCCCAGCTCTCTGTGCGACCTAGCCATTTTTGAGGTCACTGCATCCAGAGCTGTAACTAGGGTAGGGCCATCTGTGATTTGGCCCAGGGTAATGCTGTCCAAAGAAATACACATTGCTATTTATAAACCACTATCCCTTTGCCCCATGGTACTCCAGTGATATGTGCCATGTACTATGATCCTACTTGCTAACCTAGCCCAGCTTTCAAGGTCTTATTATCATTGGCACTCCTCCAACAGAGGACAAAGGTAGGTCTCTCTGGAGAATGGGCTGCCCTCATTCCTGGCTCTGTTGCATTCTCAGTTAGAGTGTCCTCTGTGCTACCACCTTCCCTTCCCACCACTGTCCTTGTCCCACTGCTGTCACCTCCACCCTCCCCCAGCACTATGTGAAAGAATTTCTCATTAGTAGCTTTAACTGTACCAAACTTCAGTATACCCCAAAACCCAAGGGGACTTGTCATATATTAATAGATTATATTTCATTATTTTCAACTCTGATTAAACTTATTTTTTGCTGCTCTACCCTTCATGCTTACTTTCAGACAGACCCATTCAAAATGTTATTGTGGCAACTGGGCATAGCAGCCAGCTGAGATGCTCCCCCCTGTCCAACCTGGCCTCCACACTGTGGCTATTCAATGGCAAACATCTTCCAGTAGAAGAAACAAAATACCTTCTCTACCATCAAGGACTGTTGGTGTTTAATATAACGGAGGCCGATACTGGACGTTATGATTGTCAGTCTGTGGAAAAAGTTGGTGGGAGAGAATTATTCATCACTGTGGAAAGCTACATCCTTAACCTTTGGTCTGAGAGTTTGATGAATTTAGTGAAAGACAGCTCAGAGTGGCCTCAAGCAGAAACGGCCCCTCCAAGCTTTAAATCTGGTTCCAGCAAATATAAGGACCCTGCCCACTGGGGAATCCAAAATGAGAAGCTCCTCTCCAAAATATTCATCTCATTGTTTGCCTTTCTCTTTTTCTCCTTGCTTTCCTGGAATTTTGTCAAAGGGCGTGCATGTCTGCGCTCTGGGATCCGAGAAAAGGCTACGAATGCAATAAAAATAGATAGCTTGGGAGATCCTCCCTTGGAAACTGAGGAGCCAGGTCCTCAAGAGCAGGTGACCCTGACAATCAAGAGCTCCTCCTCTCTCGTGCCACTTGTTGTTTCTGCCCCAGAAGGTTCCTCCAAGAATGCCAGTGCTAGCAACAGTCAGGCTATGAAATGCCCCCCATGCTGCCCAGCCACTCTGCAGAGCACTGTAGTAAAGGAATGTTCCAGAGTGTAGAGACTGAGGGAGGTCAGACATGCCCCACCCTCAAAGGCAAAGAGAAGCAAAGGAGACCAATGCTCCTCTGAATTGTACTAGCAAGCCTGGATTCATTTTCTGATACCTATTCCAATCTTTAAAACATCTTCACATCTGTAAAAAAGAAAGAGTGAGAAAGACAGATGAGAGAGAAAGACATAGATGAGAATAAAAATGTTTTGGAAAGTTGGTTCCTAATCCCTGTTTTCTATAATCATGACACTTAGTGTAGTTTAGTGGAAAAACTACTGGACTTGCAGTCAAGAGGGACCTGGGTTCTAATCCTGGCTCCAGCACTCCAATACATATAATACTACATAACACTAGATTCCCAGATATTCAGCGTTTCCACTTGTAAAAATATGGAGGATAATATTTGCAAAACCTTACTGAGAGTCTTGCTCTGAGACAAGTATTCTGTAAATCTTCAGGCAGTAGAGAAATGAGATCTGTTCCCCAGTCTTACTGAAAACCAAGGGCCTTTCAGGAGTCCTGTAGCTATAGAGGAGAGAGATGCTTTTACTGACCTTCCTCAAAGAAGGCCTAGAATTTATGGCTTGCCTCAGCTCAACCTTGAAAAGGGTTAAAAAATACTCTGTTCTGTTTCCTGTACACACAGTTCACATTCTCCCTTTTTTTGAGCTGCCTGGGAAGCAGATGTTTCCTAGTCTGTTCAGTGCCTGGGATTTTGACTGGGAAGAAAAAAAGGTGGGGCTGGCTGCCAGGTCCCCAAACTTCTTGAAAGAAAGACAAAGGAAGAGGGGAAGAGGAAAAAGGGGGACTCCAAATAGGGCTTTCCACTTAGTGACCATTGTACACAGATTTCTTACATTTGAGGGAAATCTTGCTTCTTTCTTTGTTTCTGAGTCACTCAAATCAGACTCTCGGAAGACTGGTGCACCACAATCCAGGGCCTCTGGTGTACCATAACAAATGCTGCCAAAATGGGAGCCCACTGACAAAACTTATTAAAAACAGCCATCACTATGCTCAGTTCCTTCCCCTTTTCCCTCCTGTTCACTGTTCCCCAGCTGTTCATTAACACATCCACAAAAGAGGAGTGGGAGAGGAAAAGGGCAGAAAGGGAGCCCTGGCTGTTCCCTCCTCAGCCTCACCACACAAATGAAAACAATTTTGTGCAAATTGGGGAGATCTGAACATTGGAGCTATCCAATCAGGTCACCTTAAAAACACTTTTTAATAGTCTACAGTTGCAGGGATTTCTCTAGAAGTATGGGGGCAGTGGAAGAAGAGATTGACTCAAAGTCATAGCTAATGTGCCCAGAAAATACCAAGCTGTCTGCCCATGAGGCGTTTGCTGAGAGGCAGTCCATGGAGCCCCTCCTGAGCAGAGATGCCAAGACCCAAAGGGAAGGATTATACTAGATGATGAAACTAGGTTTGTCAGGGTAGGCGGGTGGTGGCAGTATCTTTGGATCTTCAGTAATGCGACCAAAGCATTGCATTTAATGTCGCCCCCCACCCACCCACCCACCCACCCACACACACACACACACACACACACATGGAAGAGGAAAGGCATCTGGAGAAAGTGAGGAATAGAAGTGAGTCTAGAGAAGAGAAAGCCAAGTGTGTCCTTGGGCCCAGGACATCTCTGGGATGGAGACAGTAGATTCATTGAGTGCCTTCAGTGTTCATGGTGCAGAGCACTGTGCTTGGCAAAGGGGTGGAGTACGGTCTGCCCTCATGAAGCTTCCAGCTGGAAGATAGAATACAGAGAATTTCAATAGATAGTCTTACATAGTGAGTAGATTAGAGAGACGTGAAGGAAAGTGCAGGAAGAAGTCTGAGAGGTAGAGAGGGCACTAATCAAAGCTGCAGGCAACTGGCACTAACATTGGATGGCAGGGTGGCCTCCAAAGAGATCCTTACAGACTGATAAAGATGAGCCCAATATAATGAGATGTAACTTAATAGGGAAAAATGTAGATTCCAATACCTAGGTTTAAAAACAACACCTTCACAAGTAGGGAGGTATGATTAAACCACAGCGTGTGTGTGAAAGACCTGGGGATGGCTCCTATGAGCCTTTGGTATGATGTGGTAGCTCAAAAGACTTCAGTCACATTAATAGAAAAGGTATCTAAAATTAGATTAAGCATTTATTAAGCACCTATTGTATGCCAGAAATTTGGGGTGTAAAGACAAAAATGAAACAGTCCCTGATCTTAAGAAGCTTATTGGGGGGAAATAACATACAGAAAAATGAACACAAAGTAATTTGGGGGCTAAGTGAGGCAATGAGAAAACATCTTTGAAGAAACTTGAGATGAGACTTGAAGGATGCTAGGGATTCTCTTGGCAGAGAAGAACCCTCCAGGCATGGGAGACAACTTGCCGGTGCATGGAGGATGGAGATGGAACGCTATGTACAGGGACCAGTAATTAGGCAGGTCTGGCTGGAACACAGGCTTCAGGAGAGGAAATGATATAGAAATCAACCTAGAAAGAAAGGTTGGAAGCAGATCCTGAAGGCTTCCCATGCCAAGTTTATCGCAGGAGTAAACAGGGAGTAAAATGGTCAGATGTGCTTTAGGAAAATCAGTGTAACAGCTATGTGGAGAATAAGGAGAAGACTGAAGACAGGGAAATCAATTAGGATCCTGTCATAATAGTCCAAACGAGAGGTGGTAAGTTCTTGAACTCGGGTTAATGGTGTCAGTTTTGAGAAGAGGGAAGATGCAAGAGATGCTAAGAAACAGAACAAAATTTAGCAACTTTGTATTTGGAAGAGGTGGGGAATAGTGAGGCGTTGATGGCTCCTGGGCGACTGAAAGAAGGGTGCTACCCTCAATAGAAATAGGGAGTTTAGGGGAAAAGGTAATGCTTTCTGCTTTGGATGTGAAGGAACATTTACCATGTGTTAAGCGCTGGGGACAAAAGCCAGCAGTCCCTGCTGTCAGGTAACTGACATATATTCCAATATGGGGGAGGATGGCTAAGGAACTTTGCTCTGGGAAGTCAAAGGGATGGTGAGTGGGGCAATGGGGCAGTTGGTCAATATGTTATTTCTGGAAGCAAGCTGATTTTAGAGTATTCAGGCAACAGAGGAAAAAGAAATAGGGTGACCAAGTGAAGAATCTCCTAGGCATAATGGGTTTGAAAAGCCTATGGGACATACAGAGGGAAAGGAGCACCAGGAGAATGATGATGCAAATGATACCAAGTTCAGGTGACAGATAGGGGCTGGACATAGACAAGGGGTGGGGCACAGGTGAAGATTCTGCAAGGGAGATGAAGGAAAACCAGAAAAAAGTATCACAAAAAGTCGGGGAAGAGAGAGTACTTTGGAAAAGGAAGCAGACAAGCATCCAAAACTACTGGGAAGTCTGAGAAAAGACCATCAGATTTAGCATTTAAGTGATAGGTGGTAGCCAGATGTGGTGGAACCTGCCTGCAATCTCTACTACCAGGAAGGTTGATGGTGGATTGCCTGAGTTCAGGAGTTCTGAGCAGCAGGAGGCCAAACTGATGAGCTGTTAAGTCCAGAAACAGTGTGGTGAGGCCCTTTGATCAGAGGCCACCAGGCACCTAAGAAGCTGAAATCAGCCTCTCCCAAATCATAAACAGAACAAATCAGAGCCCCCATGCTGATCATTTGGGGCATTAGGCCTGTGAGTGGCCCCTATGCTTTCAATCAACTTTAATCAACCACCAACTTTTGTTATGTGCCAAACACCATCCAAAATAGTCCCTGCCTTCAAGGAGCTTACATTCTATCATGGGAGGCAACATGTACACATAGATATTTAGATAAATGCAAGGTCATTTCAGGGCAGAGGTACTAGGAAATAGTTGAAGATATTAGGGAAGGCTCAATATAGAATGTGGTGTTGGAGCTGTGCTTTGAAGGAAAGAAGAGATTTTTAAGAGGCAGAGGTGAAGGAAAACATTCCAGGCATGGAGAAATGTCAATGCAAAAGACACAGGGAGAGAATATGGAGTGTGTGTGTGTGTCTGTCTCTCTGTCTCTCTGTCTGTCTGTCTATCTGTGTAAGGGAGTAATGTGTATATCTGAAAATACAGGTTGGGGTCTGATTGTGAAGGGCTTTAAATGTCAAGCAGAGGGCATGATTTTTGATCACACAAGCAGTAGAGAATCATTGAATTAGGAAATAAATAGCATGATCAGATGTATGCCTCAGGAGAATCACTTTGGCAGCTGTTGGAAGATGGATTAGAAAGGGCAAAAACTTGAGACAGGAAGCCCAATTAGGAGACTATTGCAACAACATCAGCTATTCCCGTTTTTAAAAATCTTTTCCAATTTGCACAGTGAGATAAAACTTCTGAGGTCCCCTCTGACTCTGAGATTCTGTGACAGTCAAAATGAATAGACTTGTGATTCAATCCAACAAGTATATTAAGCAACTAGGTAAGACCCAGTATCACAAACGTAGAATATCCCAAGAGTCCTACTGCCTTTCTAAGCTTTGATAACTTCAGGAACATAAATGTTACAAACTTAGCCAAAAAATCATTTAAAAGGTTGATTTAGGGGCAGCCAGGTAGCACAGTGAATAGAGCACCGGCCCTGGAGTCAGGAGGACCTAAGTACAAATCTGACCTCAGCCACTTAACACTTACTAGCTGTGTGACCTTGGGCAAGTCACTTAACCCCAATTGCCCTACCTTCCCCCCTCCAAAAAACAAAACAAAACAAAACAAAAAAAAAAATAAAAGGTTGATTTAAATTTCTCTCACACTTTTTTTGTAAATTTTGAATAATTTTTAAAATTTTAACAATTTGGGACACCCCGCCATCTATGCATTGAGTATTTGACACTTTCTGAATGACACTTTCTCAGACCAGTGGATCAGCAGAGGAGACCCTCTTGCTTGGCCCACCTTGGTCACCTGATCTATCTGCATTAGACTTTTTCTTGTGGGATCATGTCAAAACTGTCACAAATGCTCCAAAAACTCATTCTTTGGATGATCTTAAGGTGAGGATTACAAATGCAGTCTTTTTAGTCATTAAGCAGCAGCTGAAGAAATTTTTTTTTTTTGCTTTTTGGAGGGGGGAAGGTAGGCCAATTGAGGTTAAGTGACTTGCCCAAGGTCACATGACTAGTTTTGTGTTAAGTGTCTGAGGTCAGATTTGAACTCAGGTCCTCCTGACTCCAGGGCCAGTGCTCTATTCACTAGGCCACCTAGCCACCCCTGTGCTGAAGAAATTTTTACAAAATTTGAAAATCAGTATAGCAAAACATAGCACAATATGGTGGTGCTGTTGAATTTTACTCAGAAACATCAACATTTTAAAAATTTTAACCAAGTATCGTTGTAAGTCTATAGCATTTATACTTCTGAAATTATTAAAGCTTAAATCTGCACTAAAACTTTTAGGACACCCCATATAATGAGAAACCAAGGGTTACTGTGAAGTCCTCCATCCCTAAAGTTCTTTAAGAAATTAATGGGGGGGGCAGCCAGGTGGCGCAATGAGTAAGAGCGCTGGCCCCGGAGTCGGGAGGACCTGGGATTGGTTCTGGCCTCAGATACTTAACACCCACACAAAATAACTGGCTGTGTAACCTTGAGCAAGTTACTTAACCCCAATTGCTTTAAATAAAAAAAAGAAATTAATGGGGGGTGGCTAGGTGGTGTAGTGAATAGAGCACCAGCCCTAGAATCAGGAGGACCTGGCTTCAGATTCAGCCTCAGACACTTAACACAAAAACTAGTCATGTGACCTTGGGCAAGTCACTTAACCCTAATTGCCCTCCAAAAAGAAAAAAAAAGAAATTAATGGATGACCTCAGTTATGTGGTTTAAACATTAGAAATTTTTTATTTAAATACTACAACATTTTCTAAAGACAAGAGGCTGGTCTAAGGATCTCTCCAAGGTCTATCCATTTTGAGGATTCTAGGATTTTTAAGTTTAAAAGCGTCCTGCTGCAAAGTGACACTGAGTCTTCTTATTTCTGCTTTAGGAAATACATCCTCCCAGGCAGCAGGATGGAAAAGGAAAACAGTATTGACCTTAGGTCAGGTGAAGAGTTGTAAGCTGTTTAGGAAGCCTGGGGACTGATAGAGGGCATGAGATCAAAGCCTGGAGCCTCCGGACCAAAGAGGTGAGTGTGCAACAGAACATTAGGGGGACAGGAACACAGTGTGGATGATGAGCCACAGTACGCAAGGCTGGAGGGTCAGAAGAGGCCATGCCCAAGGCCTTCAGGCAGAGCAATGAGGGAGCGACTAGTAGTGCTTATCCTACCTAAAGTGCCTAAGTTTAGTAAAGAAGGAAAAAAATACTGATCAAAAAAATACATCTGCCATTAACTTGTTCTAAGCAAGCCACTGACCCTCTCTGGGTCTTAGTTTTGACCTTCGTAAAATAGAAGAAAGAGACCAGATGTTCACTAAGGGCCCTCCCAGCTCTGACATTCTGTATTCTAGGGGCCCTCCCAGCTCTGATATCCTGTGTTCTAAGGGCCCTCCCAGCCCTGACTTCTTGTGTTCTAAGGGCCCTCTCAGCTCTGATACCCTGTGTTCTAAGGGC
>NW_027185593.1:1391144-1402909 GCF_028583685.1 Petaurus breviceps papuanus | reverse complement strand
TTCTAAGGGCCCTCCCAGCCCTGACATCCTGTGTTCTAAGGGCCCTCTCAGCTCTGACTTCTTGTGTTCTAAGGGCCTCCCAGCTCTGACATCCTGTGTTCTAAGTGCCCAATTCAATTTGCCCAGGCATAGCTATTTATGTTATAGGAAGCATAATGGAGCCCTGAAAAAAAGATATATACTCTATCCCAAAAGATTACTTCCTCTCTGAGATGTTTGGTTTTCATTTTTATTATATTGTTTTAATAATACTAATTTTCCCTATGTCCGTAGCACTGTAGAGTTCAATAATAGCTCACATTAATATTGTACCTTAAGGATTGCAAAACACTTTACATATATTATCTAATTTTCACTCACAACAACTCTGTGATGTAGGTATCGTTTCCATTTTACAGATAAGGAAATTGAGACTGATTAAGAGTCCCACAGCTAATAAGTTTCTGAAGTGGGATTTGAACCCAGGTCCTCATGAAACACTCCATCCATCATGCCTTGTTGCCCCAAAGCTCTTTCTCCACCACAATCCTACGACATAAATATTGCTGAGTAGTGCCTATCAAGGGTCAAAAATGCCCTTTTGTAATGTAGCCTGTGGTCACTCTGAGGACATAACAGAGAGTGACAAGGTCTAAGGTTTAGAACTCACTGAAGGAATCCCTCATAAGATTCCAGATTCTTGATTTTTAGTTCAGTTCCTGCAGATCTAATTACCCTAATTTGCCATGTAAAATAATTAGCCTCCAAGGTACACCAGAGATAGCCCTGTAACGGCAAGTTGACGTGGAAGATACATGACCTATTTCCAAGGTGCTTTACATGCCGTTTATTTTCAGCTACATGTCATTGGTGGTGGTGGTGCTGTGTGTGAAGGACAAAGAAAATGGGGCAGGAGAAGTAAGATACTTTCAAAAGTCCTGTGGTTGAGTTGGAAAGAAACTTTGAAACTTCTTAGAGGACATTCAGAACACTGTGTTTTGATTTGAAAGTCTGACACTTGTTATCTGTGTGACTTTCCTACTTTGGGCCTCAGTTTCCTTAACCATAAAATAAGGGGGAAGAACATAGATGGGTTTCTTCCAGCTCAAAATCTATCATTTTATGAACTTAAAAAGCTATAAGGGAGATATATTTAATAGTTATAATGTTATATGTGTATGTGGCAAAAGAGAGAGAGAAAGAAGAGGATGTGTGATGTGGTAAACTAGTCTTGAAAACCAGGGAGTCTCAGGGTCAGTCCAGGCTCTGACAAATACTGACTGTAGGACCCTGACAAGTCACTCTGCCATTATACAAAATGCTTTATATGTCGAAGACCATAAGTTGCTGAGACCGTGAGGGTAAACCTGGATAGAGGAGTCTCCTCCCTGGGATGTCCCCAAACGTCCTCTGGAATGGCAGGTCCAGTCGTGTGTGCGCGCGTGCATGTGTGTGACACTTTGACCATCAAGGCTGACTTAAGCCTTGTCTAAATACCATAGGATTTAAAACAAGGGCTAAAATGTAGAATTTTGGATCTAATCTAATTCATTTTACAAATAAAGAAGCTGGGGCATGGTCACACAAGTCAAAATTCAAACTCTAGTCCCCTAACACCAATCCATTGGTTCCCCAGAGCTTTTAAAAATCCCGTTTAACAACCAGTTACTTAGAAAGCTTCTGGATGTGGTGAAAAGAGAACAGGAGGATGGTGGTTGTAGGTGACATTTCTCTTTTTACAAGTATTATTATCCTGGTTTTATAGGTGAGGAAATGGAGGCTGTGAGAGACTCCGTTGCCCACGGTCACAGAACTAGATTGGACAAGCTAAGACCTGGACCTGGGCCATCAATGCCAAGTCTAATGCTTTTTTGACTGTGCAACACTTCCCCTTTGTGACACCTGGGTTCTATGCCTGTTCTATCCTTATCTAGATGTGTGACCTAGAACAATTTGCATAGCCTTTCTTGGCCTTAGTTTCTCTGTAAAATGAGAAAGATATTCACATTGCTTCACTTAGGAGGCTATTATACAGAAAGTATTTCAAAAACCTTAAGCTGTTGGGGTGGCCAGGTAGCACAGCGAGTAAGAGCACTGGCTCCAGTGTTGAGAAGACCTGGAGATTGAATCCCAGGCTGAGACACTTAGCACCCACCCAGAAACACCTGGCCATGTAACCTTGAGCAAGTTACTTAACCCCGATTGCTTAAAAACAAACAAACAAAAAAAAAAACCCTTAAGCTGTTCTAGAAACTTCAATTATTATTGCTATTTAGCTATATGACCTCAAGCAAGTCTCTTCCTCCCTCTGAGCCAAGATTTCTTCCTCTTTAAGATAAGGGGATTGTGGGGTGGCTAGGTGGCCCAGGGAACAGAGCACAGGCCCTGGAGTCAGGAGGACCTAAGTTCAAACCCGGCCTCAGACACTTAATACTTATAGCTGTGTGACCTTGGGAAAGTCACTTAACCCTAATTGCCCTCCAAAAAGCAAAAAAAAAAAAAAAAGAGATAAAGGGATTGAATTAATGGTTCTCTAAGGACTCATTCAACTCTAAAATCCTGCAAATGAGTACTGTGTGCAAGGCACTTTCCAATATGTTACTTCACAACTGTGGCAATGTTGTTAATAACTTACATTTCCTTGACAGTTTGAGATTTACAAAATGTTTTCTTTTAAACAGTCCTGTGGAGTCAGCAGTGCATGCATGATTATTCTTATTTTATAGATAGCGAAACTGAGGGTCTCATAAACCGAAGTTTATAGATGATCGATCTCACAGCCAGATGGCAAAGTGAAAAGTCTGATCCCATGTATTCTGGCCCTGAGTCCAGTACACCCCAAACTACAATTTACTGTCGAGTGTGATGACCATGCTCTGTGTTAATACTTAAGGTGTTCATAATTTCCTCTGGGAGGGTCCCCTCACAAATGTAGATTGCAGCCCTTCTTATTGCCTTAGTAGACAGTTTCATGAATTGCTACATGGAGAAAATCTGTTTAATGTAAATGGTAAACTAGGGAACTATTTCATCTAGGGCAGAATAAATTGAGGAGTGGAATGTGGTTAAGCAGCTATGCAGAGAGCAGTCCAGGTGCAGAGCTGCTTGTGCTGCCCTATAACCTAAGGCTACCATGAAAAAAGGCACAATAATGGCCCCTGAAAAGAGGAAGCATCCTAAGATCAGTCAGTCACTCATCAACCAGCATTGATTTAAGTGCTTACTCTGTGCTGTGTGCTAAGTCCTGGGGATACAAAGAAAAATGAAAACGTGGTCCCCCTCTCTTGGATTTCCCATTTTAATAGAGAAAACATGAGAATAACCACAGATATACAAGAGCATAAGAAGATGGTAACTTTAGAGGAAAAGGACTAGATTGTTGCAGTCTAGGGTGCTATGAATCCCAAAATGCAAGAGCAAAGGGTGTGGGTCTGCCTCAAAAGAATTCAATTGCTCAAGCCTTTTTCACTCAGAGACAAGGTTTATTGTGTCGCCTATGGAAGTGAGCAGGATTTTAAGAATCTGCACTGCCTGGTAGGGACAAGACTGACCTTTTTTTTATAGGGAAAAAGATCCTGGGAAGATTTAGATAGGATCAAGGAGTGGCTAATAGTCTGGGGTTACCCTGAGGTAACAGAGATGGGGGTCTAGGTGGGACTAAGGGTGGGAAATAACCTGGGATGGTCTGGAGGTAACAGACAATGAAAGGCTGGGCTGGGTCAGAAGTAACAGGATTGAAGGTGGAGGCTGGGTCAGAGCCACAATGAAAGGACAGTTGAAAGGATTATTGTGTATCTGGGTGGGGCTATGTGGGAAGGTTCAGGATCTGGGTTGCATTTTTGGGGTCTAGGTTCCATGCCCCCTCATCCCCCCTTCAAACAAATGGGACCCAAATGTATGTGGGGAGGTAAGGGGCAAAGGTCTCAGCTTCTGAAACTGCTTTCTTCTGGCAAGGGGCATAGAGCTGACCTTACCTGGCTGGGTCTCGTTCAAGGGGTGAGACTTAGAAGCCTGTCTAATGCTAGGTCCAGTGGGCAGACCTTAGACTCAGTTGGAGGTTGGTATACAGCCCAAGCAGTCATCTAGAAGTTGATGGCTTAGACCCTGGAGGAGGGAAATCTGGCAAGGAGGTTAAGCAAACAAGGACCAAACAGGCACACGAGGAATATAATCAGGAGGGGATTAAGAATAGGGGCAAGTATGGAAAGGAGCCAGGATTTCCATGAAGTAGATGGCTTGGGGACACTGAGGTTATTATGGATTTCTTGAATCCAAACAGCCTTTTCCAAAATTCGTTCAGTATAGATCTCTACCTGCCCAGAATTGTTGGTGTAAAACAACAGGTGTTTCCTAGAGCGCATACACCCCTGGCTAGAGGTAAGCAGGTACTGTAGGCCTATTCTAGCACATAAATCCAGCAAAGATTGCTGGATTTCCCAGAGACCATAAGATCTCTTGTTTGCAAACTGGTGAATGGTCTTAGAGAGAACGAGTTCATGTTGTAGGTGACCATACCAGAGCATAAGACACTCTGCTCCCTTTTTAAGGAGCCAGAGGACATTTCACCAGAATTCACACTTTGCCCTTTTCAAGTTAGAGAATCTGGGCCTTGTGGAATTGAAAATGGAGAAGCGGGGTGGTAAAAATCCTAGGGTGCACACCCTGAAGTCTTTAAGTTGTTAAGCATTGGGTGGCCAGGACAGTAGTTCTGGTGGCATTTCATTTCACCTCTTCTCCAGGATTTTTATCACTTGGTTCAATGATCTCACAAAAGAAGGCATATATCTTTGGGGGCACAGATGGAGTGAGTTCATAAGAGGATCCGAGTATGGATTCCCCAAAGATCAGAATGGTTGCACATTGAGCTCCCAGTCAAGACGGGTGTCTTTAAGAGACCAATAAGAGTGTTATAACTAGAAGGGGCTATGGCATTGTGACTTAACTTAGAAGTAAATTTAAAGAGGGGGAGCCTACTAGGAGAGTAGGGGGAGAGATGCAGTCATAGGTGCATAGGAAGTGCTCCCGCAGTACAATTGGTACTGGCTGATGTAAACTTCCAGAGATATTTATCACTAGTTGTATCTGTACTGGTAGTGCAGGTCAAAAGACCAGGAGAAACTTTTACAAGCACTCCTTCAATAGGGGTGTGGAGTTTGTCTCCCAAATAAGGGAATATTCCCCTGAGGCGAAGCAAGGTGTTGAAGTACAGAGAGTAGCCCATAGAGGAGTGGCCAGCATAAATGGGGTGACATAAGCCTCTGAGAAAGTCATGTTAGGAAGGGGGGCTTTTGCAAAGATGGTACATGGTGGCAGATGAGAGTTGCCCTGTGGGTGTGAGTGGCATACACAACAACGTTGGACTCAGCCACCCCCCCCCCCCAACCTCCCACTGAGTTTCCCAGTTTAACTTGGGAGTTATCCTCCCACTTTTGGAGGCCAAGTGCACCTGAAGTATCAGGGAGAAGGAAGAAAAGGATTAACATTATTATTGTCAGCTCAGAGGGAAATGATTCCTAGAGGGAGAGAAAAGGCAATTTCTCTGGAGAGAATCAAAGATAGCTATGGCAAGGCCAAAACATAAAAGGAAAAGGGTGAGTATAATTTCACCTCTTCTTATCCACCTGTCCACTAGAGGAGGCCTGGGCCTCCTCTAAATAGTAATTTGAGGTTCTTCAAGGGTATATTCCAGAGTCTGTGGGGGACACTAAGAGGTGACACTGGTTTAATTCTAGAATTGAATCCATTTGGGGAGATCCTTGAGTTTCACTGCCATTGGAGTAGTGAGAATGACTCAATAGGGTCCCTTCCAGTTGACATCTAATTGTTTTCCTTTTTGGGTTTTCCATGATTTTAAATAGACCCAATCTCCAGGCTGCACTGCAACAGGACATTCCTTTTCAGTGCCAAGGGGTTTTGGAAGGTGTTTATTGGCTTATGTCTCTTAGGGCTCTCCTGACTGCTCCTAATTAAGTTGCAAATTGGATAATCGAATGCTGTTCTGGGTCTACAAGAATGTCAGATGTAAGGAAGGGCCTTCCATACAGGAGTTCAAAGGGGCTAAGCTTGATATTTTCCTGAGGTGTGATGCAGACTCTAAGCAGCCTAATTGGGAGATTCTTCTTTTTCTTCTTTTTGCTTTTTGGAGGGGGGAAGGTAGGGCAATTGGGGTTAAGTGACTTGCCTAAGGTCACATGGCTAGTTTTTGTGTTTAAGTATCTGAGGCCGGATTTGAACTCAGGTCTTCCTGACTCCAGGGCTGGTGCTCTATTCACTGTGCCAACTAGTCACCCCAAATTGGGAGATTCTTGATACAAACTTCTCAAATTTCTATGCATAGACCTACGACTGGAAGGACCATGTCATCTACTCCTGTCTTTAGAGATGAGCAAAGTGAGGCCCAGGAAGAAGTGACTTGTCCAAGGTCCCACGGGTATCAGAAGTGGGATTTGAACCAGTGCCCTTTCCCCTGTATCATTATATCTACTCCACCCCATGTCAATGCCTTGGATCCAAATCCCTTTCAACCCAAGCTAGTTATCATTCTATCTTCTGGCCGGCCCTCATGATGAACCTCTCCCGGTCTAGCTAGGCTGGACCTTGAACAAGAGAAACAGTCTATTTTCCACACGTGTATTAGAAACCTGTCCCGAACCTACTTGGACTCTGGTAGCACAACCTCAGGAGAAGCCAAAGTTACTTCCACAGCTCAGGAGGAGAATGCCAGCAGCCAAAACACAAATCTGTCAAGAGTTAAATAATGCTATGGCCTATTTAAATTACAATTCAAAAAAACAATAGAAGAGATAGCTCAGGGTTCTGCATGATTGATTATCAAAGGAAAGATACAAACAAGGAACCTCCAGGGAGTATTTGCTATTTGAAACTTGGAGGATATTTATTTTGATTCTCAGATGGAAGAGAGATAAGAGGTGCAATGAGGTTTATTATCATTATTTGTATTGATGCCCCTAGAGGGACTGGAGAAGAGAAGGGATTCTCTCTTAGCTAGAACTTGTACCTTCTCCAGTGCCTAGCACAGCGCTCAGCATACCATATATGCTTAATAATTGTTCATGGGCTGCATTAACCAGTGAGGATGTACTCTTCAGAGCAGAAATTCCATGAAGAAGGTAGTCAACAAGCCCTTATGAAATGCCCACTGGGTACCAGGCACTAGGTTGGGTGTTGGGGATACAAAACCAAAAGAGAAACAGTCCCTGCCCTCAAAGTTTCCATTCTAAGAGAGGAAACAAGGTGTTTATATATTTGTTGTTGTCCAGTCCTGTCCAACTCTTCAAGACCCTGGGGACCACAGCACACTAGTACTGTACATGGGGTTTTCTTGGCAAAGATACTGGGGTGGTTTGCCTTCTCCCTGGATTAAGGCAAAAAGACATTAAATGACATGCCCAGGGTCACACAGCTACTAAGTGTCTGATGCTGGATTTGAACTCAGGTCTTCCTGACTCCAGGCCCAGTGCTCAATCCACTGAGTCACCTAGCTGCCTATGTTTACATATGGTATACGCAAATTAGGTATAAGGTAGGTGAGATGGGGGAGGTATCAAAGGCTGAATGTAAAAGATAGTGCTCAAGCTAATCCTTGAAGGATACTAGGGATTCTAAGGGTTGAAGGGAGAGAGTGCATTTCAGGTGTGAGGCACAGCCTGTGCAAACAAAGTCCTGGAGACAGGAGATGGAGCACCATGTGTGAGGAGCATTAAAGGCCAGTATAACTAGATCCTACTGGGTGTGAAGGGATGGGATGTGTAAGAAGACTGAAAAGGTCACAGAGGGCTTTAAATGCCAAACAGGAGAATTTATATTTGATCCTAGAAGTCACAAAGAACCAGTAAAGTTTATTGTGGAGGGAAATGACAGGGTCAAACGTGCCCTTTAGGAAATGGCTGGTCTGGGTTGGCACGGGGAGAGTCACAAAGCAGGGAGAGCATTTAGGGTATCTCCAAGAAGAGGCCGGACAGCCATTCCTCAGGTACTGTATCCTGCGGATTCCTTTGGGATGGGCGGGGCTAGACACTGGGATCCCTTCCAACTCTGAAATCTTGTGATTCCTTAGACTGGGAGGGACTGAAGACAAAAGAGAGAAAAGGGATTACTGTGAGGGCAATTTTCTAGAGAAGATGAGCGGAGAGGGGATCCATTGTTACGCAGAGAGCTTTGGCTTTGGCCACATCTTCATTTGGGACTGGAGTAGAGGACACCAGCATCATCCAGCAACCACAAATCAAAGAGACTGAAGTTGCCCCTGGGAAGAGAACATCATGTGGGTGACTTTGACAAGTTTACTTTCAGTGACATAATCAAGTTTACAGATGATAAGAAACAGGGAGAGCTAACAGATACTTAGGATGATGGACTCAGGAGCAAACATCTCTATGGGCTCCAAGACTGGACAGTATGGAGATAAAACCTTATAGGGTTAAGTGTAAAGTTGCAACTAAAGGTTCACATATCAGCTACATGAATATAGAACAAGGTAGGTATGACTAGACAACAATTCGTGTGAACAGGGTCTAGAGTTTTAGTGGACTGCACATTCTACATGAGTCAACAATGTGACATGGGTGCTTTGAAAAACAAAACAAACACTAAAGCTCTTTTGTTATGGCAAAGAATTGGAAAGTGAGAGGATGCCCATCAACTGGGGAGTGACTGAACAAATTGTGGGATATGATAGTGACAGAATACTATTGTGCTGTAGGAAACAACAAGCAGGATACTGTCAGAAAACCTGGGAAGATTTATGTGAACTGATACAAAGTGAACACCAGGAGAACGGTGTACACAGGAACAGCAATATTGCACGATGATCAACTGTGAATGACTTGCTTTCCTCAACAATACAATGATCCACGACAATTCCAAAGGATCCATGATGAAAAATGCTATCCTCCTCCAGACAAAGAACTGATGGAGTCTGAATGCAGATCAAAGCAGACTTTTTTTTTTTACTTTATTTTTCTTGGGGGTTTTATTTTGGATCTGCCTTTTTTTTTTGCAATATGACTAATATGGACATGTGTTTTGCATGACTGCATATGGATAATCTATATTAAATTACTTACCTTCTCAATGAGGGGAGAGGGGAGGGAGAGAATTTGGAACTCAAAAAAATTTTTAAATGAATGTTTAAAAGTATTTCTTACATGTAATTGGTAAAAATAGAGTGCTGTACCTGGCAATCAGAAAGACCTGAGCTTGAGGTGGCTACATGGCACAATGAATAGAGCACCAGCCCTGGAGTCAGGAGGACCTGAGTTCAAATTTGGCCTCAGACACTTAACACAAAAACTAGCCATGTGACCTTGTGCAAGTCACTTAACCCCAATTGCCCTACCTCCCCTGCTGCAAAAAAAAAAAAAAAAAGACCTGAGTTCAAATTTTGCCTTACATATTAGGTGTGTGGATAAGTCATTTAACCTCTGCTGCCTTAGTTTCTTCATCTGTAAAATAAGGATTATAAAAGCATTTACCATCTAGAGTTGTTGTGAGGATAAAATGAGATATTTGTAAAGCACTTTGCAAACTTTAAAGGGTTATATAAATTCTAACAAATATTATTATTCTGTATGACTGCTGAGAGCAGAGTTAGGAACTGTGGGGGAAAGCTATGGGAGAAAGAGTTTGACTCAACTGAGGACAGACTTTCTAACAAGTTTTCAGCTTCCAACAATAGAATATTAGTAGATGGTGAACTTCCTAGAAATTATAAATGACTTTTTAGAGGAGATTCTAGCACTAAGTGGAAAGTTGGTTTAGATCAATCAATCAATCAATAAACATTAAATGGTTACTATGTGCCAGGCACTGTGCTAAATGCTGGAGATACAAAAAGAGGCAAAAGACAGTCCCTGCCCTCAAGGAGCTTACAATTAAATGGGGGAGACAACATACAAAAAATTATATAGGAATTAAGCTGTAGACAGAACAAATAGGAAATCATTGAAGAAGGGAGGAACTGGAATTAAGAAGGGTTGGGAAAGGCTTCCTAGAGGAGGTGGAATTTTAGTTTGGACTTATAGGAAGCCAAGGAGGTCAGCAGCGGGAGCACAGGAGAGAGAGCCTTCCAGTCACGGGGGATAGCCAGAGAAAATGCCCAAAGCCAAGAGACAAGGGTCTTGTTTAGGGAACAGCCAGGAGACCAGGGTCACTGGATCAAAGAATATGGTTTGAAGACTAAGGTATAAGAAGACTGGAAATGTAGGAGGGAGGGAAGTTATAAAGGACTTTGAATGCCAAGTATGGCATCTTGTATTTGATCTTGGAGGCAATAGGGGGCAATAGGTAGTCTATTGAGTAGGGGAGTATTATGATCAGACCTGTGCTTTAGGAAAATCACTTTGGTGGCTGACTACATGGAGAATAAATTGGAATTAGGAGAGACTCAAGGCAAGCCTCCCTGGTCCCCAGCTTCCCCAGTGGTGACCCAGGAGTGAGATGATGAGGGTGGAAGAGTCAGAGGAGAGAAGGGAGCATATTCAAGAGATGCTGCAAAGGTAAAATTGACAGGACTTGGCAACAACTTGAACATGGGAGGTGAGAGATAGAATCCAGGATGACACCTAGTTGTCAGTCAATCATTTTACGGCTGAGGAAACCAAGGCAAACAAGGTCAAGGGACTTGCCCAGGGTCACACAGCTAGTAAGTGTCTAAGGCTGGATTTGAACTCAGGTCCTCCTGACTCCAGGCCCTGGTGCTCTCAAGATCTAAATCTGTGATCCTATAGTGGGACAGGATTCGAACCTGGATGTTCCTGACTCTATAGTCTGCTCCATTGACTGTAACTCTCAGATGCCATGCTGGGGAAAAAGGACGGAAATCAAATGGTGCCCTCAAAAAGATGACATCCTAGTGAATCTGAAATCTACGTGATTGGACCAGCTTGCAGGTAACAACCCTCCTGAAGGAAATTGATTCTTCTGGGACCTCTTCCCCCACACATACCTCGACCCCTTTGCCAAGCGAAAACTGAGCACCAGGTTGAGATGCAAGCTGATCCCTTAGCCTGTTGGGAGACGACATTTCCAACACAGGACTCTTTTTTTTTTTTTGGTGTTAAGGAAAAGCCACCATGCACAGATGGTATTTTTCATTAACCACAATGTTCGGATGTTTTGTTTTGGTGGCACTCAGGCCTGGGCTGTTCATCCAAATTCTCTGCAAGTGCTGAATGCCATTTGTTCTAAGCCAGCTCTGTTTGTAGGCAGGAATGAGCTCCACGTGATCATGGAATATGCGAGGAAGAAGGACCCCAATCTCCCTCCTTCTTGAGGTGAAGACCCTGAGTCCCAGGGCTGACATGCTTCCCTCTTGCAGAATTATAGATACTTGAGATGTTAACAGAGCTTTCCCTGTCGTTCCTCTGGCACACAGGCAGCCATCAGAGGCTACAAGGCCACTTCACTTCAAAGTGATTGTGAGTGAGATATGAGCAGGAGACTAAAGTGCTTTAGGGTTGAAAGAGGCAGTTACTGGCCTCCCTGTTCTGCCTTACTCACTGGGCTTGTGGTTATCATAGGACAGAGTCACAGATCCTTGGAGTTGGAAGGGACTTTCAAATATAGAATGTCAGGGCTGGAAGAGACCTCAGAATATAGAATGTCGAGCTGAGAGAGCCCTTAGATCATAGAATGTCAGCTGGGAGAAATTCCTCCCTCCCTCTCCTCTCCCTTTTCTTCCTTCCTTCCTTCCTTCCTTCCTTCTTCCTTCCTCCTCCTCCTCCTCCCCCCTCCCTCCCTCCTTCCTTCCTTCCTTCCTTTCCCCC
>NW_027185593.1:1379593-1391044 GCF_028583685.1 Petaurus breviceps papuanus | reverse complement strand
CCTTTCCCCCTCCCTCCCTCCTTTCCTTCCTTCCTCCCTCCCTCCTTTCCTTCCTTCCTTCCTTCCTTCCTTCCTTCCTTCCTTCCTTTCCCCCTCCCTCCCTCCTTTCCTTCCTTCCTTCCTTTCCCCCTCCCTCCCTCCTTTCCTTCCTTCCTCCCTCCCTCCTTTCCTTCCTTCCTCCCTCCCTCCTTTCTTTCCTTCCTTCCTTCCTTCCTTCCTTCCTTCCTCCTCCTCCTTCCCTCCCTCCCTCCCTTCTTCCTTCCTTCCTTCCTTCCTTTCTTCCTTCCTTCTTCCCTTCACCTCTCCTTCCCTTCTTTCCTACCTACTTAATAAAAATACAAAGTAATTTCCCAGGGCTGGGGGAGAGAAGAGCAATAGCACATAGGGGAGATTAGCACAGGCTTCCTGGAGGAAGTGGCAGCCTTGAGCTGAGTCTCAAGGAAGCTAAGGCTTAACTGAGGCAGAGGCAAGGAAGAAGTGATTTCAGGCACAGTGGATGGCTCATACAAAGGTATGTGGGTGAGAGATGGCATATCAGAGCCAATAAGACTAGACTGGTAGGTGGGAGGCAGATTGTGCAGGACTTTAGGAGCCAGTTGGGAGGCAGTTGGGAGCCCCTCGAACTTCTTCAAGAGAGGAGTGACCTTGTCTTACCTGTGTTTTACATTGCCACATGGCTGCTAGCAGGAATGGATGGCCTGGAGAGAAAAGAACTCAGGAGCAATGAATCAGGAGATTTTGGGCACAGTCCAGGTGAGAGATGATGACGGCCTGAGTGGAGAGGCCTGGCAGCAGGTGGCTTGTGTGGATAGAGTAACTTAGCAAGTGGATGTGGAGAGGTAAGGGAGAGAACTCCGAGGATGGGAACCTGGGTGACTGGAAGGAAGTGGGAAAATCAGGGAGATGGAATTGTTTGGGTGGGGGGAGAGGAAATGAGTTCCCTTTTGGACATGTGGAGTTTGGAATGCTAGTGAGTTCTGGCTGGGAGTTAGAAAGATCTAGCCCCACCCCTGACCCTCAGAGCCGTGGGACAAAGCCTGTTTCTTCTTCTGTAAAATGAGGGGATTGGACCAGAGAGCCTCTGAAGGCCCTTCTAGTGCTGATTCTCTGATCCAGCTGGATCTGGCTAATTCACTGCTGGTGCTACTTAGGAGGAAGAATAAGTCTGGATATAAAGACCTGGGACTTTTCTGCATGAAGATGAGAAGGGACCCCCAGGAGTTGTGCAAAGACAGAGAACACCTCCACGTGAAGGGGTAAAGGTGATAATCCAGCCAATGGGAATGAGGAGTGGTCAGGCAAGAGGAAGCTGGGAAAGAAGCAGCAGCCAGGAACCTCAGAGAGGAGAGAGTGGTCAGGAGAGTCAGTGTCTAGGGGAAGGGCAATAAGGAGGGGGCTTGAGGAAGGACCATTGAATTCAACAAATAAACCATTATTAAATGACTTTGGCAGAGCAGTTTACATTGACTGATAATGTTATAAACCAGATTACAAAGGGCCAAGAAAGGAGTGGGCACAACTTTATAGGAGTTTAGCTTTGAAAGGGATTAAAAACCACATAGTCCAGGGGTGGGGAACCTGTGGCCTCAAGGTCACATGTTTCCCTCTAGGTCCTCAAGTGGGGCCCTTTAAATGCAAACTTCACAAAGCAAATCCCCTTAATAAAAGGAAGTTTGTGAAGTTTGGATTTAGTCAAAGGGCCTTACTTGAGGTTCTAGAGGGCCACATGTGGCCTGGAGGCCACTGGTTCTTTCCCCACCCCTGAATAGGCTATTGCTGGAGGGGATGGAAGGATCAGTTGAAGAGTTTTTAAGGATGGGGTTTGGGGACAGGGACTAGACCTAGAATGTAATGAGTGTCAAGGGGTCCCCTGAACTTGCCTTTTTGAGTTGCTGTATTTTCCAGTTACAATGCATATCTCAGGGACTTGTGATAGTGGTTTTGGTTATGAGAAGTCGGAGCTGCATGGCATCCTAGAACACAGAACACAGAAGACAGATTTTGGCTTACTCTTGATGAGGTGTGATGAGCGTCTGAAGCAGGGCATTGACTGAAGAGGCCAGATGGGAGATGTCTTGTGTGGGTAGACTAGACAAAAGTTAACAATGGATCTGGTGTGGAGGGAAAGGGAGAGAGGCTTAGACGAGACCAGATTTCTGAGGCTAGTTATATTAGCAGCAGAACCCAAAAGGACCTTGGAGATCCTTTATCTAATACACTCGGTATCACAGAGGAAAAGTTGAGGGTCAGAAAAGGCCACTGATTAACTCAAACCCTTTACAGATAGAATCAGGACAAGAACCTGATTTTAGCAATGTGTCACAAGGAGATCAGGGAAGGCAAACATGGAGGGAAAATTGAAAGTGATCCTTCCCAAAAAGCCACACTGTCAAGAATTAAAAATACCCCTTGTAAACAAATTAAAATGAGAGACTTCTGTGAACCATGGGCCTCCCTCAATGCAATTACACATCTCTGTAACCTCTTCCCACGGACCAGATTTCATCAAAACCCATTAAAAAGTGTTGAGAGGCCCTGCCCAGTAGAAACTTTGCTTGGAGATAGCAGCTAGCGTTTTCCAGTGCACTCAACATGGCCCAAATCTACAGCCTTTGACATGTTTAATCTTCTCTCATCAACCCTGTGAGAGAGGTGGGACAGGCTGTTAAAACTAGGACCCAGAAGGGTAAGATCTCCTTAGTCGATGGTGACCTCACTGAGAGATTCTGATCAGGCCTTCCCTAGGCAAAGGACCTAGTCCAACCCCTGAAGTGACTTGTCTAAGATGACAGAGGCACTAAGTGGAAGAATCAGAATTTGAATCCAGATCCTGTAGACTCAAGTGCATTATTCTTTGCAGTGTACCCTGTCTATAAACGTTCTTTATAGGTCCCTTCTGCAGCTCTCTCCCCCAAAGCATTTCGCTTGTCAGGGAAAAAAGAATGGTATTAATAATCTGTAAGGAGAAAAAAAGTCATTGTAGTACTGGGGGAGCAGAAAAAACAGAAGTGAGTCTGAAAGGGTGTCGGGCAGGGAGCCCAGTTAAAAACCACTGGGGAACCCTCCTCTTTATTGGGCTAAAGTCCTAATAAATTACTTCTAACCTAAGGGCTGGAGTTCCTATGTGTGGAGCCCTTTGGGTTTTGAAATGTACTTTCATTGTACATTGTACAAGGTACAATGTACATTCAATGTACATCATCTCATCTGAGATATGGGAGGTAGGCACCCTGACCCTCACTAATGGGGGCTCAGAGAAGGTAAGTGACTTGCCCACAGTCACAAAGATAAGAAGTGGCCTGGACAAGGCCTACCCAGTTCTGCTTCTGAACTCAGCTCTCTTTCCAGCAGCAGCAGCCCACTCTTCCTTAAGGTATAGCCCTTTTTATCTCTCTTGTATTCAGTTTCTCCTCCCTCCGAGACTGTGAGCCCAAGAGGGCAGGGCTTCCACTGGCATGTCACAGTTGCTAAATAAATTTGTTAAAAATTAAAGGAGCAAAGAAAAATATTAAGCAGTAGGAGAAAGGAGGAAAGGCACAGGATCCTGGGGGGAAAGGGACCCCCAAAATACAGTTAGAGAGGCCTCAACCACCCTAGCTCATACTTGTGAAGGAAAGGAAGTTGGAAAAATCTTTGGATCATAGGACTTCGAGCTAGAAGGGGTCTCAAGAGACCCTCTTGTCCAATATGGACATTTTACAGATGGGGAACCTGAGGCCCAGAGAGCATCAGAGAGATCCTCCAACTCCAAATCCAAAGCTCTTCTGGTCTCTGTCCCAGGGAATCTGCAGTATGGGTGAGGGAGTTGGTACTGGCATACAGGAAGCTGAGAAGAAATACAGGATTCAGGGTGATTAAGGGCCAGAGGGTGGAGTTTAAATTCTCGGTCCTGGGGAAGCCTAGATAAAGGAAATCGGGGTCCCTGGGTCTCCAGGGACCCTGAAGTCTGAGGAGAGATCACATACACACACACACACACACACACACACACACACTCTCTCTCTCTCTCTCTCTCACACACACACACACACACACACACACGCTCTCTCCCCTTGGAAAAGCGGGATGGCATGGTATACAGCTGAGGGCACCCACATCTGAGCTCCGAGCACGCAATAGGAGCTTTAAAGTTGGGACAGAATGGTTGGGGCAGGGTCTCTTTCTCACTGATCCAGTAAACGCCTACTACGCGCCGGGTACCGTGTAAGTGTTTCCCGCGGCTTTCTCTGTACAGTGTATCGCTTTGGGTGTCTTTGTGGCATGTGTCAGGAGCCTGGAGGCACCGCCTTCCCCCCCCACCTCCTCGCCTCGCGGAGCCCCTGGCTGCCCGCCACGCCGCGCCGTGCCACGCCACGCGGAGCCAGCCTTGACCACGCGGTGACCGGTCCCCGCGGGGCGGAGCTCGGGTGTCCTGCAGGTGGCGCCGCTGAGCGGGCCCGAGAGCAGGCAGATAAAGTCGGGGGGGCAGAGCGGGGCCGGGACCGCTATGGGGCTGGCGGCTGCGGGCGGAGGCGGAGGCGTTGGGGTGCTGGAGCTGGGACTGGAGCTGGAGCTGGAGCTGGGGCGGGCACTCCGGGAAGACAAAGGCTGCGGGGCGGCGGCGGCGGCGGCGGCGGCGCGGGGCAGGGCGCGGCGCTGAGGCCGCCCGTCGGAGGCGCAGCGCTCTCGGAGCCCCGGCCCGAAGTTGGAGCGACGCGGCGCCGGGGAGCGCACGGGAGCCTGACCGGCCGCAGCTCCGGGCAGCGCGGGCAGGGGCAGCTAGCCGGTGAGCCAGCCTACAGGGGTGTCCTTGGCGTTCCCCAAAGTTTGCGCCTTCGTGCCGCGGGCTGGGGAGCGGGGGTGCGGCCCCTGTCTGGAGGCCAGCGGGGGGTGGCGGGGGCGCAGGGCACTGCCCGCCCTGGGGACCAGCCTTAGCTCTTCTCAGACCTGACTGGCGCGGATGCAGAGGGGGCGCAGCCCCCTCTGACAGGCCCTTCCTGGGAGCTGGGGAGCAGGGAGAGGCTTGGAGAGAGAGCGAGGTGGGAGAGGCGCCCCCTCCCATCTTCCTTTGCCAGCTTCGGGGCTGGAGATGAGGGAGAAGATGGGGGCGAGTAGACAGAGAAAGGGTTCCGAGCTCTGGAATTGGAGATAAGGGGGAAGGTGAAGGACTCTGGCAGTCAAAGTCCCCAGCTTCGGGGCTGGAGATGAAGGAGAAGATGGGGCGTCTTGGGAAGAGTAAGGGCTGCCAGCCCCAGGATTAAAAATGAGAGAAGATAAGGGGACCCAGAGTAAGGCAGAGTAAGGGTCCCCAGTCAGGGACGGGAGATGAGGAAGAAAATAGGGGTACCCAGGCAGAGTCGAAGTCCCCAGCCACAGGGCTGGAGATGAAGGAGAAGGTGAGAGGGACCCTGACAGAGAAAGGGTTCCCAGCCACGGGGCTGCAGACGAGAGAGGAGATAGAGCGGCCTCGGGAACAGTAAGGGTTCCCAGCCCCAGGAGTAAAGAGGAGGGAGAAGATGGGGGGCAGTTTGAATAAGAGTCCCTAGTCCTACAGCTAGAGATTAGAGGAAAACCTTAGAAGAGTGAAGGGAGGGGGTCCGTTACAGAGAGTGAGGTGAGACAGAAGCCAAGGTGTGTTTGTGGGAAACCAAAGCAGCGTAAGGCCCCGATTGTGAGGCACTTCCTGGTCCTAAGCCTGGGCACATTGGATTAGGGGTGACTCAGGGTGGGGGGGGACTAGGAGAAGCAGCCTCACCTCCCCCATCTTTGAGAACGCCTCTGCCCAGGGCGAGTTGTATGCCCCAACTTGCCAACTCAACACAGCAGCTGCTTCCCACTGTGGGCACCACCCCCTCTGTGCCCAGCCCAGGTGTTAGGATAGGAGGAAGCTGGGTGCCCTAATATCTAGGACCTTAGGGCCCTGAGCCTTGAGAAAAAGGAATTCACTCCAGGGGCTCCTGGAAGCTGTGACCTTGGCCCCAAACCAGGGTAATCAGCTGCCAGCACACACTCTCTTTCAGTGCTGTGTTATGGGCTCTTGGGGGATTTTAGACCTCTGACCCCCTGGTCCATTGTGTCAAGGCTCTAGGAGTTTGGAGCCAGTAGACCCTAGATCCCTTCCTTGCCCACCCTCTTTGAGGGGTTGGGGATATCAAACAGTAGAACACCTGTTCTGCAAGGGACTCTTATCTAGCACCCTGATTTTACAGAAAGGGAACTGAGACCCAGAG
This sequence comes from Petaurus breviceps papuanus, assembly GCF_028583685.1. Lineage (NCBI taxonomy): Eukaryota > Metazoa > Chordata > Mammalia > Diprotodontia > Petauridae > Petaurus > Petaurus breviceps. The sequence goes on along the minus strand of NW_027185593.1, from coordinate 1,384,835 downwards.
AGAGGAAGGGACTTGACTAGAGCCATACAAGTCACTGGGAAAGCCAGAACTAGAAACTAGGTCCCTTGATTTCTACACGTGTTTTTTCTATCCCAGTTCAGCTGATCTGGCTTCTGATCCTAAAGAACTTTTTCAAAACAACAGAACAGTCCAAGAGAGCCCCTGGGAGTGGATTAGAGCCAGCTGAGAGAGGGGGATGGGGTTTGCTGCCCTTTGGGATGGCACCTCTCACCCTGCTCTGCAACCAACCTCACCAACCTGGCTGGGAGCCCCCAGAGCACTGGCAAGGGGAGATCGGGAGAGGGGGAGCCCAGATGGGGATGAGCCTGGCTTTATGATCCAATTGGGAATACCAGGGGTGGGGAAGCTCTAAGGGAACCTGGAGGAAGGGGGAGTAGGATAGACAGGGGTCTCAGTTCACTATTTCCTTCTGGAAAACCTTTACAGGAAGCAGAAAGCAGGAAGGGGTGGGGGTTGGAGGTGGCAACATACAAGGATGGGGGTTGGCTGCCCCCCAGGGTGGAGGCGGAAGGGGGTCCGGTTTCAGGCCGTGCCCAAGGGACCTAGCACAGCTGCAAAGGGGGGGGGGGGGGGGAAGGGAAGAGGGTCTGATTTGGGTGGAGGGAATTCTCAACCGTACTGAAATTCCCTCAGGATCATTCTCTTCACAGGACCCACAGGCCCAACGAGCTTTAGCCAATTTAAGCCCCTCTCCCTCCTGCCTAGACCCTGGCGGCAGGTTTGTGGGTGTGTTTGCATGTGTATATGTCTGTGCTGGGGGGTGGGGGAGGTGGTGTTACCAGACTTTATTCTGGGAGGAAAACTGGTAATAAAGAGAATGCTGGTCAGGACCTGGGACTGAATTTCCTGTGTATGCCCTATCACCTGTGTGACCTTGGCAAACTGCTTAATATCTCCAGGGGTCTGTCTTCATCTCTATAAAATGAGGGGGCTGAATGAGGGAGTCTGAAGTCTCTTTCTGCTCAGAAGCCTATGAAGCCTATAGTCCGGGTTCAAGGCCCCCATCAGTGTTGTAGAATGTCTGGGGGATAAGGAAGGGTTTTGTTGAAGTGTTGAGTGAAAGTGATTAGGCCAGCTAATTATCTTTACTGCCTCACAGGCCCCCAGAGCTTTTGGTCTCTCCCCATCCCTGCCCTGTAGTTAGGGGAAGGGGAGACCACCTGAAGGCTCTGCCTCACTTTCCCTCCCTCTCCTGCCTGCCTGTGGGGCTTCTGTGTTAGTTGGCTGAGGGAGGATCTGTGAACACCCAAGTCAGTGTTGGGAGGAGACATGGGGCAGGGGCAGGATGGACTTTCTCCTGCTTTAGTCTCTTTGGCCCCCTGGACCTGGGCTGGGGGCCCTACATTTTGGGGAGGAAGCAGGGTCCCAGAGTGACAACCCAACTATCCAGTTATCGAATCTTACAGAAGTAGGAACTGAGGCCTCCTGGGGCTCATTCAAGGTCATATTAATAATTAGTAGCAGAGGCAGCTTTCAAATTGAGGCACTGACCCCAGAATCTTCTGTGCCAGGGTGCCTCAAGAGAATGGCAATGGCTTAGGGACCAAGAGGGAGGGGCCTCCCCAAGCTGGGAGTTCCCAGTCCAAAGGAAGGCAACCAGGACGGTCACGGGATTGGGACCGGGCTGTGCTGGAGACAGCGCCAACCTGTTTGCCTCCAGCCACCTGGTAAAGGTTCAGTGTAATTAACGTCTAAGAAATTGACAAGGGCTACAAATCCGGGCGGCTGGACTGTTTTGTTGTCTATACCTGAAGTGATGGAGGTAGTGTCCATAATGGAGACTAAAGATAAGTGTTTTATGAGTACTTTTTCCCCCCGGAGAGCCTGTTGTTAAATATTGGTCAGAATGTCAAGCCACCTAATGAACAGTTAAAGGAGCCTAGGAGTAAATAGGGGCTAAGTAAATGCTTGTTGGTTGATTGGTATTTAGCCTGGAGAGGAGATTTAGTGGTGAGGGTCACCATCTATAAGGACTAGATGGGGAAGGGGGTTGAGGCTTACTCTTTTTGGCCTCAGAGCACAAAACTGGGAGGGTAGACTTTGTAGGGAGGTGGAGTTTGGCTCAATGTAAAGCCTTTTGAGGTTCCAGGTCCCCCCTCTTTGGAGGATTCCTGGTCAGGTTGGCCTAAATGTCTTTGGAGGTTCTGTCCGTACTTGGCTTTTTGGATTCATGTGGACTCCTCTCCCCACCAGGGACTTGAACCCCAGGGCCAAGAAGCCTACTCTCACCCCTCCCCCTGAGCCCTTTCACTCGGCTCTTCTGCTCCAGCCTGACCAATGTCCACAAGGTGAGCCAAGACCTCTGGTCCCGATTCTCCCTCCATGCCCCTCCTCCCCACTTCTGGGGTCTCCCTGATGAGCTGGAACCCTTCCTGCCCCATCTACCTCCCCGGGACTGAGCTGGCTTCTTCTGCAGGGAGCAGCCCCTCTTCAGCACTCGGGCCCATGTCTTCCAAATCGACCCAGCAACCAAAAGGAATTGGATCCCTGCTGGCAAACATGCCCTCACCGTCTCCTACTTCTATGATGCCACCCGAAACGTGTACCGCATCATCAGCGTGGGCGGGACTAAGGTCTGTGACTAGTGTGTGTGTGTGTGTGTGTGTGTGTGTGTGTCCTCTCTAGCCCTGACAACACACATCTCTTGGCCTCAGTTTCCTCATCTATAAAGTGAGGAGACCGAGCTGTAACCTTTGTCCATGTCACTGGCTTGGACACAGGTGTCTTCTTTTCCAAGGTCCACATCTAGACCTAGCTGCTTGTCACACACACACACACACACACACACACACACACACACACACACACACTAAGCAGAACTGGTTTTCTCAATAGTCACATTTGGAAACAGCCCCAGCATCCCAAGTCAGAGCTGCCTCCCTTACTCTCTGACCCTCAGAGCTCACAGGTAGACAGCAGTGGGACACACGTTTGAGTACACACACACACACACACACCACACACATTGTGGGGTTTTTCTGTGACACCCAGGGAACACAGGCACAATGCTTGTTCTGATCAGAAGCCTGCTTCCTGCCTTTTTTGCTTCTCCCCCAGGCTATCATTAACAGCACGGTCACCCCCAACATGACCTTTACCAAGACATCACAAAAGTTCGGCCAGTGGGCAGACAGTCGGGCGAACACGGTCTATGGGCTAGGCTTTGCTTCTGAGCAGCATCTATCCCAGGTCTGGGGCAGAGGGAGGCTGGGGGGATTTAGGGGGAAGGGCTATGACTGGGTGGTCTGGTGTGGGGGGAGCTTGGGAGGAGATCCAGGGAGGGGGGAAGCCATTGTGGACCTGGCTAGTGCTGCAGATTGTGCCATTGACCTTCCCTACATCGGTCTAGTTTGCAGAGAAGTTCCAGGAGGTGAAGGAGGCCGCCCGGCTGGCCCGGGAGAAATCTCAGGATGGTGGGGAGCTCACCACCCCAGCCCTTGGCCTCTCATCCCACCAGGTCAGGCCCCTACCTTGAGGGAGTGGGATGGGGAGGAGAGGGAGGAGCTAAGCTATAGCCCCTCCCCCTTCCTGGGATTTGGGAGATCACTCTCCCCTCCTTTCATTTCCTGCTTCCTCACACCATCCCCACGGCCCCTATACTGGTCCACTTTCTTCCCTTTGATCTAATTCAGTGTGAGTTAACACACCTTCCCCCCTCCCAAGCCCAGCCTTGTTTTGGGGTCTGTGGGAGAGAAAGGAGACCCAAGCATGGTTCTGGCCCTTTGGGAGTTCCTGGTCCAGTTGAGGAAGGAAAACCAACACCCAGGGAACTAGGCAAGCATGAGCCACCCTGACCCTAGGTCATCTTAGCTTTCAAAGTGCCCTAGAAATGCTCCTAAATGTGCTGAGAATATCAGAGCTGGGAGGGCCCTTAGAACCCAGGATGTCAGAGCTGGGAGGGCCTTAGAACCCAGGATGTCGGAGCTGGGAGGGCCCTTAGAACACAGGATGTCAGAGCTGGGAGGGCCCTTAGAACACAGGATGTCAGAGCTGGGGGGGGGGGGGCAACCCTTAGAACCCAGGATGTCAGAGAACACAGGATGTCAGAGCTGTTAAGGTCTTTGTTTCACTTAAAAAGCTTTGATGTTGCAAGGTAAAACTTTAGTTCTGCCAAGGTCAGATGTCCTTAAGTAGATGCCACCGTGTGCCCCTGATGCCTAATGTGGGGACCCTAGACATAACCATTAGACTTCAACTAATGTGAATATATTTATAAAATGGAAAATACTCCAGTTAGAACAAGGATTCTAAGGAAGAGAAAACACCAAAGTCTGTGCTTTCTTTCAGTTGCTGCCTTCACCCTGTTCTCACTGATTTCTCTTTACTCCCTTTGCTTTCACTTTTGGCCCACGCCAGGCCTTGGCATGGCTCTAGGGGAACCCTTGAAGCCCGTGCCCAGCTTTTATGATAATCACCTTCGCCCTCTGCTGCAGACTCTAACCACTAAGGAGCACTCTGACCCAGGCCTTGGCCTCCCAGATTAGAAGGGAGGGTCTAGGGTCTCTGTTGTCTGGGGCTCTCTCTCCAGCCAGAGCCTGAGCTAATCTGCCCTCTCCCAGGCTCATGCCTCAGTCCCTGCCTTTGCCTCCTCCTCAGGGCCAATAAGCCAGAATTGTGAGTCCCATTCATGACCCTGTCCCATTTCTCTGCTAGGTACCCCCAAGTCCCTTGATTGGCACCAATGGCCCTGGGGAAGACAAGCTGTTCCGAAGTCAGAGTGCTGATGGCCCTGGCCCTACTGAGAGGGAACGGCTCAAAAAGATGCTGTCGGAAGGGTAAAGGGGGTAGCTCTTTGTCCCAGGGTGGGGGGTGGGTAGGGTGGTGGGAGGACTAGACTTTGGGGAAAGGTCTGTGTGCACATATACACATCACACACCCACATACTCACACAAATATATATATATATACACACACACACCTTCCACACCCTTCCACACATACATAGACACATTTCACATACACATTCACATATACATGCTCAAATATACACACACTCAGGTGTGTACATGCACACAGACCCTCCAACTCACACACACACTGCACACTTACCCCCCACCTAGACATCTCACACTCATACACACATACACTGCACACTTACCCCCCACATGGACATCTCACACACACACACACACATACACTGCACACTTACCCCCCACATGGACATCTCACACTCACACACACACACACACACACTGCACACTTACCCCCCACATGGACATCT
>NW_027185593.1:1329311-1379583 GCF_028583685.1 Petaurus breviceps papuanus | reverse complement strand
ACACACTGCACACTTACCCCCCACATGGACATCTCACACACACACACACACACACTGCACACTTAACCCCCCCACCTAGACATCTCACACTCACACACACACATGCTGCACACAGCTCACATACACACTCACATGTCCCCTCCCTTGGACCTCCCCTGGCCTGCTCCCCACTGCTCCCTGTGTCTCCCCAGCTCCGTGGGCGAGGTGCAGTGGGAAGCAGAGTTCTTCACCCTTCAGGACAATAACAACAAGCTGGTGGCCGCCCTGAGGGAGGCCAACACCAACGTGGAAAGGTGGAAGGAGCAGCTGGAGGCTTATCAGGAGGAGACAGATCGGCTTCGGCTCCGGGTGAGGGAGGCTGAGGCCCAAGCAGGGGCTAGTCCCAAGAGAGGCACCTAAGGCAAGGAGTCGAGGCCTTTGCCCCAAGAGGTCCATGTCCAGGAATGTGTGCTTCCTCCTACGGCAGTTCTCTGGTTCCTGTGACCGCCCCACTGTCCAGGGTCTTGGGGCCTGCTGCCACCTCCCCTCTAGGGGCTGGCAAGGTACCCCAGGGGTCACTCTCTGTACTCTGGGGGCCAGGTGTAAGAACTGTGAATGCTGCCTGCTCTGGGCCCCCACAAGCCAGGGAAACCCAGGCCACAGCCCTGCCCTCATCTGAGACAGAGCAAAAATGGGCAGATGTATGTGTAGGGGGGGGGGTACAGTGAGAGGAAGGGGCAGAAGGGGAGTAGGCTGGACCATAGCACCCTCTGCCTTGCAGGTGGCTGAGCTAGAAGCCCAGGGGCCCTCTGAGACACCTGGGGAGAGTGGGAAGGATGGGCTGAGCCAGAGGCTGGAGGAGTTGGAGATGCTGATTAAGACAAAGGATGAGGTGCGTGTGCCTGGAAAAGGGGGTGGGTGTCGAGTGGTGGGGACAGGACTGTGACCTCCCCCTTCCCCATCTTCACTTTCATTTCTGTTGAGTCTTATTTAGACCCCACAAAGCACCTTCCTCACAACACTCTGATGAGATAGGCCCTATATATTATTAGTATTATTCCCATTTCAAAGAGGGGAAGCCTGAGACCCAAAGGGGAAACCAGTTGCTTGTGATCACACAGTGAGCCTGGGTAGAGCTCCCAGGTCAGGGGGTTTTCCCCTGGCATCCATCCTACTTCTCTAATCCCCTGACTTCTTCATCCCTGACCTCTGACCCTTGCACCAGACACCTGACCCTCAACCCTGACTCCCAAACCCCACCCCTCCCACTCTTAGGAGATCCAGGTGTTGAAGAGCCAAAAGGGCAGCCATCGGGAAGCAGAAAATGAGAGGGAAAGGGAAGAGACCCTCCAAAAACTTCAGGTGAGCCAGGGGGCTGGGCCTGAGAGGCCAACAGTTCCCTGATGATGCCTGCCTCCTGTGGGACTAGTTACTGACAGATGTGCAGCCCTGATAGAGCTGGAGAGATGCCAGAGGTCATCTAGTCCAATCTGCCCATTGTACACATGGGAAAACTGAGAGGGGGGAGGACAGGGTCAAAGATCTGGAGCTGGAAGGGGCTCCGAGGCCATCTTCTCCCAAGCTCCCATTGTAGAGAGGAAACTGAGGCCCAGAGTGATTGGTCCTAAGTCACACAGGTAGTAAACATCAGAGGTTAGATTGGAACTGAGGTCTTCAGTGCTATCTCCACTGGACCACACTGTGATTAGAAATTAATCAGAAATAGCACAGGTCACTGGTAGGGGGCCTTTAGAGTGAGGGGAGTGGTGGCTGGGAAAGAGACTTTGAGGGGAGGGGACCTGCTCAAGGTCCCAGAGGGAGTTTGTGACAGAAGCCAGGACTTGACCCCAGATTTGACTCCCAGAAAGATCTTTTCCTAGGTGGGAAAGATGTAGGTAGGTGTGAAGATGACTCCATGTGCCAGAATGTGTGCCCACCCTGTGACTTCAGCTGTCCCTGCCTCCATATCCCTTCCTGTCCTAGTCTTTGCCCCAGGTTCCCCTGGACTCCATGTTGAGGGGTGGGGAGCCCCTCATTCCTCCTGGAGGCAGTGGTCCCAATGTCCCTCTCCCCACTCCCCCAGGAGCTGGAGAGCCGGTACACAGAGATGGAGCGGCAGCTCCAAGGCACCCAGCGCAGCCTGGAGGAAGCCCGGGGAGAGCGGGAGCGCGCCCGGGCCGAGGTGCTCAGGGCCACTGAGCTCCTGGATGTCAAGATCTGCGAGCTGAGCGAGCTGCGCCAGGGCCTGGCCCGGCTGGCCGATGGTGCCCCGTGACCAGCTGTGGGATGGGGCAGCTGGGCCAAGGGTGGGAGAGCCTGGATGCTTTCCTAAGCCTCCAGACCTGGCCAAGATGGGGGTCTGTGGTGGGTAATGGGGCATGGCTTTTGTAGGGGGGTGGGACATTTGCAAAGTTTTTCCCCTCGTAGTTTTATATTTAAAGCAATCCTTCCCTCAGCCCCTCCAGCTCATGGCGGGAGACTGGACTCGGAACTCCCCAGTCCCGCCAGGCTTGACTGCCTTTAGGCATCTGAGTCACAGGGCTAGGGAGACCAGAGACTTCCCGGGCCGGAAGCTCAGCTCTGACTCAGACCCTCAGGCTGGGGCATGTCCAGATGGGCTGGGATGGGGGGTGCTGCCTGGGGCGGCCCCGGCATGCCGGCGGTGGGGGGGGGGGGGCCGGGGCAGCTCCTGTAGGACTGGAGAATTCCTTAGAGCTTTGGCCCCTCCCAGGAAGGGAAGAAGGGCCGGAACCTAGTTCACCCAACATCTTCCTCCAGCCCTCAGTGCTCTAGAAATGGTCATTTCCCCTAAAGCTGGCATGAAGGGGATGCCCCAGGCAGGATAGTAAAGGTCCCCGATGAGGGGCAGGACCCTATCCAGCTTCTCTCCCCATTGAGGGCTCTGAGTATTGGGCCTTGGGCAGGACTACTGCTGGGAGGGGCAGCTGGCTTCCTCTTCTGGAATGTGGGGAAGGGGAAGGGGCAGGGGCGGGGGTGGTGCCAGGGAGGCCAGTTGTGGGGAAGGGCTCATTTGTGAGATTTCAGATTTGTAGGTTTTTTAGTATCTGGGCAATGGCTGTCCAGGGAAATTAAATTTCTAAACTTACTGTGCCTTTGTGCTTGTTGCTTACTTAATTCATGGATTTATTCACCCAGTGGCCACATCTTTTTGGAAGATTCCTTAAGTTAATTGTTTGGCCTGCTTTGAAGAGAAGGGGTCTGGGGCTAGTTGCAGCCCCTCCTGGTAGGACCACACAACTGTCCTGGGCAGTGACCTATGTCACTCCCCAAATCAGGATGAGACCCAGGGTTTGAAAGGGACAGGCCCAGGATGGGAGACTGGAAGAATGAACACATTGCAAACCATCTAGTCCAAGGGTTCTTAACCTTAGGTCCATGAACATGGGAAAAATTACATCTTTATTTCAAGAGTATTAATTTTCTTTGTAATTTTTTTCTGCATTTAAAACTGTTAAGAGAAGGGGACCATGGGTTCTGCAGGTCTGCTGCCCAATGAGGTGCATGACCCACCGAAGGCTAAGGACCCCCTCTCTGGTCTAAGCCCCTCACTAGCTTTTACACCACAGTATCTTCAGTGGCCTTTCAACTGCAACAAGAGTTAAAGAAGACCCTTCCACTGGGGCCAGCCCCTCCAGAGCTGCTGCTGACAAGGAGGGCAGCTTTCATTCCCTCATCTCTGGCCTCAAGTATTGGTTCTTATTACTTGGACCATTGCTTCCTGTCACGATTTCCTCATTTGTGCCACTGCTGCTTGTCATACTTTCCTTTTGTTGATTTGTTTGCATAAGTCATCTCGTGCTTCTCAGTTCCTGCCATTTCTGCCAATAATATTCCATTCCACCCACAGAGTGAGCTAGCGGGTACAGTAGTTCACTGTGCCTGGAGTCATGAAGACTAGAGTTCAAATATGACTTTGGACACAGACTAGTTGTGTGACCCTGGGCAAGTCACTTCACTGCTGCCTGTTTCCTGAAATGGGGACACAACAGCTCCTACTTCAAACGGTTGTTGTGAGGACCCAATGAGATAACTATAAAGTGCTTAGCACAGGGCCTGGCACATAGCAGGTGCTACAGAAATGACAGCTATGATGACAATAACAGTTTGTCCAGCCATTCCCCTGGCAATCAGTACCCACTGTTTCCAGTCTTGGTATACACTAGACTTTTGCTTCTGTCTTTGGCCTCCCTGGGTAATAAGCCCAGGCATAGGCTCACTCATTTTCCAAAGGAGGAAACTAAGACTTAGAGAGAAGAGACTTGTATCCAAGAGACTGGAATCCATGCCTCCTAGTATGATGTTCTCCCTGTTTTCCTTCTAGCAGTGCCAAGGGGGCAGGGAAGAGCATGTATATGTGTGTGTAGAATTCATAAACTGCAGAACTCAATACTTTTTATTGTCAGTTGGTCAAAGGGGATATCTGTGGCTGAAGCCAGGTACCATCTGGCTCTGGCCCCATCCCAACATTGTGCAAAGGGTGGGGGCAGGGGTCTTGGCCCCAGATGTCTGCTTGGGGCAGGGGCAGGGTCTGAGACTCAGCCCTCATTTCTTCCCCTTGGCTGTTAGTGACGGCTACTGCTGCTGCCTCTGCTGCTTCTTCTGCTTCTGCTTTCCCCGTTTCCTCTTCAGTTTCAAGGCTGCCCGCTTCTGCAGAGTCTGCATCACACGCTCCTTGAACTGCTTATTCTTCTGCCGGATCTTGGCCAGCTCTGCCTTCCTCTTGGCCTCCAGGTCTGGGTCCTGCAGAGCCAGGTCATATGCCAGCCTGTCTAGGCCCCCGCTGGCGGACGATGCTCAATCCTGCCCCCACCCAGCCCCAGGCCTGGGAGCACCTACCTTCCCTTCTAGGATCAGCTGCTTCCTCTTATTGATCTCTTTCTTCTCATCAAAATCCGTGGCCTCCAGTTTCTAGGGAGTAAAGAGTTGAAGGAAACATTAGAAAGGCAGGGAGAGGGGCCAAGGAGACACCTGGGAGTCTTCATTGGAGTAGAGTGAGACAATCAAAAGTACCAGAAGCACCAAAAGCCGGGGCTGGAAGAGACCAGAAAACATCTAGAGTCCATCTAACCTCATTTTATAAATGAAGAAATGGAGACAGCATGGGATGGCCCAGGCTCACCAGCTGGTAAGGGGCCAACCCAGCAGCCAAGCCCAGGTGAGCTCACCACCAGGCCACAGCCCCCCGCGTCAGAGGCAGCTCCCCAAGGGCTTCCTGCTCGGAGCAGGGCTTAAGCAGACTCCCTCCCAGCCCACCTGCCTGCCGGGCACTCACAATCTCACATTCTCTTCGAACCACGTTGACCTGGGTGAGGATTTTGAGGACCTTGGCCTCCTCCACATTGAAGTCATCCAACTTTTTCTCTGTAGGGGCCAGAGCAAAGAAAGGTCAGGGGCAGTGAGAGCACTCACCCGACAAGCCATGGCTCTTCCCTGGAGGTCCAGGGCACCAGGAGAGGAGGGAAGCTGGAGCCCGCAGAGGCCCCTCCAGGGGAGTCAGATTCAAGCAGATACAGGCATTTACTCACTGATCTCTTCCTCAATGGCATGTAGCAGGTGAATGTCATACTGAGTCACAAGCGTGATGGCAATGCCTTGACGCCCTGAGAGGAGGCCAAGAGAAGTCATCAAATGGGGACAGGCAGGCACCTCTGCTCCCTGCCTTTCCCAGCCCAGGAACCCAAGGGGCTTTTCCCTTTTTTTTTTTTAAAGCAATTGGGGCAATTGAGCAATTGAAAAAAAAATTGAGCAATGTAACTTGCTCAAGGTTACATGGCCAGTTATTTTGTGTGGGTGTTAAGTATCTGAGGCCGGAACCGATCCTGGAACCGATCCCAGGTCTCTCGACTCTGGGGCTGGTGCTCTTATTCACTGCCCCACCAAAGAGCTTTTAAAAAAAAAATTTTTTTTTTGCTTTTTGGAGGGCAATTGGGGTTAAGTGACATGCCCAAGGTCACACTGCTAGTTTTTGAGTTAAGTGTCTGAGACCTAGTTTGAACTCAGGTCCTCCTGCCTCCAGGGCCAGTGCTCTATTCACTGCATCACCGAGCCGTCCCTTCCCTCCCTTTCTGGCACCTGCAGGGCTCCCAAGGTTCAAGGTTTGTTGGGGACCACTGCTCACCATGGTCCAAGGCCATTCTGTAGAGCAGATAGAAGCCTGGCCCATGGCGCTGCTGAGTTCAAGAGATCCAGCCCCATGCACCCCACCCTGGTGTTTCCATCCTTGGGACCTGCTTTGCTCACCTGCCCGGGCAGTCCGCCCTACTCGGTGGATGTAGATCTTAGGGAGGCCTGGTGTATTATGGTTAATGACAACCTGCACTGTGGGAATATCCAAGCCTCTAGGAAATGAGAACAGGGAAGGCCACAGCATGGCGAGTACCTTGTTATCACCAGAATAAATACCTCTTTTCTAAAATAATAGCTTCTTTTCTAACACTTTACTCCCTTTTCAAAGCACCTTTCTATCTAACAACTCATTTGATAATGGATGAAAGCCCCAATAACTCAACAGCTCTGTAGGGAAGGGATTATTATTCCCATCTGATGGATGAATAAATTGAGGCCCAGAAAGGGGCTCACTTGGTCAAGGTCACAGGAGTTAGTGGCTAGGTCAATACTAGAAATCAAAGTCCCACCTGGAGCTCTTTCTAAACCTTCCTACCACTCCTAGATTAGGTCTCCCAACCAAGCCCTCCCTGGTGGCCACGGGTTTCTGTGCGTTGGGAAGAGGCCAAGAAGGGGAGGCTGGGACCCTAGGCAGAGTCAGCCTGGGGTCTTTTCCCTCCTACCGAGATGCCACATCTGTTGCAATCAAGATCCGGTAGACACTAGACTTGAATTTGGCCAAAGCAGCAAAACGAGCTTTCTGTTGGGGAGAAATGGATGCCTTATGGAACCACACTCCCCATTCCTGAACCTGCTTCCACCCCCCACTCAAGAGTGCAGTTTGAAAAGGAGGAAACAGGGCTGGGTTTGGGGAGAGATCTTTCTGGCCCAGGAACATGAGCCCTGACGGGAAGGACAGCCTCCTAAGGCACCATGGGTCAGAAAAAAACCTGAGTCCAGCAGCACCAACAACTTGCCTGTTTCATCATGGAATGGAGTGAGACAGAAGGGAAGTTGAATTTCCTCAGCATCATATTCAATACCTGGCAGGTCCTTCAAAAAAAACCAAACAATCTTCTGAGGGCACCCTGGGGTCTCAGTGACAGGGTAAACATTTAAGAGAGATGGTACACTAAGAAGGGGAAGAGCCAAAGTCAGGGGGGCTGGATTCAAGCCCCACCTCTGTGCCTTCCATGCCAGTTTTCCATCACAGAAAGTGTAGAGTAACCCTTTATCAGGGAGGCTGCAAACAAAGCCATGGAGAGGTCAGGTGTGGCCTATATGACATCCCCAACTTACTTGCATGTGTTGGTGAAGATGATGATGGACCAGTCTTCATGCTCATCATGGAAGGTCTGGATCAGGTGGACAAGGTAGGCATCCTTTACTTTCTCAGGCACCAGCAAGTAGCGCTGGTCCAGCTGCTCCACAGTACGGACCCTAAGGGTGGTGAAGGGGAAGGCTGACACTTGGGGGCCTGGCTCCCTCCAGCTCTGCTGGTGATGGGGCAGAACGAGGGCACTGGGAAAAGAGGCTACAGCACCCAGAGTAGCCAGGATGAGGGCCCCAAGGGACACAGGCTCCCTCATTCGCCCAGATTCTCCTGACCTAGGTGTGGACACCCTTTCCTGCCCGAATTGCTATCACATTAGCAGCAAGGCTGTGAGACACAACAGGGCTGCGGCCCAGAACCCAGTGTCCTGCCTCCCAGTCTAGGATTCTTTCTATTCTACCACCCTCCCTCCTAGTCTTTCCAGGCAGGGGCTGAAAGGATATGGGAGAGTACTCAAGACTAGGCCAGATCTGGTAGGTGGCCCCTCAGAACAAGTGAAAGGAGGATCAGGCCAGGAGATAGGGAGCAGGCCTCTCATTTCTTTACAAGGTATGTCACTCACTCAGACTGGGCCTCCCAGAAGAAGGGCTTATTAGAAGCGATTCCCCGGAGAACCTTTAAAGTTTCAGTGAGGGTGGCACTAAAGAGAAGTGTCTGTCGCCGGGCTGGTGCTGCATCAAAGATCACTTCCAAGTCCTGGGTGAAGTCGGTGCAGCCCTGTTCCAACAGCCGGTCAGCTTCATCCATCACCTGGCAAGGGATAGGTCACCATTATATGGCAGCTCAAGCTTCCACGAGGACTTAAGGTTTGCACAGGGCTGTCCTTGGAATAGCCTAGAGCTCCATTGACAGAGCAGAGTGCAGGGGCAGAAGGGTCCAGTAACCCAGCACATAAAAAGAGCCAGGTTTGCAGTCTGGATTCCTAGACTCCCAAATCTCTTGGAGGCAGGCCAGCTAAGCCAGTTCCTGAGTCTGGGAGGAGGAGGGAGGGCCTGCCAGAGAGGCACAGCAGAAAGGCTGACAGGACAGGGGCCTGCACAGAACAAGCACATAACCAGCATCTGCTAAATGGAATGTGCATTGAGGTGGAGTTCCCCATCCTGGAGGTAATGATGACAGCTTTAAAAAGGCCTGATGGGAAGCCCCTATCTCATGACTGGAGATCCTCAGAGACCCCAGACTAAGAAGAATGGGGAAGGTTTAGAGAGAGAGGTCTAGGCTCACCAAAAACCGGATCTTCTTGATGTTGAAGGTGCTGGAGCTTCGGAGGTGATCGGCTAGGCGGCCTGGTGTCGCAATGACCACATGGGGCTTACGGGACAGTTCCAAAGCCTGGGCCACCATGTCTGTAGGCATCCGAAGAAGGAAGGGAAAACAGGAAAATAACTATCGGGCCCCATAGAGACCCTTCCCCAAGGCAGCACTCTCTTTCATCACAACTGAGAGTTACTCAGGGAATAGATGGGCCCAGGGCTCACATACCCATTCCCCCAACGATGATACAGTCCTTCAGACCCAATGGCTTCCCAAGGACACGGAACTGCTCAGCAATTTGATAGGCCAGTTCCCTGCAAGACAAAACCCCACCACGATGGTTACACCTAAATAGTGCTTTGGAAACTATAACTATCACCTCATTAAATCTTGAAAATACTCTGAGGCAGGTACTACAGACATTCTTATTTCCACTTTGCAAATGAGAAAACTGAGGGCAAAGACTGCTACTTTTTCATATTTGTATCCCTAGCACTTAGTACAATGGCTGGCACGTAGTAGGCAGACACTCAAATGTTTAGTGATTGACTGACTGAAAAGAGAATTAAATGACTTGCTCATCATGATCACAGAACTAGTGCCAAGGAAGGCAAAAGGCTGAACCTCGATCTTGCTAATTCCAAATCCAGTGTATCAAGCACAGCCTCTCATGTTTATTGGGTATCAAGCCCACACATATTTTCCTGAAGTCTATTACATGCCCAAGACTATCCGAAATAACACAGAGTCATAGTGATGGGAGGACGCTCTGAGGGCATCTCCAAGCCCTACTCAAACAGGAATCTTCTCGACACCCTGCTCCACAAATGATCAGCCAACATTTGCTTGAAGAGTCCACCAGTGCTCTCAGCTGTGCTCTCAGGAGCCCACAGCATTAATGATACTTGCAGCTGCTGTGCAGCTTGAACACCAATAACACCAGCACACAGAAGGTTCTTTGACCTGCTTTTCTAAAGGAAAGACAGCTTTCAAAGGGATAAACAATCTTACTTTAATTAAACAATACACACAGGTAAGTAGAAAGAAGTGAGTATCCAAGAAAGAATCCAATAGACAGGGCTCCAACTGTCCAAACAAAGTAATAGATACATAATCACCAGACCAGGGAGCACCAACATCTGGGTTCACAAAGCCAGGAGCTCTTTAACAACGGCCACCCAGTCTTGTCTGGCTAAATCACAAAGAAACATTCTTCCCATGAGTGAGTCCCAAAGTAAAATACCAACTTCCCAGTATATATAATTTTCAACCAGAAGGCATCACAACCCACGTCAGTGCCTGATTGGCCCAGTGCCAAAAGCTATGAAAGCCTTCCTGCAAGCAAGCCTCCCCATAAGAAAGCCTCCCCCTAAGCAATCTCCCTCCCCAAGGCAATATAAGTCTCCCTGAATATGAGCTCCTGTGATTCAGGATGTGTCACACCTATGAACTGGGCTGGAGCTTAAAGCATCAAGAGATCTGTGATTGAAACATCTGTGTACCTTTAGACCTGGGAACAAAGCCCCTGTTTCAAAGAAAAAAGGTAACACATGTGGTCACATAGGCCTATTAATGGATGGGGAAGATCTTACATTCCATTAACCCTACAGAGCCAAAAAAAGTAAGTCTAAGTCCTTGGTTCAGGGGACAGCCAACTACTTCTGGTCAATTAGCATGTCTTCTCTTGTCCATGCTAAACATTCTCAGCTTCTTCAGTCAATCTGAACACAGCCTGAACTAGAGACTCTTCTCCAAGACACTCCTGTGTCACCCAATACAGATGCCTCAGCTTATTAACATCCTCCCTAAGACACATCTTCCATGGTCAGTTTATGGTCCACTCAGACCCCAGTTCTTTCTCAGATGAACTGCTATTCCCCATTTTGTATTTGAGGTTGATTTTTTAATGTATCAAATTTCATCTGATTTAATTTCAGCCCAATAGTCTAGCCTGTCAAGCTCTGTGTGAAGCCACCCTCCATCATGTCAGGGCTCCCTTCAAGTCCAGCCCTACATTCTCCTCAGATCTGAGAAGGATGCTATCCATACCTTAGTAACCAAGAACATGTTAAGTAGAAGACAGCCAATCCCGGATCCTTGGTGCACGGCATAATGTTGCTTAAAGACTGCAGAGTACAAGATGTGGTGTAAGCCTGGCTCTGCATGGAGAGTAGAACCAAAACATCTCAAAGCTGCAAGGAACCTTAAAGATTACCTACTCCAAACCCCTCATTCTAAAGGCAGAAACTGATAAGGAGGAGGAGCAGAGATTTGGTCGAGAATATCTAAGTGATTAGTGGCAAAACTGGATCTCTCTGTTATTCTACAGGAGAAACTTACTTTGAAGGTATACCTAAAATTAGTATTATGATGCAGAACACCCCCAAATCTCTATTATTCCTATTGATTTCATCAAGTTCTTTAAGGGTTCCACTCTTGAATATATATTATATAATGTGTGTGCATGTGTGTGTATATTTACATATATATGTAGGCATTTATATGTGTATACATACATACACACATATGCTTTTATGGTTAGTCATCCTAAGGGCAAAGAACTTTCTTATTTTATTTTTCTAATACCATGATTACTAATTATCACTAACACATAGTACTTGCCACATTTTTTCTTTTTAAGGCAGAGTCTTCTCTGTCTTTGGATTGACAACCTAAATTTTCATTATCTCAGTGAATCCATATTTTCATTTTTTCCTGGCCCTATGTCACCTTCAGAATCCCAGAGGAAACACTTCATATTCTATCAGGTTGCAAAGATGAGCCAGAGCTGCAAAGATGAAACTTAACAGGTATGTCAAAGTAAAGTCTGGGTTAAAAAAAGCAACTAGGCCTGTACAGAACAGGGGAAGCATGACTAGACCACAACACATGGTGAAAAAGACCTGGAGGTGTTAGTGGACATCAAGCTCAGTATAAGTCAGCAATAGCAGTAGACCACATTTATATAAAAAATGCACACAATAATGAAAAAAAGCTAATGCCGACTCAGGCTGCCTAGTATCAGGGGATGCTGGGAGGTACTGCTAGAAGTAGTGGATACCCCTGGTCAGGCCCCATCTGTGTGACCCAGCTGTGGACAATGTTTTAGGAAGGATAGGAACAAGCTAAAGTATATCCTTGCATCTGAAGAAGATAAGGACCCCATGCTAGACTATGCCACACTGGCTAAGGAACTGGGGATATTTATTCTAGAAAAGAGACTTAGGAGGATACAAAGATCATAGACTTCAAGTAATCAAAAGGCTGCCATATACAAGACCCTCAGCCTTGTTCAGTTTGATAGGGACAAAAACCAGGAGCGAGGAACAGGTACTTCAAAGGCAGATTTGGGCCCAAGAGAAGGGAAAATTTCCTCTGAGAATTATTCAGAAGCGCAGGGCACAGCCTCAGGAAGATGTGGGTTTCTACAAAAGCTGACCACCTACATGTCAGGGATATTGTTCAGGCACAGTCTGGACTAGACAGACTATGAGAACTTCTGCTCAAATAATGAAGTGCCAAGCCTTTGGGGAGAGGCAGCCATGACTCAGTCAGAGGCTTGGAAACTTTTCAGAGATAAGTAGACAAACTCCCTACTAACTAGCTCCAGCGTCCCAGTTGGAACCTTTATACTATGCTAGATTTCTATGGCCCAGCTCAGCTCTAAGCAGTAAGACCAGGGGACCAAAGAAGAAAAACAGCAGCTATGTGCTTTAGACATGAAGGTCAATATTGCAAACAAATCAGAGTGGCATGGAAGAAATTACCTGTCAGTTCTATGGATAGGGGAAGAGTTCATGACCAAAAAAGAGAGAGGAGTGGGACATAGATAAAATGAACAATTTGATAATACAAAATTTCAAAGTTTTTCTTTTTTTTTTTTTTTGGAGGGGAGAAGACAAGGCAATTGGGGTTAAGTGACTTGTCCAAGGTCACATAACTAGTAAAAGTGTTAAATGTCTGAGGCCACATTTGAACTCAGGTCCTCCTGACTCCAGGGCTGGTGCTCTGTTCACTGTCCCACCTAGCTGCTCCCAAAATTTAAAAGTTTTTAAACAAACAAAAACAATTGCAACTAAAACAAGAAGGAAATTGGGGAAAAAAATATTTGCAGCAAATTTCTCTGATAAAGATCTCATTTATGACAGTAAAAGTCATTCCCCAACTTATAAATGGTCAAAGGATATGAATAGGTTTTCAGAGGAAGAAATCCAAACTCTCAATAAGGCCATATAAAAAAAATGCTCTAAATCACTGATAGGGAAATTCAAATTAAAACAAATCTGAAGTACTACTTTATATCCAAGGGGCTATGGGAAAACAGATATATTAATGAACTGTTGGTGGAATTATGAATTGGTCCAGCCATTCTGGAAAGCAACTATGCCCAAAAAGCTATTAAATTGAGCAGAGCCAGGAGAACCCATCATCTTTGGACATTTCCACCCTCAATAATGAAGTGGGAATTTTTGGATATTTGTAGCATACTGTGGAAAATCACAGATGATATGTGCATGTAAAAACTTTTAAAAATTTAATTAAATCATAAATGCATAAATTGTCATTAATCCATTTATTAATATTATCCATCTATTTTATCATTTTCCACCATAAGTATGCATACATAAATTTATCATAAACAGTTAAATTTTGTTAAGTTTTAGTGTGCTAAAAGAACTATAATCAATGCACTCTTTGGGAATGCCTCCTCTTTGTCTCTCTACCATCCAGGCTCAAGTCATATGACTTTCTCCCACACTTGTCCTTGCTTTTTGATGGAGAAGGAAATACATGAAGCACCAATACCAGTGGCTGCAAAGACTCTTCATAGTGTGCAAGATACAAATCTCTATCCACAATTTTCTTATGGGTGCAGCGTGTTGTTTCACTTTTCTGTGTTAGATATGATCAGAATTATTGAAAATAAAGGTTTGGGGTTATTTTAGAGTTATTCAGAATTTTTCACTTTTGAGGGGGCCTTGGGCTCTTAAGCCCAGAGAATGTCAAGGGATGACTGTATAATACCAATATCATAAGGACAAACCTACAATGACAAACAGCTGCTGTTCCAGAGGGGTGGTAACAAAACATGCTGCCCACTTCCAGGCAGGGAGCTGACGGACTGGAGTACAGACTGAAGCAGAGGTTTTTAGACATGGCCAATGAGGGAATTTGTTTTGCTTGATTATTTATGTTTATAATGAGTTTTGTTTTTCTTCCATTCTCAACATAAGGAAGGTAGATGAGAGGAAGCTGAAAATAAAATCAAATTTAAGAAAAAAAATAATAGTGAGAGCTTACATTTATATAATACCTCAGGACTGCAAAGCCTTTTCATGTATATTATTTCTTTTGATCTCAAAAGAACCCTTTCAGGTAAGGTAATGTAAATTGTCATTATTTCCATTTTGTAAATGAGGAAGTTAATATTCCCTTTCCTGGGGCTCCTTTTCATCTGCCTAATAACACTTTTAAACCTCCACAATCCCCTTTGTGTCCTGACTTTTAGATAAGGTTGTCTATACCCAAGGGCTCCACTTTTTCATGACCCTCTTTCTTCACCCCCTGGTTGTCAAGGTCCTTGGTCCTTTCCATTAACACTCTCCTGAAAAGGCTTTCTCAAAAATTCCCAGTGAGTTCCTCATCACCAAACATAGGGTCCTGTTTTCAGTCCTCATTGACAGGTCTTATTTGCAGCCCTTAACACTATTAGCCTCCCCCTTCTGCTGGACACTCTTTATTTTGTTGGTTTCACAGATACATGTTTCCTCTCCCTCCTGGTCTTCTTCCTGACTCCTAAACATGAGTTTCCCCAGGGATCAGTCCTTGGGCCTCTTCTCTTCTCAACTCCCTCCTTTGGTAATCTCATTAGTCCTTGTGGTTTAAATGCCAGACCTGCGCCTCCGCCTGGATGTCCCACCATCCACTTCCAGCTCAACATGACCTAAGGCAAGCACGATCTTTCCCCTAGTTTGCTTTTGTTGCTCAGTTGTTTTTCACCTGGGTTCAACTCTTCGTGACCCCATTTGGGGTTTTCTTGGCAAAGATAGCGGAGTGGTTTGCCATTGCCTTCTCCAGCTCATTTTACAGTTGAGAAAACTAAAACAGGGCTAAGTGACTTGCCCAGGGTTACACAGCTAAGAAATGTCAGAGACCACATTTGAACGCAGGCCTTCCTGACTCCAGCTGCCCCCTTTCCCCTTACAGAAACGTCCTATGATCTTTTCTCAGCCCTCATCATCCTTGATCTTTCTGTAGCTTTGGACACTGCTGACCCTCTCCTCCTTCTGGACACCCTTCTCTTGGGATTCATGACACTGCTGTCTGGTGGCTCTCTTAGTGCCATCTCTAAGATCCTTCATTACTCACCCTCCTCCTGCCAGCTAAGTCTCTATTCCTGTCTTCTCTTTCTCTTTCTGCTGATCTCTGACATTCCACAGGTTAACTTATCCTCAGCTCCATGTAGATGGCTCCCAAGTCTTTATGTCCGGCCCTAAGCTCTCCCCTGAATAGCACAGTACTTCATCTATCTGTTGCATAGCTCTAATTGGATGGTCCTGCCTATTATCTCAAGTTCAAGGGGTACAAAATGGAAATCACCTCTCCATTTTGGTCCCGTGCCTCGCCAAAACCAGTCCTACGCCCAACTTTCCTATTTCTGGTGACCCCACTATCCGTCCAGTCACCCAAGCCTGAGACCTAGTGACTCTTCCCTATTCCCCACATACCCTAGATCCAACAGCAAACCCTTTGAATTCTCTATGATAGCTTTTCATCCATCTCTTTCTCTCCATTAATACTACCACCACCTCCTATTCCTATAGAATGAAGTTACCAGAGGGCAGGAACTGGGATATTTTTCATCTCCGTATCTCAAACATGTAATACAGTGCCTTGCATATAGCAAGTATTATGTGTTTGATGAATGAACAAGTCTTAACAGGCTAGAACATTAAACGGAATCTAGTAAAATAAAATATATTAGAGATAATTGTCAAGGCCTACATTTGGGTTCAAAAATTCAGCTGTACAAGATGGGGAGATGTGGCTAGCCGACATTTTTCATGTAAAAGATCTAGAGGTTTTAGTGTTCTGTAAGCTCAATATAATTCAACAATGTGACACGACAGTGAAAAAAGTCAATGCTACCTTCGGCTGCGTAAAGAGGAACGGTATCCAGAATGAGGAAGGGGACAGTCTTCTTGTAGCAACCTGGCTACGACCACATCTAAAATACTGTGCCCTGTTTTGGTCACCACATTAAGGCCATTGACAAACCAGAGCACATTCGAAATAGGGTAATCAAGGCAGTGAGCATACTGGACACTAGGCCACACAAGGACCAGGTAAGGGAGGTGCGATGGAGAAGGGAAGATGAAGACAAGATCAATGTTTATCTGAAGGGTTGTCATGTGTGTCTTTTGCCTTTCTTTGTATTGTCTGTGCTTAGCACAGTGCCTGGCACGTAGTACGCCCTAACAAATGCTTACTGACTGAAGTAGAAGAACGGGACTTACTCTTGTTACTCTGAGGTACGATAGGCGGAAACTGCAAAGAGAGAGTTTAGACTGAATGTAAGGAAAATGTTGCTAGCAAGCTAAGCTGTCCCTATGTGGAATGGGCTGCCTGAATGGTTCCCCCTCACCAGAAGGCTTCAAATGGAGATCTGATAACAATTTTTCAGATGCTGCAGTGTGGATTCCCGTTGAGGCATGGGCTGGACTAGAGGCCGTCTGAGGGCTCTGCCAACTCCACGAGTCTGTGATACCTGCTGCTTCTTCTGACCTTGTTATACGTGTGGTGCTGCCACGGGAGAGCATCTAGTCCCCCATATTTTAAGTCTCTCCCTTACCTCTTATATCTAAGCAGTTACCAAGTCCCTATGGATTCCACCATTCATAGCTGTCCTCTCTGTCATTCTCACCGTGTCCCTCAGAGGAGGTCCTCATTACCACAGATCTAGACTACAAAAGCCTCTTTGGATCCTGCTGCCTCCACTTAGTGCTCTCATCTATCTCCCTTAGGCCACTTTATATGCAGGGTGTCCCAAAAGTCTTAGTGTGGCTGTAAACTACTAACGCCTCACTAAGACTTTTGGGACACCCTATATTTCTTATCCATAAATCTGATTATGTCCCTGCTCTGCTCACAAATATCCATTCAGTGGCTTCCTATTGCCCATTAAAATTCAAACTTCTCTGCCTGGGATTCAATTCCAACACTACCTTCCCCCATCAGAAAGTAAGCTACCAAACAGAGTAAACACATTCCTTATGGACAGGGAGCATTTTTGCTTTTTCACTTTGTATCTCCAGTACTTAATACCGTGGCTGGTGCATAACGAGTGTTTAGTAAATGCTTGTTGATTGCCTATGGGATGTTTTGAAAAGCGCCCCAAACTTGACATGTCCACAACAGAGTCTTTTCTCCTTCTGAACTTTCCTATTTCTCTGAAGAGCGCCACCGTCCTTCCAGGCGACCAGGTTTGCAATCTCTGAGTTATCCTTAACTCCTCATGATCCATTTAGTCCATACTGAATCAAGAGCCAAGCCTGTCCAACTGACCCCACAATGTTTCCCAAGCCAATGCCCCAGCTCGGGCTCCCCTCCCCTCTTCCTGTCAGCTTCCAGATTCTGCCCTGAATAACATCTCTTCCTAATGCACAAATCTGACCAGGTTGTCCTCAGGATTCTCATGAACCTCATGATTTATAATCCCAATGGCTTCTTAGGACCTCTGGCTCAAAACAAACTCCTCCGTCTTAGCAATGATGCCCTTCATACCCTGGCCTTCAACTACCTTTCCAGTCTGAAGGCAGATCATTCCTCTTCAGATACTCTGCAGTTTCTCCAAATTAGCCTTCCCACCATTCCTCGAATATAAAACTCTTTTCCAGATAGTCTCCCATGTGTGGAATGCATGCTTTTCTCACTTCAAATTTCCTTCAAACTTAGCTCAAGGGCCACAGTCCACACAAGGCCTTTCTTGATCCCAGCAGCTGGTCATGCCTCTCCTCCTCCAACAACAGCCAAAAAAATTGAACCTTGTTTTTATTTTGTATCTATTGATTGATATTCATACGGTTTCCCCATTCCTCATTCTCATAGACTGTAAGCTCCCTAAGGGCAGGGAATGTTTAGAACATAAAGAGCTCACTGAATGCTTATCTACTGACAGACTGATATCGATGCACAAGTAAATGTACATTACATATCATTACACAAATGAAACTGCTCTCCAAAATCACCAACAGGGTCTCTTAATTGCCAGATCTGATGATCTGTTTACAGTCCTCATTCTTCTCAAATTATCTGCTACATCTAACATGACCTTCCTCTTCTCCCAGATATTCTCTCCTGGTTTTCCTTAAACCTGCTAATCACTGCTCTGTCTCTTTACAGGGCTCCTCATCTGTATCACACCCCCCTAACCGTAGGGGTTCCCTAAGATTCTGTCATAGGAAAATAGATTGAAAGCTGAAAGGGATCTCAGAAGTTATCCGGTCCAACACCCTCAATTTACAGATGAGGAAACTGAGACCCACAGAGGTTAAGTGACTTGCCCAAGGTCATGAATGTAATGAACATGAGAGGTGGGATTTGAATCTGGCTTAGGCCCATTCTCTACTCTCAGTAGTTAGGTGATGCTGGGCCTGGAATGAGCAGGAGTAAGTCCAAATCAGCCTCATATGTGTAATAGCAGTGTATCCCTGGACAAGTTATTTAACCTCTGCTTGCTTCAGTTTTCTCAACTGTAAAATGGAGATAATAGCACCTACCTCCCAGGGAGTGTAATGGGAATGTAAATGTAAAGATCTTCCCTGCCCCTAGGCTAAAGTGCACCTGGAGCCTGGGGTGGGAGGCTTGTTTTTCAGTAGATACTTCTTGATTGGCCAATGAGTCAATAAGGTTGTTACATTCTCTGAGCCAGGAGAAGGCTATATAAGCTCTGATGTGTAGCTTTGTTTTGGGGCTCACTTTGAGAAGTATTCTGTGATTTGATCTGGATTCTGGGAAACCGTTGTTGAGAGCCCCCCCTTGGCTTTGAAAAACCCAGATGTTGATTTGGTATGGATGTGATGGTTGGACAGTTTGGACAGTCTACTTGATCTGTTTCTCTGTCTTGATAATTCTGTCTGTATATTCTGAAGTTCGGGGTGCTGACCTTTTTCCCCTGAACTAGGTAAAGGATACATATTTGACTGATTAAAGTAAGCTTGTTAACCCATTTTGAGTTGCTTTCCTTTATCAAAGCAGATCCAAGAACCTGTGTTGGCAGCCACCCTGGGGACACTGGGGTGCTTGCTGCTACAGGGAGACATTTGTAAAGCATTTAGCACAACGCCCAGCATACTGTAGACACTTGTTTGCTTCCTTTCTTCTTTCTTCCTTCCTCTCTCTCTCGGAGGCTTTATCAACTTCTATGGGTTCAATTGTCATCTCCATGCTTCAGTTTTGTATCACCAACTGCCTATTTCAGCCTGGACCCCCTAGAGACATCTCAAACACAACATGTCCAAAACAGAACTCCGATTTCCTCTCCAGAAATCCCCTCCCCACCTTCAAGCTTCCCTCTTTCTGTCAAAGGCATCATCAATCTTCCTGTTTCCTGGGTTCATAATCTCAGTGTTATTCCTGATTACTCATTCCCCCTGACCTCATAAATCTAAACAGTTGCCAAACCTTGCTGTTCTACCTCCACAATGTTTCTTTTCTCTCTACTCACAGTTACCACCTTAGTTCAGGCCCTCCTCACCTCATGCCTAGATTATTGCACAGGCCTTCTAACTGGTCTCCCTGCCTCAGGCCTCTCCTCATTCTAATTGGGGCTGTGGCTCTCATTAAGTGCCGATATGACTCCATCCCTTCCCCTCTCAATCAACTACAGTAGCTTCCCATTGCTTTTAGAATAAAATAAGTGCTTCTCTTTTTTTTTTAAAGCCACTCTTTATTTAGAATCTGGTCCCAAACAATCTTTCCAGCCTCATTAGGCAGGACTCCCTCTCCCAAACTCTACAGTACAACCACACTACTCTTCCCTCTGTTCTCACACATGAAACTCAATCTCCTTTGCAGTAACTGCCTGAAAGGCAATCCCCCTTCATCTCCACTTCACAGAGCCCTCTCTTCCCTCAAGACAGTTCAAGTACCACCTTCTACACAAAGTCTTTCCTGATCTCCACAATTGGCACTACCCTTCCTGCCAAACTGCTTTGTAAAGAATAACTTTGTATCTA
Organism: Petaurus breviceps papuanus; assembly: GCF_028583685.1. Taxonomy (NCBI): domain Eukaryota; kingdom Metazoa; phylum Chordata; class Mammalia; order Diprotodontia; family Petauridae; genus Petaurus; species Petaurus breviceps. Next base: position 1,359,654 of record NW_027185593.1, on the reverse strand, counting down.
TTTTCTTTATATTCTGTATCTCCCCTGCTCTTTTTTTTTTTTAATAAAGCAATCAGGGTTAAGTAACTTGCTCAAGGTTACATGGTCAGTTATTTCTGGGTGTGGTGCTAAGTACTGAAGCCTGGATTTGATGCCCAGGTCATCCCGACACTGGAGCTGGTGCTCTTACTCGCTGAGCCACCTGGCCGTCCCACCCCTACTCTTTTTGGAAGTAGATTATTTTAACCACTGTATTTTTTTTTTATCCCTGAAACAGTGCTTAGCACACAGTAGGCATTTAATAATTGTTTAGTTGTTTTTCAGTCATGTCTGACTCTCTTTGACCCCATTTGGGGTTTTCTTAGCAAAGATACTGGAGTAGTTTGGCATTTCCTTCTCCAGCCCATTTTAATGAGGTATCTGAGGCAAATAGGATTAAGTGACTTGCCCAAGGTCACACAGCTAGCAGGGTCTGAGGCTGGAGTTGAACTCAGGAAAATAAGTCTGACTGCAGGCCTTGCACTCTATCCACTGTACCACCTAGCCGTCCCATTTATTTAACAAATATTTATTAATACATAATGTAACACTAAGTTCCTTCAAGAGGGAGAGTTCTAATAATGGAGGGAAGGGAAAGGCCTTGTTTCAGAGGTGGTGCCTGAGCTATGTTTTGAGAGAATCTAGGGATTCTGTGAGAAGGAAGGAGAGAGAAGGAAAGAGTATGCTTCAGAAATGAAAAACCACTTGTGTAAAACAACAAAGGTGTGTATAGAATCAGCCAACAGGCCAGTATGAGTAAAGCAAAGAGCAGGTGAAGGAGCCGCCTTCCTCAATCTGGCACCTGCAACCCTAACTCTCCAGTCCTATTTCAACTTACTGACCTCAATGATGCCTCTGCTTGAGTCAAAATTAACAATTCTTTGCCCTCCAAACACATATCACAGTTTCAAATATTCCTGTCTTTGCTCAAGCTGCTTCCTATTTCTGCAATGCCTGTTCTCCCTTTGTCTGTTGAATTCTAACCCATCCTTTAAAGCTCAATTCAAATGCTACATCCTCCAGGAAGCTGTTCCTGATACCCATTCTATCTGACTATTAACAGCCCATCAGAACTCATACAGCTCAATCATTATGTTATCTGTGTACACGTCTTCTCCCCTCTGCTAGACTATGAAATCCAATCAGTCAATAAATATTTAGTAAGTGCTTACTCTGTGCCAGGGACTGTTCTAAGCACAAGACATACAAAGAAAGACAAAAAACAGTCCCTGTCCTTAGGGAGCTCACAGTCTAATGGGGGAGGCAACATGCTAACAACAATGTACAAACAGGATAGAGACCGGAAAAATTGGAAACAATCAACTGAGGGAAGGCATGAGAGCAGGGATGATCGAATACTGCATCTCCTCCAGTCCTACAACAGTGCAAATGTTTGCTGCATTGTATAGCTCTATTGTAGGGCAGCTAGTGAGTACAATGGACAGAGCACTGGACAGGAAGTCTAGAGGATCTGAATTCAAATCCAGCCTCAGACAGTTACTGATTGTGTGACCCTGAGCAAGTCACTTAACCTTTTGCTTCAGTTTACTCCTCTGTAAAATGAGCTGGAGAAGGAAATGCCTGACATCAGAATGCTAAAAAGTGGTAGATCTGAGTCTGGATCTCATTTCTCCAAAACTATTACCCCATCGTGCATAGGGGAAAAGAGTAACAGATTTCAATTTACCGTAAATGTTACCTCACTGGAAAGGTGAACACGGCCATACCTGGTGGGCGTTAGCACAAGACAGAAAATGCCATAGGGGTCTTCAGACAACTTCTGCAGAATTGGCAGAACAAAGGCAGCAGTCTTGCCACTGCCAGTCTTTGCACATCCCATGCAGTCTCGACCTAAGACGACAACAACAACAATCACAACCTTTTGCTCATAGTGTACTTTACCAAGTGATTTTACATTTTCCAATTTCGTCCTTGTGAGGTAGTGTAAGTATTATTTGCCCCACCTTCCAGAAGGGAAATAACTTTTCCAGGGCACCCCAGTAAGTCCACAGCACAAATAAACATCCAACAGGGCAGAATCCAGGTGGGCCTCCTGATTCTCAATCCAGGACTCTTTTTGCTGGACCAGATGCTGCCTCGAATAGAAGGAGCCTGGAGAAATTTAAAGTCCATGAGGGAAGATGGGGAGGGAATGAAGAGGTAAGAAAGAGACCCTTCCTAGCTGGGCACAAGGAGGGAGAGGACCAGGCACGAGGGATAATCCACAGTGTACCTAGAAGGATGAAGGGCAAGGACTTTGGGGGACAAAGGGGACATCGGAGAATGAGGAAGAGAACTGAGGGGATGGGCTGAAGAAATGAGGGCTTAAATGAGATCACCTGGAGAAAGGTGATACAAACATTAGATATTGTTATAGAGAGCAGGGTGGATGCCATGTGGGGGATAGGGGGTGCTAAAGGTTGAAGAAATCGGGGAATGAAAGGAAGGCAGGAGAGGTGATGAAAGAATGAATGGCGGAGGAAGGAGAGAGGGGTGGTAAGAAGTAGCAATTCTATCGCCCTTTAAGGTTTGCAAAGCACCAGATATATATATATATATATATATACACATATATGTGCATATATACATATAAAACATTTACACACACACACACACATAAAAAAATCTCATCTTCCAACAAACCCAGGGAGCAAGTGCTGTTATTATCGACATTTTACAGATGAAGAAACTGAGGCAGGGACTAGTAAAGCGACTTCCTCAGACATATTCACTCAGAGCGGCGTGTGGAGGCGACATCTGAACTCAGGCCTTCTCAGCTATCACCAAGGTGGGGGGGACGAGGCCGCTCACCCTCCAGAATGGCGGGGACGCAATTCTGCTGCACTGGCGTGGGATGCTTCAGGCCCAGCTGTTTACACTGCGCAACAAGCCACGACGACAGCCCCAGCTCCTCGAACCCGGCCATGGCTCCTCCTGCTCGGCTCCTCCAGCCGCCGCCTCCTCCTCCTCTTCTTCTTCTTCCTCCTCCTCCTCCTTCACAGCCGCCTCCGGCTCCTGATGAGAGCTAAAGCGCCACTCGAGAAGCTCCTCGAGTACCGGTCTTGCCACACTTCCGCAGTGACCCTACGTCACCTCCTGGACACGCCTCCCTCTTTCCTCCCCCTAGCCCCTCCCTTACAGTTCTGTTCAAGGTAAGAACTACGATTCCCAGAGGGCCGCGCGGTTGCCGACTTGCGTCACTTCTTCCTCATATCCGTCGACGTGTCGGTAACAAGATGGCCCCTCCGGCTCCCGGTACTGGCCCGGCCCCCGGCGGCCCCGGGGAGGTGGACGAGCTGTTCGACGTGAAGAACGCCTTCTACATCGGCAGCTATCAGCAGTGCATCAACGAGGCGCAGCGCGTCAAGGTGCGGCCGGAGCGGGAGGGCAGGACGGGGAGGTCCGGGGTCCGGAGCCCGCGGGAGCTCGGGGGGGGGGGGGGGGGGGGGGGGGTGCTGTACGCGCCTTCCGCGGCCCAGGCCAAGGCCGCGGTCAGGGCCGGTACCGGGGCAGGGCAGGGGTTTCGTCGCCCACCCCAACCGCCAGGGCCCTTTAGAAGGGATCTCGTCCAAATCCTCGCGCCCCATTTTAGTGACGGGCAAACTGAGGCCCAGAGAACGCGGGCGACCGACACAGCGAATCCCTTTCAATGCAGCCAATGTTTATTTAGTGCCTACTTACGTGCAGAGCCCTGGAGAGACCAAGGACGATGGGACAGGCAGACAGTGTCATAGGGTGCCCAGTCTGTGGGCAATCTTAACACGGGCCAAGAAAAGGCAGAGACAGAGTGCTCTGGGAAGATCAGACCTCAAGAGATCGTCCAGCCCCGCTTGTACCTGAATGGACAAGAATCTCCTTCCGCCCCCAAATCCTGTTTGACAAGTGGACATCTGGCCTTCGTAGGGAGGTCTCTAGTGATGGGGGCCTCACTACCTGCTAAGGAAAACAATTCCACTCTTGGACGGTTCTCATTGTTAAGAGGCTGCCCCTCCTCCCAGTTAACGGTCCTTCTGCAGGCTTGTCTAGGGAAGCCTAGTTAAGACTAACTATGGATAGTCAAGCTTCATCAACCTCATCTGGGACTGTTAGAGAGCCCAAGCTGCCCCAATCAGTAGTTGGGATGGGAGGTGTGGTCAAAAGGCAGAGTGGGAATTTTCTGGAAGGGACTGGAAGTTAGATAAGTGCAGGCTTGCTGAAGGTCTGGGAGTCCCATCTCCCCCTTAAGACTTTCTTCCCTGCCGAGAAGGGAGGTGGAGGGGCAACTATGTTGGCTACCCAGATTAGATAGGACCTTTAAATAGCTACATTGTCTACCTTGGACAGCTCTTTGGTCTCCCCTGGGTGGAGCCTAGGTTGAGAGGGGTGTCAGGTAGGAAGTGGTCCTTTCTTTTTTTTATCCACTAAGTGGTAAGTTTTATAGATGGTTAAGAAAAAAAAATTGCCTTGGACTGGTGTTTGGGAAAACCTGAGCTTGGTGCTTTCCAAGATCCAGGCTCCAATAAGGTATCTTCAGAAGGCAAACTCTTCTATGTCCAAGTCCCTAGCCCAGTTTTCAATTTAGGATTTTGTCATTGGAGAATTTACCAAATTCTTCCCAAAGGTGGCAGGCAGAAATTGTTTCAGAGGAGCCCAAAGTCTAGGAAAGGTAATGATTTACATGTTCAAAACACTCTACAGTTTAAAAAGAGGGAGGGAGCTTCACATACGTTTTGATTTGATTCTCACAGGAGCCCTGTGATGTAGTTAGTAGAAACATTATCCTCATCTTTGAGAGTAAGTTCTGGGAGGTCAAGGACTGTTTCATTTTTGACCTTTTTTTCTCTAGCACAGCTCCTAAGTGAGTTGAATGACGAAGCGGAGGCCTCATCCATGGTCATAAAGCTGATAAGTGGCAAAGCTGCCTCTGCTCAGATGCAAGTCTTTCTACTATTCTTTATGTTACAGTGACTTGGTAATTACTGGAAGTTGACAAAACCAAGGCAAAAGGACATATGCATTTGTGTACATAAGACTCCTCAGACTAGTCCACCACCTTGGCTGGGGATCCAGTCCAGTGCAACAAGCATTTATTAACTCCTGTGATGGGCAAAGCCCTGGGCTAGGAGTAAAAAAAAACAACAGAGGTCGTTACAGTCTACATAAGGGAGCCCTAGGAGCAGAGTAGTAAATGCATGATAGTTTGAGGAGAGCCATATTTAACAGCAAGGCAGGATTGCTTTTTCTGCAGGAAATCCTGTAGAAGTCATGGAATTTGAGATTAGGAAGGGGCCTCATTAACCATATAGTTCAACTTGTCTATGACAGGAATCTCCCCAGTGACATGCCAAAGAGGTGGTAATACAGCCCCGAGCAGGGGGGAAGCCTCCACCTCTCCAGGAGTCCATTCTGCTTTCCAAGAGCTGTCAGTGTTAGGAAATTTTTCCAACCTCAATCCCAAATTTGCTTCTTCAAAACACCAACTCATTGCTCCTGGTTGTGCCTTCTGAAGCCAGATAGAACAAAGGTCATCCTGCCTTCACGTGACAGACTTCCATGTACTTGGAGATCTGAATCTTCTCTTCTGCAGGTGAAACATGCCTGGTTCCTTCTCTTTGAAGCTTCCCTGTGGAATCTCAGTTAACACTGACTGGGGGATGTCCCTATGATGTCCTCAGTGTACTTGACATGGATTCAGGGCCTTACACCATCCTGGTTGCCCACTGACTGGAAACAGTAATGCAGATGATGTTTTATGAGGTCAGCTTAAGGTGGAAATACCTCCTCCCTGTTCCTGAAAACTGTGCCCCTTTTAAGGCAGCCCAGATTATCCTGGCTTTTTGCTTCCACAGCACACTACTGACTCCTCTAGAACTAGTGGTCCAGATCTTTTTGAGACCAGCTGCTGCTTTTCTATGCCTCCCCATCTTGTGCTCATGAAGCTGAATTTTTGTGCCCACGTGCGGGCTTCCCATTTGTTTCTGTGAATCTTATTAGATTGAGCCCAGTGCTCCAACCTGTTGAAATCCTTTTGATTCCTGCCTGACATCTAGCGTGTCAACTTCTTCCAAACTGGGTGTCATTTGCAGACTGGATGAGCCTGCCACTTAGTCATTTATCTACAACATTGATAAGAAAGTCAGATAGCTCAGGGCCAAGGAAAGATCCTTCTGGGGTTCCCCTGGGCTCCTCTTGCCATGCTGACACAGAATCATTGGCAACCCCTTAGTGAGGCCAGCCTTTTCTGAATCCGTTTAATTGTGTTATTTTCTAATGCATAGCTTTTCCACAAAACTGGTAAGAGAAATTTTATCAAAAGCTTTGCTAAAATTTGAATAAACTCTATATCCATTCTTTCCCTCATTCAGAAATCCTGTCAAAAAGGAAAATGAGGTTAATCCGACATTAATCCAAAACCCTGCTGGCCCTTTGTAATCCCCACTTCCCTTTCTAAATAAATGTTTGCCAAGTAGCTCTGTAATGATAATTTCTAGGGTTTTCTCGGGAATTGAAGTCAAGCTCACTCTTCTGGTTTGTAGGCTCTGGTCTGTTCTTTTTCTCAAAACTTGGGACAACTAGCATTTTCCTTCTCCTGTTCCCTCTCCGTGATCTGCCTTGGCGAACAGTGACTCAGTGGTCACATCTGCTAGCTCTTTGAGGACAAGGATGTGTCTTTTCTGGGCTGGGTGACTTGGGTCCATCCAGGGCACCCAGCCACTCTTATTAGCTCCTTACCGATCTCTTTTTAGTGGTGTTCAGTCATTTCCTGGGTAAAGGTCATTCTCCTTATCAGAAAAACCCAAAATATAGCAGTTGAGCTCCCCATGTTCCCCAAGCAATCCTTTCCTAGGTTCCCTTGCCATTCTCAGCTCATTCTGACTTAAGCATTTTTACAGAACTCAGCTATGCCCTCATTCTCATGCTCCTTACTTGGTTTTTCTTCCATTTTTTCTTCATTTATTTTTAGTGATTAGTGAGTTCTCTGTGTATCCACATTGGTTTCTTCAGACAAGTGCCATTTTCCCTCCTCAGTGGAATTGTTTCCCTTTGTGTCTTCAGTATTTCATTCATAAGCATCTCCCTTCCCTCTTGAGCCTACTTCCCTGGGATCCTATTCATCTTTGCTCTGAAGTCTTTGAAATCTGCCTTCCTAAAATCATGGGTACCTGGATGTCAGATGGTGCCCAAATTTCCTCTACACAAACTCTAGGATGGGGTGGTCACGTCCCTGTAAGGTTCCCGTACTTTCCACCCAGCAGCTAGTGCCTCCCTATTAGTGAATCTCAGATCCAGAATAGAATTTCCCCTTTTGGTCTCTCTACCTTTTGAAGAATGAAATTGTTATTAAGGCAGATCAGGAGATGAATCTAGGAGCTGGGACATGAGTTGAGCATTTAAGGAAGCTAAGGATTGTAAGATAAAGGCCACGAGGCAGGCACCCACATTGAAGGTATGAGAGGCAGACTGAGGACAGAGGTGGGATGCTGGATCCCTAGAACAGCACGGAGTCTAGCTGGAACATAATGTTAGAAACATGAAGGGGAGTCCTGTTCAGTAAAGACTGGGCAGGAAGGCTAGTGCCAGCTGGGGAAGGGCTTTAAATGCCAAACTGGTGAGTTTGTATTTTATGCTGGAGGCAGTGCCCCATGCCCCCATATTTCCCTCTCCAGAATTTGGTCTCTTTGGCCTTTGGGGTTTACGTTTCATCACCTTTAAAAAGCAGACAGATCACATCTCAGAAATTCATTGGTAAATGAGTTGTTTGGGGCATTTTCCCATATAAACTCTTAATACATAGTGGTTGCCTTGCCCTTTCACTTTACACAGGAAGACACTAAGACACAGAAGGGAAAGGGCTTGTCCAAGCTTGAACCAGACCACTCCAATTCAGTGATCCTAGAAAATCCAAAGTCAGATGATGAACCTATTTCATGAACTGAACCAATGTTTTCCAGACCCTGATTCTGACTATATGTTAGAATGGTGCTTGCCACAATCTCATCACTTTCTTCTGCTCCCTGTGCAAGGCACCCTGGTCATGGGACACTGCATTCAAGAAATCTGCTTCTCAGTCACCCTCAAAAATTATCCCCAGTTCCCACCTGGACCCCTGCAGTTAGCTGTCAAGTCCTATTGATTCTACCCCTGTGGCATTCGGAGTCTGTCGCCTCCATTCTCCATTCATTGCCTTCAAGGCCTTTGTTCAGGCCTTTTTCACTTTTCCCCCCTTTCTAAGTGATCTTCCTACCTTTGGTCTCTTCTTTCTTCAATCAATGCTTGCCCCCTTGCCAAATAATCTTCATACAGTTTTTACCATCCTACTACCTAAAAACTTTGTGGTTCCTCACTGCCAACCAAATAAAGTATAGATTTATCATCCTGGCATTCTAGGCCATCTGGACCTAACCTACCTTTCTAACATCTCTCACTGGTCTCCTTGATCCATAGTACATTCTAATCAAATGGGGCTGTCCATTTCTATTTAGGTTCTGTCCCCCAGGACCCTCCCCTGATTCTCCATTGGATGTGATCTGTCTTCAGATATCTTAAAGCACCCTGTTTGTACCTTTCCCTTTGTAATTAGAGTCTAACTTTATTGTAATTAATTATGGACAAGTCTTCACCCCATACTTAGATGGTCAGCTCTCTGGGTTCAAAGTCTGTGTATCCCCACTCCCTAGAATAGGGCCTTGCAGACTATAGGCGCTTGTTATTGAATTGAATTAAATTTCTCCAAAATTCCAACTTGGCTCAGCCCAGTATGGGCCTCACCTACACTTGAGAACTAGGAAAACTGCTTAGCCTTGCTGTTCCAACACTGCTGGTACTAATAAAGCCTGAACTTGGCCTATTCTGCCCTGCTCAGGAAGCTCCAGGGGCTCCAATTTTGTGGAGGATGAATTACAAACTAGGGGTATTTTATACCCTTCACAATCAGGCTCTGGCCTTCCTTTCCAGATTAATTGTTGCACATACCTCCCTCTCCCCCTCTCCCAAACTCAGTGGTCCAGCCAAATTGGACTTTTCCCACCCAACCTCTATTTCCCTTTCCCTACAGTCCTTGAATGACTGTCTCCCATGCCTGATGCCTCCTCCCCCAATTCTTAGAACCCCCAGCTGTCCTTCAATGCTTAGCTCCTATGCTCCCACCTGCATGAGGCCTTCCCTGATCTGTCCCAGCCCATGCAATTCCCTTTTGCTTACTTTGTATATGTATGGTGTGTATATGTATGGTATTTACTTACATATTTACATGTAACCCCCCCCCACAGGATCTAAACTCCTTGAGGGTAGGCATTGTTTATGTTTTCCTAGCACAGCACCCATCACTGTGCCTGGCATATAGTAGATGCTTTTGATTGACTTTGTTTCAATGTGTGTTCATCCTAACATCTTTTGTTCTCTCTAGCTTTCCAGCCCAGAAAAAGAAGTTGAAAGAGATGTCTTCTTGTACAGAGCTTATCTCGCACAGGTGATGATGTTTTCAGACTTTCTAACTCACACATATCCTTCAGAGTTCCCATGCCTATATTACAAGTTTAGGTCACCCTTTATTATCCATTTGCTTTGGTTCTGTAGCAAATCTCTATAATAATAATAATGCTAGAAAGAACTGGAAGGGACCCTAGAACATAAAACATTGAATTTTACCATTGTGCAGAACAGGAACTGTCAAAGCTCAAAGAGAACCTTAGAGAGCCTCCCTTCCAAGTGTTTAATTGGATGAAGGAGGAAGGGAAGGTGCAGAAGCTGTTAATCCTTAATATTCATGTTCTTTCTAAGGACTGCAGGCCAGGAAAGCCTTCTGTATTAATAGAAAAATGGCTTCAGAGAGAAAAGGTCAGTGCTTTATTTTTAAAAAGTTTTTATTAATGCATTTCAGATTAATTTCATTCTCCAACAACTTCCTCCCCATCACCAATAGAATCATGTTGATAGCAAAGGAATACAGTTAAACAAAACAAACCTACCCACCAGCCATGTGATTTGTTTCCTCATTAGTTCTCTGGGATCATTACATGGTCTGAATTCTGAAATCTTTGCATTGTTTTCCTTTCTGTTAATATGATTGCTGTGTATACTGGCCTCTTGGTTCTGTATCAGTTCAAAAAAGTCTTCAAGTTTCTCTAAATTTTTCATATTAGCATTTTCTTAAGAGGCAGCATTGGAGTCGGGAAGCTTTGAGTTCTGGTCCTTCCTCAGTAACAGACTTGCTCTGTGACTGTGGGGAATGCCCTTACCTTCTCTGTGCCCTAGAAAAAGTCCTAGGGCTCTGAGTTATAAATTGCTAATCTACATTGATGGAGAAATTTCCACAGTAGACATTATCCACAAAGAAGAATAATAAGTCTGATCTGGTTCCCCCCAAAAGCATAACTTAACAGTATACTAATAGCCTTTTAAATTCTCTCTTCCATGGGGCAGCTAGGTTGCGCAGTGAATAGAGCTTCCTGGAGTCAGGAAGACCTGAGTTCAAATGCAGCCGCAGACACTTAACACAAAAACTAGCCATGTGACCTTGGGCAAGTCACTTTACCCGAATTGCCCTACTTTCCCCCTTCCAAAAAGCAAAAAAAAAATCTCTCTTCCTGGGGGATTGGGGATGGGAAAGACTTCCTAGAATGTAGGACTGGGTTGATATGTTGCTTAGTTTTACTGAACTGTTTTGTCTTTTTCCTTTTTATTACTTGTTATAAGAGATGGCTCCCTAGGTGGGCAAGAATAGGGAAATTATATTGAGAAATTAAGATAGCAATAATATTTAAATTAAATTTATGACCTCTATGCTATTACTACTAACATTTATATAGATAGCACTTATTATGTGTCAGACACTGCGCTAAGTGCTTTGCAAATATTACCTCATTTGATTCTCACAACAACTCTAGCAGGGAGCTGCTATTATGATCCCATTTTGCAGATAAGGAAACTAAGACATCGATGAAGTGACTTGCCAAGAGTCACACAGCTACTAAGTGTTTGGCTAGATTTGAACTCAGATCCTCCTGACCCCTAGTCCAATGCTCCATACATTCTCCCACTTAGCTGCTACATAGCTAATAACTCTTGGGGCTGAGCTGGGGACTGAGGGCCTAAGGCCTCCTCCCTCCAGCCCAGTGTCTCAGAAAAGATACTGACCTAGACTTCCTTGCTGCTGCTGGTATTGAGGCTGCTCCCTTGGGGTCAGCCATCCCCAGCCCAGAGGGAACCGGGCCTGGCTGCTGTGTCCTCACCACTATGAGTCCTAAGCCGCCTTTTTATGAATGAGGGGAATGATACAATAGGATGTCTCTCCGCTCTCCACAGAGAAAGTATGGTGTGGTCCTGGATGAGATCAAAGCCAACTCCTCTCCTGAGCTCCAGGCCGTTCGAATGTTTGCAGAGTATCTTTCCAGTGAGAGCCAGAGGTGAGTGGGAGGGCCTGTGTAAGTGGGCAGGTGTTCAAAACGGCAGGGCCTTCGCTTCTTCATGTGGAAAACAGGGCTGACATCTGCCTACCCACCTCACAGGCCTTTTGGGAAAAGCAAGGCCCTGCAGAGCTGCGAGTGGCTAATTATTATAATTAGAGGGCTGGGTCTCTGAGGACTTCAGGGCCACATTTACCAGTCTCCAGTGAAGGAGAGGGCTCCATGATGTTTCTGGGCTGGGGCCAGTGCCTTCCAGACACTGTTGTTTAAGTGGGGGGAAGATTTTCAGGGTTCTGGTAACACTGGATACAGATTCTAGAGGACCTTTTGACTTGACCTGTCAACAGGCCCCAGGTTTGCTCCAGAAGCAGACCAAGGAAGCCAAAGGAAAGATGTTTTCATGGACACTGTACCCCTCAGACTGCACCCACCCCCAGTCTGATTAACTGAAGGCTTCTTACTCTCTAGCCCTCTGAGACTACAAGGGATCTTTTCTGGTGCTGGAATTTAATTATTTTCCCTTGGAATTCATATTTTATAAAGGAGAATGTACTGGGGAAGTATACCCCTTTCTTCCAGCCCCCAGTCTACCCCAATCTAGTAGACATTTGACATCAGTTTTAGAAGTATAAATTATTACACTTAGAGAATCAAAGACATGTTTTACAGGGGGAGGAACTTAGGGAATCTTGGACCTAGAAGAATTAATAGAGCATAGTATATGCAATGTCAGAGCTAGGAGGATCCTCAGAGCCCAGGATATCAGATCTGGGAGGGCCCTTAGAACCCAGGATGTCAGGGCTGTGAGGGCCCTTAGAACAGAGAAAGTCAGATCTCAGAGGGCCTTTAAAACACAGGATGTCAGGGCTGGGGTGGTCCTTAGAACACAGGATGTCAGAGCTGGGAGGGCCCTTAGGACACAGGATGACAGAGCTGGGAGGGCCCTTAGAACCCAGGATGTCAGAGCTGGGAGGGCCCTTAGAACCCAGGATGTCAGAGCTGGGAGGGCCCTTAGAACCCAGGATGTCAGAGCTGGGAGGGCCCTGAGAACAGAAAAGGTCAGAGCTAGGAGGGCCTTTAGAAATAATCTACCGTGTTTCCCTGATAATAAGACCTATCCCGAAAATAAGCCCTCCACTTACTGTGTAAGATTCCTCTAAAATAAGCCCTCCCCCGAAAATAAGCCCTATTGAGATTGCTACTATAGTGAAGGTGATCCCCTGCGCTACACGGTACATTACTACCCTCTGTATGCACCGTTCCCCCCCCCCCGTGAAACAACCCACCCCCCCCTCTGAGCTGCATCCAATCAGAGCTGCAGCAGTGAGCGCGTCATCCTGTTCTTCCCCAGTGATTTACTTATTGAATAAAGGTACATTTTTTGGTTCACATTTACCTGTTTATTAAAATTGCTGTCAATGTTCATTAAAATAAGCCCTCCCCTGAAAATAAGCCCTCTGGTGTTTTTCTGTCCAAAAAAAATTAATAAGACAGTGTCTTATTATAGGGGAAACACGGTAGTCCAACACCTTCTCTATCTAAACAAGATAGAGAAAAGGGACTCAAAGAAGGGAAATTGCTTGTGGTTTTAGCTCTGCCAGAGGTGTATGTCAATTGTGATTCTTCACTGGACTGTCCTGAGCCTGGACTCCAGCATCTCATCTCAGCTTCTGTGTCAACAACATCCCAGTTGAGCCTGTCACAGCAGGCAGGGGCAGGGGAAGGGAATACAGGGGCCTGGGTTTCTGCTTCCCCGAGAAGGAGCAAAGCACCATGTTAATTGAGGAAAGCACTCATAAATGGAAGGGCCCTCAGTGTCCATCTGGGTTGACCTCGTGACTCCTCAGCCTCCTCCCTGCTCCAGCATTCTGAGCTCCCTCCCAACTTGGACATTTGGTGGCTTTGTGAGTCTACGAGAATTATGTTCTCACAGGAGCTCTGAGGGAATGGGCCGCAGGGGTACATACACATCCTGCTCATCTTTCTGTTGCAGAGATGCGATTGTTGCAGACCTGGATCGAAAGATGGCCAAGAATGTGGATGTGGCCAATACGACCTTCTTGCTGCTGGCCGCTTCCATCTATTTCCATGACAAGAACCCTGATGCTGCTCTGCGCACCTTGCACCAGGGGGAGAGCTTGGAGTGGTGAGTGTGACGGTGCCCCCACCCCCAGCGCCCTTCAGCAAGCAGCTGTGAAGGGGCTGGGGGCAGAGACACATTCTTTGGGATGCAAAGAACTTCTCTGGGCTGTTGTCATAGAAACAGATGAACAAGACTTATCTGGAAACATGCAGGCCCTTCCAAGGCTCCGTATTTGTATTCCGGGCAGATACTCCTCCCTCAATGGGGAGGCGCTCCTTCAAGGACACAGCCCAGAGGCCTGAAGGCACCTTTGACCCCTCTTGTGGCTGAGAGCAGCTTTGTCTCTGAGGCACCACACCATTCCCGTTCCTCCCTCTGGCTGAGGCCAGGATGCCTTGTCCCTCAACACACCGCTGATCCAGCGGCTCAGAGCTGGCTTCCATTTTGGTTCAGTGGACACCACATCAAATCAGCTAGTGTTATTGAGCACCTACTATGTACTGGGCGCTGGGCTATGTCCCAAGGTTATGAAGGCAGAAAACAACCCCTGTGTTCAAGGAGCGTGCAGATAACTGCACTGAAACAAAGGAGGACTGGGAAAGGCTCCTTGTAGAAGGGGGGAGTTTAGCTGAATCTTGAAAGGAACCAGGGAAGCTGGGAGCCAGAGAGAAGGAGGGAGAGAGCTCTAGCCATGGAGGAGAGCCAGAGAAAATGCCCAGTCAGGAGATGGAGTGTCAGGGGAGGCCTGTGCTACTGGGTCACAGAGTGGGGGGAGGAGTGAGGTGTAAGAAGACTGGAAAGAGGAGGGGAGGGCAGGAGGCAGGTTATGAAGGGCTTTGAACACCAAACAGAGGAGTCCTTAGTTACTTCTGGAGGCAATAGGGAGCCATGGGAGTTTATTGAGTAGGGGAATGACATGGTTGGACCTGTGTTTTTAGAGAATACATAAAATACCTACTGTGTAAGATGCTATGTGGTCTTAAATGGATGATATAAAGATGGAACAATGGGGTACAATGGAAAGGGCACTGGATTTGATGTCAGAAGATCTGGGTTCTAATCCTGGTTCTTCCCCTTACTCCCTGTGTAATGACTTAAGACAAGTGTCTTCACTGCTCTGACCTCACTCCTTCTCTTCAGTGGCACTAGATGGCTCTGAGGTCCCTTTTCAAGCTGAACTCAGGTTCTATGACACATGCTTGTTCTTCAGGAGATGATGTGTCCATAAGTACTGATTAGAATGTGATAAATGCACAGGAGCAGTGCTTCCAGCCTGGCCCATGCTGGCTCTCCTGCTGGTTGGCTGGACTTGGCCGGGAGCGCTTCAACTCTCTCCCCTCGCAGGCCCTCCCATTCCCTTTGGCTTCACTTGCCACTGCATTCAATGCTGTTCCAATAATTATCTCGCCAGCCCTTGGGATCCCCACCCCATCTCCTGGTTTCACACCTGCTAATCATCAGCTCTTTCTCTTGTGCTTTAAGGCTGCCCAGGTCACTGGGGCAGGCCTGACACCTGAATGCTTTTGCCCTCTCCACATTGGTGGAGCCTGAGGCAGCTGGGCCCTGTCTGCTACTCAGTGATCCTTCTGCCCCACCTTGCCCCTTCCCCATAGCAACTGTTATAAACCTGCTTCTCTCTCCCCGAGTCCCTGCTTAGAATCAGATGCCCCCTTCACTGAGAAAATTGAACATCTCTGGCAGGAGCCCTCAGCCTCTTCCCCCACCTCCTGCCCTTCTGCCTCAGTCCCCTGGCTCACCAGCCAGGAGATCCCCTTCCCAGAGGAAGAGATAGTCCTGCCTGCAGCCATGCACTGAGATCCCAGCCCTCCCCATGGTGCTGTGCCATTGTTCCATACAGTTAGTCCTCTCGTGTACCTTCAGTCTGTCTGTAGTGTGAGCCGTCTCATGTCTCCTCTGCCCTTTAGTGAGACACTTCTAGATAGCTGCCTCTGGTATCCCTGGCCGAACCCCTCGTGCTTCTCAGACCCCACAGTTTGTCACCTGCCCTGTCCCGCTCCTATAGCCCCTCACCAGTCCTGCTGACCAGCTTTGAGCTTTGGAAATAATACTTGCACCATCACCCACAGCGTGTGTCAAGAGAGGTCTTTGTAAACCCTAAAAGGCTAGGGATAGGAACTGGAGATGAGATCTCATCGTTATTAGGACTTCCAGGAGATAGAAACTCCCTCTCCCAGCACAAGTTGGTACCTTCTCTGTGCCTTCACATCTTAGAGCGTGGGCAAGGGCACTAAGGTTCAGCACTTGTCCTGGGTCACACAGCCAGGACATATCTGAGGCAAGGCTTGAGCCCAGGTCTTCTGGGCTCCACTGTCACCCACTGTAAACTCTACCGTAAACATTGTTGAGTTCTGAAAGCACAAGCTAGGATTCCTATTGTTATCCTTTGCTTTTCCCATATCCGGCAGTCTTTTTTTCTAGTCCTCTTCTTCCTCTGTGGCTTTTGACTCAGTGGACCATCCCTTCCTTATAGACTCCCTTGGCTTCTACTTTCTGTCCTCCTGGTTCTCCTTACAGGGCATCTTTCTAGGTCAGGAGAGGAGGGAGTCCCCTGGCATCCCTGACTGCCCATCCATCTCCCCCTGGGCCTCAGCGTGTCCCAGACGGAACTGCTCATCTCTCTCCCCTCTTCCTTGACCCTTGGCTCCTTCTGTCAGTGGCAGCCCAGTCATTCGGGCTTCCATGTTTGTTATCTTGATAGTAAGTTGCTTCTCTCACTTCCCCTAGCCAGCTGGCCACCAAGCCCTGTCACTGTTGCCTCCGTGAAGTCCCTCTGTGGTCACTTCCTCTCTATTCTCATCTCTGGTCCAAGGCCTCATGGCCTTGCGGCCTCTTCTCAGATCTTCCAGCCTCACTTTCTCCTCTTCTTTTGCCTAGTCTTCATTTTTCACAAGCTCATTGTGTTTTTCCTCTCCTCAGGAAGCACCAGGGTCCCTGATGCCTGCTAGGTCATGTTTGGAATACTTTTGCCTGGCATTTATGGCCTGGCTCAACAGCCTGCTTCCGCCTTAACACACTTCTTCCCCTTTGATTGCTGTGTTCTGTGCTCTCTGTGCCAGCCGAGGGGGTCTGCTGTCCCCTCGTGTGCCCAGCCCCCTCTTCAGGAAGGAATGTAGCCCTTCCCTTCCCCTCCCTCTTCAGCTAGCATCTTCTCTGCATGAGCAGTATTCATTTGGCTGGTCATGGGGTGCAGTATGGGGACGCCACATCCATGCCCTGTTCGAGATAAGAGGAAGTGACAGTTCATGGTCTGACTCCACTGAAGCCACATACTTGTGTGGAGCCAAAGCAAGAGGACACAGAAACAGTCCTGACAGCTTGTGTATCTCTATCTCTAGTGCTTCCTAACAAACCCATGAAGTAGGGAATGTGAAGAGAATCGTTCCCGTTTTACAGATGAGGAAACTGAGTCCTGGAGAGGCAATGCAACTGGCCTCAGGCTACCTAATGAGGCAGGCCCCCTGACTTCACTATGCAACAACAGGCCTTCCTGGAGCATGTCTGAGGAGGTTCTGACAATTGACATCCCATATACAAGAACAAGGCCAGCAATATGACCCTGGGCAAATGACTCTGAACGCCTTCCTTCCTTTCCAACCTGAGATTCTTAGCTATCTGTTTCATGGGATAGCTCTGAGGAACGCACCCTGTAAGCCGTAGAGTGACAGAAATGTCGATTGTTATTGTGATCAAAATTAAAATGAAAAAAGAACCAAGTGGATTTCAGGGGCTAAGGAGAGAAGGATCGTTTGTGGCCACAGCCTTCAGAGAGAGGCTTCCTTGGCTCCAGGGTCTGCCCATGCTTGGGGCTGGGGAGGGATTCCTCCCATGGAGGGGGTGCACTTGCCAACATTCACCAGGCTCTGTGCCTGACACCCTCCTAACGCATCTGGGAGCTTCCGCCTTGAGCCCCCTGGCTTGGAATGCTTAGTCCTGGGTGGCCTGTCAGGTCTGTGCTTCTATTCCAGGTGGAAAGTTTATCACCCAGCAGCCCCAGCTCAGCTGGGCTGACCTGTCCTTTGTGGGCTCGTGATCTGTCCTTTCCTGCTTGGCAGCTTTCAAGCTTTCCTAGTGACTTCATCCTGCACACCTTTTGTGTTGTGTCTCTGAATTTCCCGTCCTTTCTTGTACCCTCCCTTCTCTCTATCCCTGTTTTCCTCCCACTGAGCTTGGGGGTTCCTTGCTTCTTTGTCTTCTTCATTCAGATGCTATTTTTTTTCTGAAATCCTCCTTCATGCTCTGATCCCTCCCTCTCAAATCCCTGTGAACATTTGGGAAGGAGGTTTTCCTAGGGAATGTGTCATGAGGTATGGCTGGGCTGAAGTAGAGAAGATCTGGCCCTGGCTAACCCAGGGGCACTAAGATGTCAGGTGGACCCAGCACTTCTAGGTGACTGATGTGGCCAGCATTGCCCCTAGGGCTTAGGAAAAGGTGGGAAATACTCAGGGTTCCCCGGCCTGTGTCCAACCAACGTGTTAGTAGAGGTTGGAGCTGACCTCCTTTTTTGTCCTTCTTTCCAAACAGCATGGCCATGATTGTGCAGATACTCCTGAAGCTGGACAGATTGGATCTAGCCCGGTAAGATCATATGCCTGATACATCAGAGAACCCTAGACCAACACCTACCTCCCTGAAGCTCGAATCCCCTCTCTGATGTCCCCAAAGGGATCATCCAGCCTCTACTTGCACACCTCCAGTGAGTGCCCCCCAAAAGGAAACCTTTTCTTTCAGACAGATTTACTTGTTAGGAGCCTTATCCTCTGTGCTGAGTGCCCATTTTTGGTAGCCTGGCTGTTGCCTCTAAGGGCCAGCAGAACAAATCTAATTTATCTTCCAGAGGTCAGACTTCCAAGGTGTTTGAAGAGAGATAGCGTGTATCCCCCAAGTCTGCTTTTCTTCAGGCTAAGCATTCCCAGTTCCTTCAGCTAATCCTTGTGCTGCTTGCTTCACAGTCCCTTCCCACTGCCTTCTTTGGGGCATCCTGTACAACACCACAGCCCTCCTGACATGGGGCTCCCAGGCCTGAGCACTGGGGTCTGACCAGGACAGAGACCCAGCCAGGCTGTGCTCTAGGCTCCTGTTGGCCAGTCACTGTATCACTATTACTGCAGTCCAGTAAGCCCCAGGCCTGGTCTCCACAAAATGTATGGGCTTGTGCAGTTTACCTTGGTGGATTTAGGTGTAGGTCTGCCTCCTCCAGTCTCTGGTCTACCCTTCTGGGGTAGAGAACCACTGAGGGCAGACAGACCAGGACTAAAATGCCTACACTTTAGAGATCCTCTGGTTCAATCTCATTGTTTCAGAGGTGAGGGAACAGGCTTGGTGAGGGAGGGTGAGGCATCGTGGAGCTGGGACTGTCACCCAGGTGCTCAGGCATGCCCTCTTTCAAGAGCTTCCTCTGGCCTCTGGTAAGCCACCTTGGAATTCATCTCTAGTCCTTTATGATGTGTCTGCCCTTTTCTCTCCCCAGTGCAGTTATATGGTAAGCCCCTAAAGGGATCATGGGCAGGGCTATTACTACTAGGCATATATTACTTCAGAAAAGTGATGACTCCCTGGTGTCAAACCTCCCTGTGCTTCCCAGCACCAGGACCTCCAGGTCTGATTCCTGGCCTGCTGCACTTCCTCCCAAGGGCCCTGCAGGAAGTGTTTGGGGAGTTCAGTTGAGATATGTTGGCAACAACTAAGAATCCTCTTCACTGGAGCAGGCTTACACACGGAGGGCCCGCAGTGAGAGGCATCCCCCTTTTCTCCTGACCTGGCTTCCCCCTTGGTGAAATGTGGGTCAGTGGTGTTGTGGTACCCGCTTCCCAGAGACTGAGGGACACCTTTTACAAACCCTTCAAGCATCCTGTCAGTGCGAACCAGTCAGACTGTTTGGGATGATTCCTTCTTCCTTTTCAAGCCACTTTTTTGATGTCAAAACCAAGTCAAGTCAGCTGTGCCAGACATTGAGCTACGTGCCAGGGATACAAAGAAACACAAAAACTTGGTCCCTGCCAATAGTCAAGGAGCTCACAGTGTAGTGCATGCCAACAATATACAGATATTGTATACAAGGATAAATTGGGTAAGCAGAGGGAAAGCACTCAGCTTAAGGAAGACTAAGAAGGGTTTCTTGGCCTTCTAAGGCTGTCATGAGAATGGGGGGTTCTTTGTGAGGGAAGAACAAAGAGGCTGAGTCACTGGATCACAGAATATGGGGGGGGGGGTAATAAGAAGACTACAAAGGTGACCAAGGACACCAAAAGGCAAACAGATCTTATATTTGGTCCTATATTTGGCTGGGAATAGGGAGCCACTGGAGGTGACTGAGTATGGCATGACATGGTCAGACCTGCACTTTGAGAAGGTCACTCTGACAGCTGAGTAGAGAATGAATTGGAGTGGGTAGAGGCCAACCAGCAGGCTAGTGCAGAAGCCCAGGGCTGAGGCAGTGGGGGCCTGCACCAAGTGCCAGTAGGGTCACAGGACAGAGCAGGTCCTATCAGAGAGCTAACCAAGGCAGAATTGATAGGATTGGACCACTGATTGCTCGGGGGCCAGGAGGCGGAGCTGTGAGACAGTGAGGAGTCAGTCAAGGATGACCTTCGGCTGCTGCAAGCTTGGGTGACTGGGAGGGTTTGAGAAGAAGGATGATGAGATCGGTGATTCACATAGCCCTTTTATCATCTTCATTTTCAAAATATGTCCTTCCCACCCCTACCCCAGGGCCCCAAGACCCTTACTATAAAGAATTAGAAAGAAAGATAAAAAGGCAGCTCAGCAAATTTAGCAAACACCTCAACCCTGTCTAAGTGTATATGCCGTGTTCCATGCCATAGTTTCCTCTGCAGAAAAGGAGAGAGGGGACCATTTTTTGGTCTTTGGAGCCAACCATGGTCATTTTAATTAGACAGTGTCTTGTTTGAATCTTTTTTCATTCTCTTACATTATTGTAATTACTGTGTATGTTGTGTTCTTGGAACAACTCTCTAAAAACAAACACCTTGAAAGACAGGAGTGCACAGATCAGCACAGTGATCATTCGCGATCGCAGGAGACCGCACTTCCACAAGCCGCCACCCACCTCTGTCCACTTGTTATGCACACTAAGGCATAGATTTTTGGTACACAGCCAGTGCAGAAATTTGTTTGCTTTGTTTATGCATGGTTATCCTAATTGTTTTGTGTTTCTTTTTCCTTTCAGTTGGGATAGAGAATAGAGGGTGAAAGAAAGACAAAAGAAATTTTTGTTCATTAAAAATTTTTTTTTTAATTTTCAAAAGGAAAAATTTCAGCAAAATTAACTGACATCCCAACATATGCAGAGTTCCAAACCTCTGGTCCCTCACTTCTGTGAAAAAGTAGAGTTATCTTCTCAGATCTCTTCTTAGGAGCCAAGCTCAGTCATTATAATTCAATTTTCATTGTTTTTGTTTTTCCATTTATATTCTTGTAACTATGTGCATTACTTTCTTGGTTCTGCTTACTTTACTTTGCATCAGTGCATGCTTCTCTGTAGTCATCATACTGGTAGTTTCTTACACAATCCAGCAGTAATTTTCCATTACATTTAGGAACTACAACGTGTTTATCCATTCCCCAACCGATTGGTACCCACCTCATTTTTGATTCTTTGCTATTACAAAAAAAGCTATTATAAATATTTTGTTGTGTATGGAAGCTTGGGTTGGTTTTCTTTTGGGGGGGGGTTTATTTTCAGGTCTGTATTCTCTTCCTTTTTCTTCTACCTCTTCCAATAAGAAAGCAAGGGGAAAAAAAACAATCACAAACATATAGTCAAGCAAAGCAAATACCTATATTGACCATGTCCAAAAAAATGCCCTGATCTGCTGAGTCCATCAGTTCTCTATCTGGAGGAGGGCAGCATGTTTCATCATGAGTCTTTCAGAACTGCTATGGGTCATTAAGTTTTTCCAAGTTGTCTTTTTTTTGCTTTTTGGGGGGCAATTGAGGTTAAGTGACTTGCCCAAGGTCACATGGCTAGTTTTTGTGTTAAGTGTCTGAGGATGGATTTTAACTCAGGTCCTCCTGACTCCAGGGCTGGTGCTCTATTCACTGTGCCACCTAGCCACTCCAAAGTTGTTTGTCTTTACGATATTTTTGTTATTATAGAAATTGTTTTCCTATTCTGCTCATGTCACTTTGTATCAGTTCATACAAGTCTTTCCAGGTTTTTCTGAAATCATCCCCCTCATCACTTCTTACAGCGTAATAATTCCATCAGATCATAATAATAGCTAGCATTTACATAGCCCTTTAAGGTTTTCAAAGCACTTTACAAATATTATTTCATTTAATCTTCACAACAACCCTGAGAGGTAGATAATAACCCTGTTATTATCTTGATTTTACAGTTAAGAAAACTGAGACAGACTTTCCTTACTTGATAAATGGTCAAAGGATATGAACAGTTTTCAGAAGAAGAAATCAAAGCTATCGATAGTCACATGACAGAATGTTCCAGATCACTGATGACTAGGGAAATTTAAATTAAAATAAAACTAGGATACCACCTGACACCTGTCAGATTGGCTAACATGACACCAAAGGAAAATGACAAATGCTGGAGGAGATGTAGGGAAATCAAGACCTTAATTAACTGTTGGTAGAGTTGTGAACTGATCCAGTCATTCAGGAAAACAATTTGGAACAACACTCAAAGTGCTCTAAAACTGTGTGTACCCCTTGAGTCAGCAATATCACTACCAGATCTGTATCCCAAAGAGAACAAAGAAAAAGGAAAAGGACCTATTTATACAAAAATATTTATAGGAGCCCTTTTTGTGGTGGCAAAGAATTGGAAAGTGAGAGGATGCCCATCAATTGAGGAATGGCTGAACAAGTCATGGTATATGATTGTGATGGAATACTATTGTGCTATAAGAAATGACAGCTAGGATGGTTTTAGAAAAACGTAGGAAGACTTATATGAACTAATACAGAGTTCAGTGAACAGAACCAGGAGAACATTGCACACAATCTGGCCTCACACCCATTGGTGAGTTAGGGAGGTGTGTGAAGGCATGTGAAGACTTTTCCCAGTGAAATGGGTAGATGAGAATGGTTTGTATCAGTGGCCATGAAGGCAGCTGAAGCAGGTGCTATGGAGAGCTTAGATGCCAAAGTCATCCACTGGAATCCTGGGCCATCACCAGTCCTCTTGACTTTTGTCCTGTCACTGGACTTTGATGGCTTTGTAAGAGAGAGTGAAGCTGAAGACTTTGTGAAACTCTGCCTCACTTAAATCCAGTTGTCCCATGATGTCATTGATCCTCTTCGAAAATGAAGGACAAAAAACAAAACAGCAGCAGTAGTATCAGTATTGTAACAATGATCAACTGTGAAAGACTTGGCTCTGATGGAGACCACAATACAGGACAGTCCGAAGGACTCAGGATGAAAGATGCTGTCCACCTCCAGAGAGAACTGAGGGCTGGGAATGCAGAGTGAAGCACACTCTTCTCCTTTGTTTTTATTGCTCTTTCTTGCTTCTGTTTTCTTTCACAATGTGGTTAATATGGAAATATGTTTTGTGTGACTTAACATGTATAATCGATAAGAGGCAGGAGGGAGGGAGAATATTTGGAATTCAAAGCTTTTTAAAATGAGTATTAATTTTTTTTACATAGAATTGGGAAATATTTAATGAAATTTTAAAAAATTGAAAAGAAAGCTGAAGCAGACTGAGGGGAAGTGACTTGTCCAAGGTTGCACAGCTAGTAGTATCTGAGGTAGGATTTGAATTCAGCTCTTCCTGACTCCGGTTCTATCTACTGTGCCACCTTACTGCCTCATTCATGTACCATATGCCATATATCATAAGTTCAGGCATTTCACATTTGATTGGCACCCCTTCAGTTTCTAATTCTTTGCTACCAGAAAAAAAAGCTGCTATCAATACTTTTGCTCATATGAATCGTTTTCCTCTTTCTTTGGTCTCTTTGGGGTAGAGACCTAGTAGTGGTATCCCTGGGTCAAAGGGTGTAGGCAGTTTTATAGCCTTTTGGGTGTAGTTCCAAGTTGCTCTCCATAATGCCTGGACCAACTCACTGTTGTACCAACAATGCATTAATGTATATTATTTTCCCACAGCCCCATTTTCTTTTTTTACCAACTTTTCCAATCCAGGGCTTAACACAGTGCCTGATACATCCTAAGTGCTTATGAATGTTTGTTGACTGATGGGTGTGAGATGGTACCTCAGATTTGTTTTAATTTGTATTTTTTTGCTATTTTTGTATTTAATTTGTATTTTTCTAATTATTAGTTTTACATAATTTTTTTCATGTAACTATTTATAGTTTGCTTTTCTTCCTCTGAAAACTGCCTATTCATATCCTTTGCCTATTTATCAATTGGGGAATGACTCTTATTCTTATAAATTTGATTCATTTCCTTATATAGCTTAGAAATAAGACCTTTATCAGAGAAACTTGGCACAAAGATTTTTTTCCAGTTTCCTGCTTATCTTCTAATTTTGCTTGTGCACAAACTTTTTAATTTTATGAAATTAAAATCGTCCATCTGACTTCCTGTGAACCTCTAATCTCTTGTTTTGTCATGAGTTGTATAGGACCTTTCTACCTTTATCTTCCTTGGGATGTGTTTCTAGCAGTCTGATCTCTGGGTCAAAGGGTATGGACTTAAAAAAAAATGTAAATTGCTTTCAAGTATAGTTGGGTGGATTCATGTATTGCTGTGCCAGTTTTCCAGAGCTTCTTTCTTGGTCCTGATTTTCCTTTCTTTGCTACAGCAAGGAGCTAAAAAGGATGCAGGAGCAAGATGAAGATGCCACTCTGACGCAGCTGGCCACTGCCTGGGTCAATCTGGCCATGGTGAGTCCCCCAGAGCAAAGGGAGGCCTTGCTAGCGATGAGAAGCCAGGCCGGCTTCCCAGAGCAGGCAGCTTCCTGTACTGAGTGAACCAGTGAATGTGACATGCAGCTGTAGCCATGTTCCCGCTTCAGCCGCTCCATGGGCAGTAATCTGCTGAGGGGAAGTGCACTCTCTTTTCCTTTCCAGTGACCTTACATCTTTTGCTACTAGAAAGGACTGTGGTGTAAAAAGAAGCATAAAGACCCACATCAGGATAGTGACCCTAAGCCAATATCTGGATGTCCAACCAGGCTCTGAGTCTCTCTTAGGCTGTCCCCAAGAGGGAGAATGCCTTGGTAACGGGGGACTCCATGCTGCAGGGAATCTGTTCCATTATTGGGCAGATTGTTAAGTAGTTCTTCCTCCTCTTGAGCAGAAATCTACCTCCTGGTAGGACAGTTCTCCCTTCTGGGGAGCACATCTAGTCTGTCTTCCCCATGATGGCTCCTCTGAGCCTGAAGACGTCAGTCCAGATTTCCCTTCAGTCGTTCTTTTCCAAGCTGAACATCCCTGGTTGTTTCATTCAATGCACTTGTTAATCTCAGTTCTGCCTTCTGGGACCACATGAAATATACAGAGACAGTCTCTTTATCATCTTCTTCTCTTGAACTCCAAGCGTGGGCCATGCAGAGCATGGATACTTCTAGCAAATGGGTGGGATGAATGGCTGTTTAGGGGATGACCTAGTCGTGTGTGTGTGTGTGTGTGTGTGTGTGTGTGTGTCTGTGGTGATGCTTGACTGGTCCTGCCAAGCGTAGATATACGGTATGTCCATAGCAAGAGGGCCTGAAGCTACAGGTCCCATCAATGAAAAATTTCCATGCGTGCAACTCAGCCAGTCATCCCCAGTCAGAGAATGTGAGACTTGACTTTTATCATCCATTTTGAGTTGGAGCTGGACTGTTTTCCTTTGAGATCTGTCCCTTTTTCCCAGGGCTGCCTGGCTGCCCAGGATAATAGTGGGCCCACTTGCTTCTCTGCCTTGCCTGAGGGTTCAGGGCTGACTCTTCCTGCAGACCAGCGACCTCACATGTCCTGTGTCCTCTCTGGGAGTTTACTAGTTCTATCTCTTTCTGTTTTGGTCCATTTTCAGAATGATGAAGCCAGGCCCTTCCTTTCTTTCTACTCCTCTCTCTCTTGGCAGTCTGGCCTGTCCCTGGCTGGGCTTTCCAGGTTTCTGACAAGTTTTTTTGTTGGACAACTGATCACTGTTTTCAGAAGGCTCTCTTAGGAACACACAAGGCATTCATAGGCATTCACCTAGGCTGGGTCAAGTGCCAGTGTTCTAGAGCCCAACAGATTTGTTTCCCCAAACCTTGGACCTTTTTCCCTGGCTTGATTTTTGTACAGAAAACAAGATTCCGGCTTGTAGAGTGTTCGACTTGCCTCGCTTTTCTTAGTGAGGAGGCTAGAACTGCCTCACTGCCAGTAACTGAATGAATTCCAGAGCTCAGGCTGTATGTTT
Organism: Petaurus breviceps papuanus; assembly: GCF_028583685.1. Lineage (NCBI taxonomy): Eukaryota > Metazoa > Chordata > Mammalia > Diprotodontia > Petauridae > Petaurus > Petaurus breviceps. The sequence continues at coordinate 1,333,806 of NW_027185593.1, read as the reverse complement.
CACTTCTTGCCTTTTCAGAGATGTGGGGGTCGGAACCATCAAGGCCTCTGAGGGACACAAAAGCAGTTACTTTAGTGACTGGCATACCAGATCTGCAGCTGAGAGGCCTGAGTTCTGCTACTGATTCTGTGTCTGGATTTGTTCATGTTTGTTCTCTTTTCTGGGCCTCAGTTTCCCTGTACATAAAATGAAGGGTGAGAGGTAGCTGAGTATAACAGATGCAGTGGGTGATCTTACCTCTCTGGCATTCTCTGTGCTCAAGTGCCTCCTGGCTCTGACCTTCTCTGCTCAAAGACAATCCATCTTGAGATTCTTTCATTCTGTGATAAATTAGGGTCAGGCATCTTTGTCTCTCTCTTAAAGTTAAAGATAAGTTGTCCGTTTGCATTGGTGGAGGGCATTTCTTCTGTACTGGGACTTTCCTACCCAGATAAAATCAAATGTCTAAACAAGGGGGGAAAAAAGTCGGGCATCTCCAAGTTCCTGGCTTTGGTTGTTCACATTCTGTGTATTTTCTGATATTCTGCTTGCCACAGAGCCACCTGGTTCTGACATTCTGGGCTCTAGAAGGCCTCCCAGATCTCGAGGTTCTTTGTGTCTTTGGTAAATTAGTGGGCTTGTCTCCCTAGCTGCAGGACATGACAGTGGGTCTGGGAAGGGAAGCCTGTTATCATTGGATTCTTGGGTGATTGGACAGAAAGATGGGAAGCGCAGTTGTCCCTGGGTGGTGGCAGGGCAGGCCTCCAAGGTGTAACAGTTGTGTCTTCTTGTAGGGTGGTGAGAAGCTGCAGGATGCCTATTACATCTTCCAGGAGATGGCGGATAAGTGCTCCTCCACCCTGCTCCTGCTCAATGGCCAAGCTGCCTGCTATATGGCCCAGGGCAAATGGGAGGATGCAGAGGGAGTGCTCCAAGAGGCACTTGACAAGGTTAGCTTCCAGACCCCATGGAAAGCAGGCATGCCTTCGTTTCCAAATGGGGCCCTGGCAGCACCCAGTATTATGCTTAGAGGATCACCTCTCCACCAGAGGCAGGCAGCCTGGGGTAGCTCCTAGCTGGGGGCCCATGGATAAGTCACCTCTGTAAAGTGGGGGTGACAAAGTTTACCCCGCTGCCTGACCTTTGTTTAAAAGGGTTAGATTTGGCATCACAGACCTGTGTTTGGATCTTTCTTCTGAGTCACCTGCTCAGCTAGGGACTAGGTCAAGTCCTATAACCCCCAAGTACACCAGGCCCCTTGAAAAGACTCTAGAGCTACCAAAGGGGCTGATCCCAGTTGCCAGAGGATATTACTCACAGACACGATGAAGTCACCAGTCCTAGGCAAAAGAAGATCACTGAGTCTTTGTGGGGAGGTTGGGGAGGGAAGAAAACAAGCTTCTGTCTTCATCCTGGACCACCTGTCCTTGTTGCTTCCAGGACAGCAGCCACCCAGAGACTCTTATCAATCTCATTGTCTTGTCCCAGCACCTGGGGAAGGCCCCTGAGGTAAGATCCCCTCACTCTTTCCCCATTTCCCTCCCTGGTGCTCAGGCCTGTGCCCCAGTGACTATGGAGGACACAGGAGACAGCTGGGGCTGTCCAAAAATAGACTCTGCCGCATCGGCCGTCACTAGAGGTGTCCAGAGCAAGGGCTGATGAGTGTGTGGCATCTGAGGAGGGAGCGGAGGGCGGGGGAGGGTGCAGGACAGTTTTCTCAAAGAAGAGGCCTCAGAGGGCGGGTGTAGGGAAGAGAAAAATTTAGGAGACAGAACAAGTATTGGGGGCATGGCAAGTCATCTAATAGGATAAATGATCTTTCTTCCTGCCCTAGGTCACGAATAGATACTTGTCACAACTGAAAGATGCCCACCGGTCCCACCCATTCATCAAAGAATACCAGAGCAAGGTAAACATCCACCCCCCAGTCCTTCCCAATTCATCCAGTTACCCAATGGCACCCCAGACTCTCCTCTGTAGGCTGTGTCCTTGATGAGGCCAGACTGGGCCAGCCTTCTCCTGCCTGGGTGGGCAGACCCCACCTGGAATCTTGGGTCTAGTTTTGGTTCCCCCATTTTAAGGGGTACATTTAAGTCTTTCAGAAGATCTTATGTGAAGAGCTGAAAGTGCCCTTAAAAGCCATTCAGACCACCCACTCCTTTTTATGGATGAGGAAACTGAGCCCCAGAAAGGCTAAGTTCCAAGGGAGAGACAGCTGGATATGAATTCAGGGCCTGTCTGACTCCAAATCTGTGGCTTGTTCTATACCATGGAGAGCTCCCCCTGGGAAGAGGGATTAAGGCTTAGAGGACAGATCCAGAAGGCTCTCTCTTGGAAACAGATTTCAGCTCTCTGTAAGAAAGAACTTTCTAAGAGTGGAGATATGCATCATGGGAGGAATTTCAGCAGGAGCTGGAACAAGCCTTCGTCTAGGCCACTGTAAAGGAGGGAGCTGAATTAGATGCCCTGTTGAGGTCACTTCCTCCTCAGAACTTTTGGGAAATTTGTAAGAGACTGATGGGGTTCCCCTCCCTTTTGTTTTCTGTTGAAGGAAAATGATTTTGACCGGCTGGCTCTGCAATACGCTCCGAGTGCATGAGAAGGGCCACAGGGGATTTGTGGAGAGCCCTGGACTCTCCTCCCCTAGAAAGGAAGAAAACCGCCCTCGGCTGGCCAGTCTTCCCAAAGCGAAGCATTCGGCTTTCCATTCAGGACCATTCCTTTCAGAGCTAAAGTGTTGCCCTTTCTTGCAGGCTCTCCCAGCCTTCCTTAGCTCCTTCTGAGGACTCTGGGCCAGGCTCCCAGCCACAGCACCTTTTCCAATAAAGGCTTTTCATTAAAGGACACTGGCACGTGTCCCATGGTGGGGTGGGGGGGTCAGGGCCCCACCTGGGTCCCTGGGGGCCGAGGAGGCTGAACAAGGATTCTATGCCTCCTGCCTGTGGGACCCTGGGCAAGGCCCTTGCTCGCTTTTTCTTCCTGCTTATAAAATGAGGGAGGATACTGCTCGTGCTCCACATCCTGAACGCTCCCCTCTGGAAGTGGCCATTGTGATCATGATGTCAGAGCTCCCTGAACCACGCCCTGCTCTCCTGATGCATCTGCTGTCCCTTGGGCTTATCCTCCTGGGCCAGATGGGAGTATTAATTGCTCTACACATGTGAATAACTTAAAATGAACATCCTGGGAGGGGCTGGGGGCTAGGAGCAATTTATCCACAGTTTTATAAGCGAAGAAACAAGCTCAGAGTGGGAGGAGTCTGAGGGCTTTGGGCCCAGTGACACCTAACCTCTCTGCAGCCTTTGACGCTGTCGTCACCTTCTTGCTTATGTTCTAGTTCCACTCCTCCTGGTTCTCCAGAAGGTCCAAAAGCTCCTTGCCAGGCTTCTTTGGTGAATCTTCATCCAGGTCCCATCTGCTGACCCAGCACTGCCCCAGCACTGCCCTGGCTCCTCTTCTCCCTCCATACCATTTCACTTGGTGATCACATGAGCTGCCATGGGTCTCGTCATCATCTTTATTTGGATGATTTTCAGGTCTTTTTAATCAGTCCTAATCTCTCTTATAACCTCCATCTCCACAGTGTCCAAAACTGAACTCCTCTTTCCCTCAAACCCTCCCCTGCTCCTCATTTGCCTATTACTGTAGAGGGCAACAAGTCCCCATTGCCCAGGCTCACAACCTAGGTGTCATCCTGGCCTCACTCTCCCCCCCAGATCCAGGCTGCTGTCAAGGCCTGTCCATTCATCCTACCTTCCCATCTCTCATGTCCCCTCCTTTCTCTGCTCTGACACTCACCACCTAGATGCTGGCCCTCATCACATCACACTTGGACTGTGGGCCATAGCCTGCTGGCTGGTATTCTCGCTATAAGGTTTTCCCAGTTGCTGCCCATCCTCCACTGAGCTGTCACATGGATCTTCACCCTCCCCCCAACTTAATAGTATTTTATTTTTTTCCAATTATATGTAAAGATAATTTTCAACATTCACTTTTATAAGATTTTGAGCTCCATATTTTTTTCTCCCTCCTTCCCTCCCCCTTCACCAAGACAGCAAGCAATCTTATATATGTGACACATGTACAATCATATTAAACCTATTTATTTGTCATGTTGTGAAAGAAGAATCAGAACAAAAGGGAGAGCTACAAGAAAGGGGAAAAAAAGTTAAAATAGTCTACTTTTATCTGCATTCAGACTCCATAATTCTTTCTCTGGATGTGGTTAGCATTTTCCCTCATGAGTCTTGGAATTGTCTGAGATCATTGTATTGTTGAGAAGGACTAAGTGTATCATAGTTGAGATGCACAGTGTTGCTGTACTGTGTAGAATGTTCTCCAGGTTCTGCTCACTTCACTCAGCATCAGTTCATGTAAGGCTTTCCAGGTTTTTCTGAAATCTGCCAGTTCATCTTTCTCTTTCTTTTTCTTTCTCTTTCTCTCTTTTTCTCTTTCTCTTCCTTCCTTCTTTCCTTCCTTCCTTCCTTCCTTCCTTCCTTCCTTCCTTCCTTCCTTC